>NC_088243.1:39000987-39328487 GCF_036934945.1 Oncorhynchus masou masou
TACAAATTTTAAGCGCTGCTTATATTCACGAAGGATGAGACTGGCCTTCCTTGGATCACTGTGATAAGATGTTTCCACTGTAACTTCCAGCGATAAAGCATCCTGTTGGTGCTGACGAGCCTGAATTCCTGACGGTGATGGAAATACCCCCCAGGCGACGCCCGTCTGTGTCCATGACCCCCCCCCACCCCGAACACTCTGAGGAATGCACTTATTGCTCCACCCCGCTCCCTTCTGTGGTTATTTTTACTGAGGGGCAGGGCTGTGAGGTCAGGTGTGAAATGGAATGAAATCCCTCTCTGAAGTTGAAGGCTCTACAAACACCTCGGCTCAATGTCCATCACAGCGACCAGCAACGGTACAATGGAGGACGACCCTGATGGTAAATGCACTCCGTCATCACATTTGGAGGTGACATTTCAAAAAGCAAAGCCCGAAATTCAGTTGAACAGCAAATGGAGTCGTTTCCGTGGAAGCGTTTGCTTCCTCTTGAGGTTCTAGGATGCAGAGGAACGTGGCTGTCTTCCGAGCTGACACAGGACCACATCTCACGGCAGGGCCTGGTTTAGAGTTCAGCCTCTGGGTCTGTCTTACTCAACCTTCTTTGGCACGTTCCACGGTCTAGTCAGAGAACGGGGCGCGGTGACCAGTTCACGTTCGGATTTTGTTGGTCCTCGAGGTTGTGTGTAACCTGCCTGTGTTTTTCAGGAAAGCGGAGGTTGCTGAGCTTGCAGATGCTGTTGATCTCTTTTGGAATCCTTCAGATCCCTCAGATCTGACCTAACCTGTCATTACCTTGGCGGGTCTTTCTAGGCTTCGTGAATAGCTTTCTGTGTGTGAACGGTTTAATGTAGTAAGACTACTGCTTGATTGCTATGGGTGAGATCCTACTGTCAAATCAGCAGAGACGAGCTCTGCTTTTTCACATCAACTTACATTTGTCCTCTAAGTTTTCCCTACTTTACGTAGTGATCACGTGGTCGTTGGGCGTAAATGGCGCGGAGGAGACCACCTATGTGAATGAAATGATATGCAATGATTTAGATTTTTTATTAACGGCAAGCCAGAGAACATTTTAAGCTGCTTATGGTTGAATAACCTGGCAGCATGGGTGCATATCATGTAGCCTATCCGTTATCAGGCAGATTTGCAGTGGAACTTTGCAATGACTACAAGAGACTATGACATTGATCCGACTGTAGTTGTTGCACACATTTCTCTTCGTCTTTCCCATCAACATGGGGCGGCAGGTAGCCTAGTGGTTAGTTTTGGGCCAGTAACCTCCAAGGTTGCTGGGTTGAATCCCTGAGCTGACAAGGTAACAAGAAAATCTGTCATACTGCCCCTGAACAAGGCAGTTAACTCACTGTTCCCCGGTAGGCCGTCATTGTAAATAAGAATTTGTTCTTAACTGATTTGCCTAGTGAAATAAAAATGTATTTCAAAAAAACATCAAGAGTTTGCTTCAGGTCAGAGAGGAGTGGTAACAAAGTCTGACGAAAAGAGAGGGTGAACATTGGATGTAGACAAAGACGGGGGGACTGAAATTGCAGAGGTAGAAATTAAGGGTACAGTTTTTCTAGTACTGTATGTAGAGAGAAAAAATACACATTTTACCATATCGGCATGTGCCGATTATTATTATTTTGAGTATCATCCCTTTCTCCTCATCCCTCTGCCTTTGTCCAGACACCTCACCAGACAGATTGTAATGGAATTTCCCGGAAAGCATTAAACACAGCGGAGGCTGGTGCTAGGAACACTCGCAAGTCCCGCAAGAGCAAATAAATGGAACAACCATCCATCTACAGTGTAGGCCCCAGTTTGATAATGGAGTAGCCTAGCGCCTCTGTGAAAAATACAACTCTTTTCTACTATATTATTGTATAGTGGTGGCCATATGTTTTCCCACTCATATAACTGTCATGGTGTCACTGACTGTTGTTTTGGTGTCTTGATGAAAGCAGCCAGAAGGACACGGGACACCTGGGTATTTGAAGAGGTTATTCGCACAAAACGTGGTACGCTACGTGCGTAGAGTTGTCGTTCACTCGCTGTTGTGGTAGCAGCATTGTTTTCTTTGGTGTAGTGTTCAACTTGGCTGTTCTCTCAAATGTCGAACCCTGAGAAAGGTCGGGGAACGCTCTTGTGAGGTTGTCCTCAGCTCTCTATGCCTCTAGTGCAAACACAGCACCACCTGCTGGATGACAAGACTGTCTACCCATAAAACACCTGCGACGTACTGGACTGGTGCAGTTAGCAGTCATAACACACGGACTTGTGGAAGGGGATACCGTTTGTATGAATGTAGTTTGTGTTTTTTTAGGTCAGGAACTGTTTTACAGATAATACTGTCTGAGTAATACATAAGTCGATTTAGCTCATAACACCAGTTGAAACGACTCACCTTTATAAGCACCATGTCTGGAGAACTACCGGTTCAAACCTCCATTCAGATAACAGAGATGTTGAAATGGAGAACCTGACAAAAACGACTGTTGGAGGAGAGGTGACAAAGTGAGCGAAGGCGATAGACAGTGCAGCGAAAGAAAGAGCTTCCTCACATGAAAGGCTGATCTGTTATTCATGTTGCTATTGAAGCCCAGACCACCTTTCCTTTTGCCTGTGAAAGAAATTGTATAACCTGGCAGGCAACAGCAAAAAACTTTTTTCTCTCTCTTTTTCCTCTTCCACACATGGCTTTATTATGCACTCTGGGCCTTTGCAGCAAATGTCCCTGCTTTCTGTCCTATTATATTAGGGTAATTGGAGGGTTTATGAGGCGTGATTAATTGTGGGTTAGGGCAGTGGGAGGCCAAGGAGGCGGCGGAGGTCCAGGCGTGGTGCCTCACTGCTCTGGAATGCCAAGTGCTTTGGGCCGGGGCTCGCTGCCAGCTCATTGTCTAGAAATAGGAGCAGCAGTTGAAATGGCACTAATGACACCGCGTCACCTCCCAGATATGTCTGTCCCGTGACGGAGTGGACAGTTGGCTGGTTCTGCGGGTCAGACACGTCGCATGGCAACTCTACTATGACTCGGCTTGTTGGTGATTCAGAAACGACTGCAATAGTTATTCAGTAGAGCAACACATACAGTGGTAATGGGAGTGAAATGGTCATTGCAGATGGGTGGACTTCTCGTATGCAGTTGATTTGAGATGCATACAGTTGACTGTTGATAAATGCACATCGGATGGGAAAACTCTCAAAGTGCAGGTCAGTAGTCTCAATACATACTTTGACCTCTGAAGGTGGGGTTCAGTATTCATACGTCCTTGACGACACCTTGATTGCTCTTGGGGCCTTTTGACACAGTTGATCCTTGTAGTTTTACCCCCCCAGGCAACATCATGCTAAATAAGGCCAACGGTCTTTACAAATGCTCACCGTGGCGCTGTTGATTATGCAATCCAAGTGTCGTCTGGAGTAAAACTCACTGCCATTGGACTCTGGAGGAGTGGAGGCCACCATCCTCAGTGAATTTAATTACACTCCTTTTTAGATAAAACTATACTAAATATGATCACGTCACCAAATAATTGATTCAAACACACTATTTTGCAAAGGTCTACAGTAGCCTCAACAGCACTCTGTAGCGTAGCACCATGGACAGCTAGCCTCCATCCTCCTCTGGGTACATTGACTTAAGTTCCAAACCTATGAGGCTCATCATGGTTCTCACCCCCTTCCATAATATGTAGTTATATTGAAAACTTCCGGAGGACGTCCTCCAGCATATCAGAGCTCTTGCAGCATGAAGTGACATGTTTATCCACCCAATCAAAGGATCAATCTTGTACTGAAAGCATAAGCTACATCTAGCTAGCACTGCAGTGCATAAAATGTGTTGAGTAGTTGACTCAAAGAGAGAGAGACAATACTTGAATCGTTTTTAACAAATACATTTCTTCCAAAATGGAGAAGCATGAGTCATTTTTTTGCAGTTTCAGCTAACAAATGCAGTTAGCTAGTTTAAAACCTACTGAAACAGCTGGCTATGACTTTCCAACACAACACTGAAACTCCTCCAAATCAAGGTAAGCTTATGGTATTACTAATTTTTTTGCCACTGGGGCCTGCCGGTGTAACTGCATGCTAACGTTGCTGCATGATTTGTAGTGGGTTTACTAACGCGTTGGTTTTATTCGCTATGCTGACTGATGCTACATTAGCTAAAATGGTGACAACAATGTAGGCTGTGTAGCAGGTTGGCTTAAGTTCTTTTTGACCTGGTCACATACAGCTGATGTGTTGTGCATTGAAGTCCACAAATGGCGGTGAGAGCATAGATGCGAGAAGGAATACAACGTGGCTGCTATGAAATTGATCTGTGTTTACGTGTGATCAGGGGTATATTACTCCACCTGAAAATAGTAAAAATAAAGAAACTTGAATGACTAGGTGTCAAACTTTTGACTGGTACTATACGTGTGTGTGTGTGTGTGTGTGTACAGTAACAGTTAATAGTTTGACACACCTACTCATTCAAGAGTTTCTTTATTTTTACTATTTTCTACATTGTAGTATAATAGTGAAGACATCAAAACTATGAAATAACACATGGAATCATGTAACCAAAAGAAATGTTTAAAAAAATCTATTTTATATTCTTCATAGTAGCCACCCTTTGCCTTGACAACCTCTCAAACAGTCTTGAAGAAGTTCCCACATATGCTGAGCACTTGTTGGCTGCTTTTCCTTCACTCTGCGGTCCAACTCATCCCAAACCATCTCACTTGGGTTGAGGTTGGGTGATTTGTGGAGGCCAGGTCATCTGACATCACTCTCCCTCTTGGTCAAATAGCCCTCACACAGCCTGATTTGGCAGGGAGTCTGAGGGTCTTCCCATTTTCGGGGGACATCTAAAGCACATTTCCACTCAGCAAATGTTCCACACATTTCCACACAATCTGATATGACCCATGGCCCTCATAGAAGTCTCTATTTAGAACAACAAAAAGTAAGCAAAAATGCCCACAGTCAAGCTAGGTAAGAGATGATTAAATATGTTTGATATGTTTGATTGATATGTCTGAACTAGATCAATGTTCAAATCAAATCAAATGTATTTATATAGCCCTTAGTACATCAGCTGATATCTCAAAGTGCTGTACAGAAACCCAGCCTAAAACCCCAAACAGCTAGCAATGCAGGTGTAGAAGCACGGTGGTTAGGAAAAACTGCCTAGAAAGGCCAAAACCTAGGAAGAAACCTAGAGAGGAACCAGGCTATGTGGGGTGGCCAATCCTCTTCTGGCTGTGCCGGGTAGAGATTATAACAGAACATGGCCAAGATGTTCAAATGTTCATAAATGACCAGCATGGTCGAATAATAATAAGGCAGAACAGTTGAAACTGGAGCAGCAGCACGGCCAGGTGGACTGGGGACAGCAAAGAGTCATCATGTCAGGTAGTCCTGGGGCATGGTCCTAGGGCTCAGGTCCTCCGAGAGAGAGAAAGAAAGAGAATTACAGAGAGCATATGTGGGATGGCCAGTCCTCTTCCGGCTGTGCCGGGTGGAGATCATAACAGAACAAGGCCAAGATGTTCATAAATGACCAGCATGGTCGAATAATAATAAGGCAGAACAGTTGAAACTGGAGCAGCAGCACGGCCAGGTGGACTGGGGACAGCAAGGAGTCATCATGTCAGGTAGTCCTGGGGCATGGTCCTAGGGCTCAGGTCCTCCGAGAGAGAAGGAGAGAATTAGAGAACGCACACTTAGATTCACACAGGACACCGAATTAGACAGGAGAGGTACTCCAGATATAACAAACTACTGCAGCATAAATACTGGAGGCTGAGACAGGAGGGGTCAGGAGACACTGTGGCCCCATCCGAGGACACCCCCGGACAGGGCCAGACAGGAAGGATATAACCCCACCCACTTTGCCAAAGCACAGCCCCCACACCACTAGAGGGATATCTTCAACCACCAACTTACCATCCTGAGACAAAGCTGAGTATTGCCGGCAAAGATCTCCGCCATGGCACAACCCAAGGGGGGGCGCCAACCCAGATAGGATGACCACATCAATAACCAATATTGTCTTGCACCTTTAACCAATAGCCTAACAAATGAACAACTCTTATAAATAAAGTACAAAGACTTAACTTTAGTTTCTTTATTAAGACATCCTCTATATCTAATTTCAGCCAGACCACCCAGCCAGCCTGAGCTGCTTCCACGCCAACTCCCACTGGTCTAGTCAATAACTCAGCTCTCTCCCCAACACAACATCCTTCCATCTTTTTTTGTGTGTTTTAAGGGAAAGGTTTGGAAAACACACACACACCTACACATTAACACACAGAACCATTCATATAATATATATCATATGCCTAATAGTACTGTACAGCTCGAAATGCAATGTTACACAGTTACTTCTGATATGTTTCCAGTATCAACATTTCCAAGCAAACAAAGAGGGGGAAGGGATAATCTGTAGACATACTGAGGTAAAATAACATAATCTCTGACAGAATTCAGCCAGCCTTCCCAAGACCATAACATATGCAAATATGTTCATTTTTATGTTTTACACCTCCAGCAGATATTCAGTTTCCCGGCATATAGTATGTTCTATGGATGGTATTAAACTGCACTAATTTATGTCTGAGATGATATGAACATGACTGGGCATTCTAACATATCTGTATCCATTAATCATCATCATCATCATCAGTAGTGTATCTCAGGTCTTCCTCACGTTTTTGTTTTACATGTTTTGTGTCATCGGGGAAAAGCCCCTATCAAATCCAATGCATTTATATAGCCCTTCGTACATCAGCTGATATCTCAAAGTGCTGTACAGAAACCCAGCCTAAAACTCCAAACAGCAAACAATGCAGGTGTAGAAGCACAGTGGCTAGGAAAAACTCCCTAGAAAGGCCAAAACCTAGGAAGAAACCTAGAGAGGAACCAGGCTATGTGGGGTGGCCAGTCCCCTTCTGGCTGTGACGGGTGGAGATTATAACAGAACATGGCCAAGATGTTCATAAATGACCAGCATGGTCAAATAACAATAATCACAGGCAGAAAAGTTGAAACTGGAGCAGCAGCATGGCCAGGTGGACTGGGGACAGCAAGGAGTCATCATGCCAGGTAGTCCTGAGGCATGGTCCTAGGGCTCAGGTCCTCCGAGCGAGAGAAAGAGAGAATTAGAGAGAGCAGCCAATGACACCCCCGGACAGGGCCAAACAGGAAGGATATAACCCTACCCACTTTACCAAAGCACAGCCCCCACACCACTAGAGGGATATCTTCAACCACCAACTTACCATCCTGAGACAAGGCCGAGTATAGCCCACAAAGATCTCTGCCACGGCACAACCCAAGGGGGGGCGCCAACCCAGACAGGAAGATCACATCAGTGACTCAACCCACTCAAGTGACGCACCTCTCCTAGGGACGGTATGAAAGAGGCCTTGTAAGCCAGTGACTCAGCCCCTGTAATAGGGTTAGAGGCAGAGAATCCCAGTGGAAAGAGGGGAACTGGCCAGGCAGAGACAGCAAGGGCTGTTCGTTGCTCCAGAGCCTTTCTGTTCACCTTCACACTCCTGGGCCAGACTACTCAATCATATGACCCACTGAAGAGATGAGTCTTCAGTAAAGGTTGAGACCGAGTTGCGTCTCTCACATGGATAGGCAGACCATTCCATAAAAATGGAGCTCTATAGGAGAAAGCCCTGCCTCCAGCTGTTTGCTTAGAAATTCTAGGGACAATTAGGAGGCCTGCGTCTTGTGACCATATCGTACGTGTAGGTTAGTACGGCAGGACCAAATCAGAGAGAGGTAGGAGCAAGCCCATGTAATGCTTTGTAGGTTAGCAGTAAAACCTTGAAATCAGCCCCTGCCTTAACAGGAAGCCAGTGTAGGGAGGCTAGCACTGGAGTAATATGATAAACATTTTTGGTTCTTGTCAGGATTCTAGCAGCTGTATTTAGCACTAACTGAAGTTTATTTAGTGCTTTATCCGGGCAGCTGGAAAGTAGAGCATTGCAGTAGTCTAACCTAGAAGTGACTAAAGCATGGATTAATTTTTCTGCATTTTTGAACAATGTTACGTGGATGGAAAAAAGCCGTCCTTGAAACAGTCTTGATATGTTCTTCAAAAGAGAGATCAGGGTCCAGAGTAACGCCGAGGTCCTTCACAGTTTTATTTGAGACGACTGTACAACGATTAAGATTAATTGTCGGATTCAACAGAAGATCTCTTTGTTTCTTGGGACCTAGAACAAGCATCTCTGTTTTGTCCGAGTTTAAAAGTAGAAAGTTTGCAGCCATCCACTTATGTCTGAAACACAGACTTCTAGCGAGGGCAATTTTGGGGCTTCACCATGTTTCATTGAAATGTACAGCTGAGTGTCATCTGCATTGCAGTGAAAGTTAACATTATGTTTCTGAATTACATCCCCAAGAGGTAAAATATATAGTGAAAATAATAGTGGTCCTAAAACGGAACCTTGAGGAATACCGAAATTTACAGTTGACTTGTCAGAGGACAAACCAATATCTTTCCGACAGATAAGATCTAAACCAGGCCAGAACTTGTCCGTGTAGACCAATTTGGGTTTCCAATCTCTCCAAAAGAATGTGGTGATCGATGGTATCAAAAGAGGCACTAAGGTCTAGGAGAACGAGGACAGATGCAGAGCCTCTGTCTGATGCCATTAAAAGGTAATTTGCCACCATCACAAGTGCAGTCTCAGTGCTATGATGGGGTCTAAAACCAGACTGAAGCATTTCGTATACATTGTTTGTCTTCAGGAAGGCAGTGATTTGCTGCGCAACAGCCTTCTCTAAATATTTTGAGAGGAATGGAAGATACGATATAGGCCCATAGTTTTTATTTTCTGGGTCAAGGTTTGGCTTTTTCAAGAGAGGCTTTATTACTGCCACTTTTAGTGAGTTTGGTACACATCCGGTGGATAGAGAGCCATTTATTATGTTCAACATAGGAAGGCCAAGCACAGGAAGCAGCTCTTTCAGTAGTTTAGTTGGAATAGGGTCCAGTATGCAGCTTGAAGGTTTAGAGGCCATGATTATTTTCATCATTGTGTCAAGAGATATAGTAGTACGCTTGATAAAGTTTGGAAATCAACTTTTAGAGGTTTGCTTGACTGCCTTAAAATAGTTTAAATCTGTGAAGCTTCTGGCTTGTCCAGTGTTTGCTGCACAGAGAGAATGAAGTGTTGTATCTGCAAAAGTTCACCTCTGGTCTGTCAGACTGGTCTTCCCTGTTTGCCTGACCCTGATGAAACCCTTGTCATCATCTGCTCAGATGAGGCATGACAAATAATTACCTTGGTGTACATTTATACATTGATTCTATTCATGGATAATATAATAGTTCAATAATTGAAATCACCATTATTCCAGACAGTAACCTACCCATCAACTCAAGATGGAATGTTGTAGCCATCCACTAATTGTTATAATATTCTGCAAAATTCACCTGAGTTCCGTAGACTGTTCTTCCCTGGCTGTCTGACCCTACAGGGACACCTGTCACCATCTGATCCTGTTAAGACATGAGCATAATGTTGTGTACTGACTGTACACCATGACGGAGAAGCCTGTAGAGCTGTTTATACCGTGTCAGTGTGAAAAGTAGGGGATTAGCTCGGTAAACGGACAGATCAATAACGTTGCTTTATTATACTGACTAATAAAAATCAGGTTTCATCATTTGATTCAGGTCTAGTGTGATTGAGCAAAAGTTAGTGAGCTAGCTAACGGGACATCATCAAATTACTTCTCTTCAAATGGGACAAAACACAGGCTACAAAACAATTCCATACACATACAACAGCTGTTAGATATTGCTATCTGACATATAGTTAGAGGCTAGCTAGCGCTGAACTGGCTCTGGTAGCTAACTAGCTGCTACTAGTTCATTCACTTCAGTCGAGGGGATGAAACATTCGCTAACGTAACATACTAGTAGTTCAACACTGGGAATACATACAGCAGTTACCTTGCCATCTATATCAGTCAACTAAAGAGTAGACAGTTTCTGCTCTGCTTGCTTTTACAACACGGAGAGAAAGCGCAATACATACAGCAGCTGCCTCTATCGCTCCCGTGCTGGACCTTAACACCAGCCTTTCAGAAGCTTTGCTTTCACACAACCTGTCAGCACGCTCTGTAGTGTCCGTGCAGAAAACAGCCTATTCGACCACTCTGAGGAGTCTGCATGGTCTTAAAGCACACCGACAAATATGCTATTTTTTAATGTCGGAGGGGTTATGTCCCCAGTGAATGTTGCGCCCCTGCCAATAACTTGGCCTTACTTGGAATCCCAATATATTGCTGACCTTTGGGGTAGACGCGTGCATACACTTACACACACATACCAGGCCCCCTAGGAGAAAGCTTTTCGTAGGTCCTTTCTGTGATCCAGCCAGCACTCCCCTCTGGGAGACAGGCCAAGGGATCAGCTACTTACTTATTGAAGCTAAACTCTGGCATTTGTTGCTTTTTCTCAGCAAATGTTGGAAACTGCTTCAACTCCTTGTTTCATGTGGTTGAGCTGAAATTTTGCATTGGGATAAATAGAAAAGGCCTCTAATAGATTAAGATTCCTTCTTTAAAAAATGCATGCATGGTGAAGCACTGCATTTGACTTGGCCTAGGTAGTCGATATACAGGTCTAATGATTTTAGATCCGCTCTGATTCACTGCCCTGAAAACGAATGTCAAGGACATTGGCAGCCCGGTTTCTTTCTCTGTAATCAAATTCTTCCACCATTTTTCTTCAGTCAAGAAACCTGGGTTTTACAAGTCTGAATGATATGCTGGAACTGGATAGCAATCCCACTTATATCAACCACCTGCTGTTCTGAGAAACACAAGTGTACCCTGATGAGGTGACAGCATGTTCAAATCAACACTGAGGCTTACTCCTATTCCAAAGCACCTTGGCCTTGTAACCATGGACGGCCATCTTACTTGATCTAAGATGCACACCACCAGCATTCTTCCTCATCCCAAACAAAGACTAGTTGATTTGTCTAATGGCACCTCGGATGTCCACAATACCTTCCATTGTGGAGAACCAGATGGATGCTCCAGCAAGCTGAATCAGTGTCAGCTTTGTCCCAGCAGCCCTCAGTGATCTCTCTCTCTCTCTCTCCCCCTTCACCAATGAAATCTGGTGTTGTCTCCTAACAACACTGACAGGACGGCGGGAGCTGGGTTTTTGCCCTCTCGCCCGGCTTCCACACAGATATGCAGCCAAGCCCACCGTCCCTGCTTCGGCAATGGCTCTTTGAGTGGTGAATAAAGAGGCTTGAAGCTGAGGAGGAACAGAGTGTGTTGTCAAGAGTAAATGATTACATTCATGTCCTGTAAGATGTAGTGCCATCCTATTGTGTTGATTGACCAACCTATAGTAGTGATCTCTCATTGATTATCATGTCATGGAGATGAATAAATCGTAGGAAACGGTCATGTTTTTTTTGTCTGACCTGTTGAATGTGTATATTGTTCACCTCAAACTGAACCATGAAGTCCTTCCTCTAACTGATATACAGCATTCGGAAAGTATTCAGATATTTTGGACTTTTACAGACTTATTTTAACTGGATAAAATTACTTTTTCTCCCCTCAATAATCTACACAAAATACCCCATAATGACAAAGCGCAAAACATTTTTACAAATATTTTAGCCAATTTTATTTAAAAAAAACATTGACATAAGTATTCAGACCCTTTGCTATGAGATTTGAAGTTGTGCTCAGGTGCATCCTGTTTCCATTGATCATCCTTGATGTTTCTACAACTTAATTGGAATCCACCTGTGGTAGATTCAATTGATTGGATTGATGTCTGAATAAAAACCGAGCCATGAGTTCGAAGGAATTGTCCGTAGAGCTCCGAGACAGGTTTGTGTTGAGGGACAGATCTGGAGAAGGGTACCAAAACAATTCTGCAGCATTCAAGGTCCCCAAGAACACAGTTGGCCACCCTGCCAATCTGTGCATTCAGTGGAGAAGGGCCTTGGTCAGGGAGGTGACCAAGAACCCAATGGTCACTCTGACACAGCTCCAGAGCTCCTCTGTGAAGATGGGAGAAACTTCCAGAAGGACAGCCATCTGCAGCACTCCACCAAACAGGCCTTTATTGTAGTGTGGCCAGACAGAAGGCACTCCTCAGTAAAAAGGCACATGACAGCTCCCTTGGAGTTGATTGGAGATTGAACTCTTTGGCCTGAATGCCAAGCGTCACATCTGGAGGAAACCTGGCACCATCCCTACGGAGAAGCATGGGGGTGGCGGCATCATGCTGTGGGGATGTTTTTCAGCGGCAGGGACTGGGAGACTAGTCAGGGAAAGATGAACGGAGCAAAAGTTCAGAGATCCTTTATGTAAACCCGCTCCAGAGGGCTCAGGACCTCAGACTGGGGAGAAGGTTCACATTTTTTTGTTATTTTATTTTTGTCTAATTTTGTTTTTGCTTTGTCATTATTGTGTGGTAGATTGAGTGACTGAAGAAAACCCCCACAATTTAATCCATTTTAAAATAAGGCTGTAACAAAATGTGGAAAAAGCCATGGCCTGTATACTTGCATACATATGAGAACATGACCAGTGACTCTCTTCCTATACCCACACTAGCACACTACCTAGTATGAAACAATATATAGGGGGGTGCATTCTGCAAAGTATGCTAGTATAGACATTAGAACGTGTCTGACCTCTTTGACTAACCTTGTCTCTCCTCTCTTTGCAGGTTATGCTTCGTAGTTGCTCTGGGTTACCTCAGCTTCTGTCAGATAACCCGGGTCTATGTCTTTGACTATGGCATGTACTCTGCAGACTTCACCGGGTAAGTACTAGGAGTTGTGTCAACAATCAATGACATTCATTACATTTACATTTTTACATTTAAGTCATTTAGCAGACGCTCTTATCCAGAGCGACTTACATATCTAAATCATTGTGTTGGCATGGAAAACCAACAGACATGGCGGTCCTCAGAAACAGGAGTTGAATGACCATGGGAGTCAAATATCAGTAGTACCACATATCCAGCGGAGAGAATCCCAAACTCCAACAACTTTATACACTTAAATGTTGTGTAATAACAGGATGTTGAATGTAGCGAAATGGGGAGTGTCAGTGAATGGTTGTATCGCAGTATTATCGGTTCCCCAGCGGCATATTGTTCCATCTCCTCCGGAGTGTCTGGTGAACCAGACAGCAACACACACACATGTGCTAGGGCGGGGGTGGCCAGTTGCTAAGCAACCCCAGTAGGAGACCCACGGCATCACAAGTGCAGACCTCCCTCTTTTCATTTCTTGTTTCTTCCTCTCCATTCCTTTCCCCCCATACTTGTCTTTTTTCATGAAATGCCAGTGACTAAAAGCTTCTAAATGACTAAGGCTGTGTCTAGACTTGCCATTTCATGAAGCTTTTGTATTCTGATCATGGAATTTCAAGTATGTCATGTATCTACACCTACATGTAAACAGTGGTGGGGAAAGTATTCAATTGTCATACTTGAGTAAAAGTAAAAGATACCTTAATAGAAAATGACTCAAGTGAAAGTCACCCAGTAAATGTCTACAAGTATTGGGGTAATATACAATTTTCAAACAAAGCATTTTGTGCTTAGTGAGTCCACCAGATCAGAGGCAGTAGGGAGGACCAGGGATGTTCTCTTGATAAGTGTGTGAATTGGACCATTTTCCTGTCAAAATGTAACGAGTACTTTTGGGTGTCAGGACAAATGTATGGAGTAAAAAGTACATTTTATTTAGGAATATTTAGTGAAGTATATATAATAAAGTACAGATAACCCCAAAAACCACATAAGTAGTACTTGAAAGTATTTGTACTTTACACCGCTGAATTTAAATGTCTACCGTGCCGACGTTGTGTCCGAATTCCCTTTTCCCGCACTATGTGCAAATGGTGGAACAGGCTACATCTGATGATAACAAAACAACGCTGATGGCAGTAGCCAACTACTGTAGCCAACTAGCCAGCAAGCTAGCGGGATTGCAAACAGGTTATCATAACTAGGGTTGCACATTTTGGGGAATAATCAGAGGTGGAAACTAACAGAAATATAAATACCATTTTAAATGTAGATGTTTTTTTTGCATTGGATATATTTACCATATCATATGGAGACAAACCTTTTTACCTTTATCTTTTAAGTAGACTTCATTGCAAATTATTAAATCATTCCAGTAGAAAAAACCCCAAACCATTTAGTTTAGAATTGAATTTTAATTGAGTTGACTCTTCACATGGGATGATTTCACTGAACAACAAAAGAAAGGGAATATTGAATGATCCCTAAAGATCTGTAAAATTATAGTCAAGAAACTAAAGCTTTGGTTGTCTTCCTCTCAGGCTTCCATGTCTTCTCCCTGGACTTTCTCAATGCCCACCTCTTGAACATCAGACTGAGGCCTCACCTTCTCTGTCACTTTCTAACCTAGTTGAAGATGGCTCGTTGTCAGGTTCAAAAAGCCTCAAATTTGCCTGAATGTGTGTGTTCCCAAACAAGGTCCAGTTGTGCTCTGAGGCGACTGGTGGGATTTGGAGGATGATGGAGGCAACAGGGGAAAGAGCCTCAGATCCACAAAGTCCCTTCCACCAGGTGGCTGATGAGACATGTTGGCACCACAGCCATATTACATCTCAATGCCAAAGCCTTTGCTTGGAAGTGTACTTCGCCAGACTGCCAAGAACCTTGCCCTCATCCAGGCCAAGTTGGCGAGACGACACCATATGCCTTGTGGAACTCTGCACCAGACAGGATGCTCTTGCCAGCATACTTGGAGTCCAACATGTACTCTGCGGCATGTGTGGGCTTCAGGCAGAAGTCTTCACGCTTTTTGATGTATTTCAGAACTGCAGTTTCATCTGCTTGGAGCAACAGTGAAGTGGGCAGGGCAGTATGGATTCCTTCTCTTACATCTCCAAGCAGAGTCTGAACATCAGACAGGATAGCATTGTCTCCCTCAATCCATGCAATGGCTACTGCTATAGGTTTTAGGCTGCTTACCACTCTCTCCCATAATACATCATCCAGGAGGATCCTCTTGATGGGACTGTCCATATCGGCAGACTGTTATATAGCCATTTCTAGGAGAGACTCCTTCCCTTCCAGGAGACTGTCAAACATGATGATAACACCACCCCAATGGGTGTTGCTGGGCAGCTTCAATGTGGTGCTCTTATTCTTCTCACTTTGCTTGGTGGGGTAGATTGCTGCTATAACTTGATGACCCTTCACATACCTAACCATTTCCTTGGCTCTCTTGTAGAGTGTATACATTGTTTTCAGTGCCATGATGTCCCTGAGGAGCAGATTCAATGCATGAACAGCACAGCCAATGGGTGTGATGTGAGGGTAGGACTCATCCACTTTAGACCAAGCAGCCTTCCTGCTCGCAGCATTGTCTGTCACCATTAAAAACACCTTCTGTGGTCCAAGGTCATTGATGACTGCCTTCAGCTCATCTGCAATGGAGTGACTGGTGTGTCTGTGCTCTTGTAGAATACTGGTTGATGGGTAGAGATGATGTAGTTAATTATTCCTTAACCACCTATCAGAGATGATTGCAATACAGTTTGCTTGACCTTCATTTGAACTCTGCATCCAGCAAATGAGTAGATAAAGCATGTCTGGTTGGAGGGGTGTATGCTGGGTAAAGAACATTCAGAAATCTCTTCCACTACACATTGCCTGTGAGCATCAGATGTGAACCAGTTACATACACAGCTCGAGCAAGACATTCATCAGCATTTCTCTGACTACGTTCCTCCATTGAGTCACAAAAATGTCTGGTTCCAGGAGGACCATGAGCTGTTGCTATCAATAAGGTGTCCGTTTCATCATTTTCACCTCGAATTATAAGTAGAGGGACTTTTGTCAGAGGTTGCTTGTTGTGAGCGCTGAGGGAACTTTATGCACTTGGCCAGATGATTCTGCATCTTTGTTGCATTCTTCACATATGATTTGGCACAATATTTGCAAATGTACACAGCTTTTCCTTCTACATTAGCTGCAGTGAAATGTCTTCACACATCAGATAGTGGCATTTTCCTGTACAGATTAGAAAAAAATGAGTACCTTTTTTTTCTCCCATGTACAGATAAATAGTTAAGCAGTTATATTAAACAACTGCTTTGTAAGATGAATGTTTTGAAATGAAACGTATGGAAAGGCTCAAGCAAGCTAAAATCCACATGGTAGTAAAAACTTACTAGCATAAATTGTTAAGAAGTTAGAAATTATTTAAACACACGGGCTTTTAACTTCCCATGGAAAATCTCTGGAAAAATTCCGGAAGTGTACCGGAAATGTTCAGACCCTTTGCAACCCTAAGCATAACTCGAGTATAATAGTTTCTCTAAATCAAGTCAAATCTAAATTAATATTTGTACTTTCTCTCTGGCTTGGACGATTAGGGCCCAATCTATTCCACACAACATATCAATCTGCTACTAGTTTTAATCTGATACAAGCTTTGTGGTGTCATGTCATTTTGAACGACTGGTTTTTATGTGCAACCTACAACCAATGAATCTAAACATTTTAATAAGGATAGTCTTTCACCCCACCGTTCTTCTGTCACATAGTATTACATACTTGACACTGTGCCACGTTGTCTTTAGGGCGTATACAAAAGCAGCATGAAGTCAGTCTGTTGTATTCTACAGAGTGACTGACAGGTCTCGCTACAGCAGTCCTCCCAAATGCACCGGTAAATGAGTAATGTCTGCCTGATGGAGATGAGATGTTGAAGGAGAAGCTCGTTCCAGTGTAGGTGAGAGAGGAGGCAGTCGGGTGACCATAAGTTGATGTGATTTGGTTTCTCCTCTCCTGTGTTTCTCCTATAGGCCAATGATGGTCATCACTCAGAAGATCACCAGCTTGGCGTTTGAGATACACGACGGTGAGACGTGCATGTGTGTACTTGTGTGTAATGTGCGTTAGCTGAGGAAGTGAGCCGTGGTGAAGGAACATGTCATTTGTCATCGATAAAGGCTGTCACGGCAGTCACGTGGGAGTCGAGAGCAGCAGCAGATGGAGAGAGACAACACAGTGATTTTTATGAACTGCGCTGCTCGGCTTCCTTTCTGCCAGACAGCTAAAGCTATGCATAGTGAACACAATCTGCAGTCACCTTGTTTTGAATAGAAACACAAAGTCAGAGGGGATATGAAAGTTCCATGTTGATTGTTTTGGTTTCATCTGCAAGGCCTTTTCGAAAGAGTTTCCATCTGTCTCCTCGTCACCTTGCAGACAATAAATAGTTCCCTTTTTATATCCAGTTCCCCATTTTATTACTTTTAATTGAAATTAAACTTTATATACCATTTTCAAATTGGTTCACATTTTTAAAACAGAACAGAACAGATTTCATTATACAGTAATTGATACATCAGTGCTTGTATTGTGGGGAATGTTTAGTGTGGACTCAGTCGCGTGAGCAGGGGTGGCAATGTAAACGAGCTTATGTAACGTTACGCCTTCTCCCTCCCTCCCTCTCCAAGTTCCTCTGTACGCCTTTTCCTCTCCCCTACACCAAATCATCCATGATGTCAGATGCTGTATGCATAGAGAGAAGTGTGTGTGTGTGTGTGTGTGTGTGTGTGAATGGGGATTACATGGCTGTACTCCCTCTGAAGTCCTGTAAAGTAGAGCGTTAGAAGTCTGAAGTAGCCAAACGGCCACAGCAGCTAATTAAGGATGGAGAGATGGGTGTCGGGAGGACAGGATTAGAATGAAGGAGTGTACGAGAGGCTTAGGGGAGTTGAGGCTGACCAGCTCCTCCACTTCAGTCAAATAGCTTCACTGTGTGTGTGTGTGTGTGTGTGTGTGTGTGTGTGTGTGTGTGTGTGCATCCAGTGTTTTAGTTGCAGTGTAGGCTACTGATTTCTCCTCATAAGTAATGAACATCTAAGACCATACATCTATGTGATGTCACAGTGAACACTGCATGTTCTTTTTCTGTCGAGGGAAGCATGTAATGCAGTGGTATTTAAACTTTTTCATTAGGGACCCCAGGTTTTTCACCAGAAATTCTGGGGACAACTTTTTTCCAACATCATTTCTGGCGTAACTTTATCAATAAAATTGTTTTTTTTTTTACATCAACTTTCAATTCATTACATTTGTATCTTATTAAAATAAAGTCTCCAATAGATACATTTACTCAACATTTTATTTTTTCAAAAATGTGTGTATATTGTCCCATGCAATAATATGTCATCTTAAAAATACAAAAACGAAGTATTACATGATGTGGAGTGTAATCCCTTAGGTGCAGAGTGGGCAATCAAGTGAATGGGAAAGGTAGGGAACGCCGACAATTTCGCACTTGAGTAAAAATGAAAAGTTGGGCACCATCTAAAAGTAGGAAATTAGACGTTGCCCATCTTTCCCATTCATTTGGGATTGAGGCATATACCAACCAGTCAGTTTATAATAGCAACAAGGCGCCTCAGGGGCTTTGTGGTATATGGCCAATATACCACGGCTAAGGGCTGTATACAGACACTGCTTGCGCATTGTGCCTTATAACGGTCGTCGCCCATCTAGTAGATAGACTTCCAGTTATTGCGCTATGGGTAACGCTAGTTAGCATTTGCTCACAAAACTACCTCTAACTTCCGTCATACTGGACACAGACCGGTACAAATGATATCCACGAGTTCATCTGAGTACGTGGGGAAGTAGATAAAGAGCCTCCGTGCTAAAATCCCAAAGTTTCCCTTTTAAGGCTTTACAGTTGCGTGCGCGGTTTTTTCTTTCAGCTGTGTGGTTGGAATGATTTACGGTCAATGTGTGTTCGGAGTATTGGGTGGAATAGCGGTTGATTCTGAGTTTAATCTGGTTATTAGCTAAATGGCAGTGGGACCATCTCATCCCTCTGCCTCTTAGTCTTGAAAACCTGACCCTCGGCAACACAGTGACTGGGGTCTGGTTTCAATGATGGACTCTTGGCATAGAGGCACTATGTCACTGTCTAGATCACTACTTCATCCGCTTGAATCAA
The DNA here is from genome assembly GCF_036934945.1 of Oncorhynchus masou masou. NCBI lineage: Eukaryota > Metazoa > Chordata > Actinopteri > Salmoniformes > Salmonidae > Oncorhynchus > Oncorhynchus masou. Next base: position 39,020,019 of record NC_088243.1, read on the forward strand.
ATACTAAATAGTAGCTAGCAAGAAAAATCAATTAAGTTATTTTTAATGAGTGCATTTCCCCAAGTGGCTAGTTTGCATCAACTACCTTAACTGAAACAACTGAAAAGGTTTTGCCTCGTGATTTGAGAGTCCCCCGGTATCTCTTCCTATCGACGTAGTTCCTCTATGCCAAAAGAGTCCGTCATTGAAGCCAGACCCTAGTTGCTGTTGCATAGGGTCAGGTTTTCAAGACTACCTCAGTCTCCCTAACAGTACTGGTATAGCACTCTGACTGAGACCGACGGAGATGGGCTCAGGCCACAGCTGATTTAGGCCTTGTACATTTTAGGGGAAAGAGAACAAAACCACATCACCACAGTGGGTCAGTGTACTGGGTTGTTTTCCCTGTTTTCTGACTTTCCCGCTCTCTCTTTTGCATATGACTTATCACAATTATTAAATGTTGCTGAGTGACCTAGGGAGCACACAGCAATTAGGCTCGCTTGAAGCTGCTGTACTGGAGTGATCTGATCTCAAATTGGTCTATATTACCACATAGGGTTGCAAAATTCCGGTAACTTTCCCCAATCCTGGTTGGAAGATTCCCGGGTTTCCTGCTTTTTCCAGTGTAATTCCATGAATCATCCTTCAGGATTTCTGGAAAGCTGGGGAATTCTGGGAAAGTTAGCAGAATTGTGCAACCCTATTATCACATCAGTTTACACAGATGTATGATTTATTCTATTTCTTTGATTAAACTCAGCAAAACAGCCCTTTTTTAGGACCCTGTCTTTAAAATAATTATTCATAGAAATCCAAATAACTTCACAGATCTTCATTGTAAAGGGTTTAAATATGGTTTCCCATGCTTGTTCAATGAACCATAAACAAGCACCTGTGGAACGGTCGTTAAGACACTAACAGCTTACAGATGGTAGGCAATTAAGGTCACAGTTATGAAAACTTGGGACACTAAAGAGGCCTTTCTACTGACTCTGAAAAACACAAAAAGAAAGATGCCCAGGGTCCCTGCTCATCTGCATGAACGTGCCTCAGGCATGCTGCAAGGAGGCATGAGGACTGCAGATGTGGCCAGGGCAATAAATTGCAATGTCTGTACTGTGAGATGCCCAAGACAGCGAGTCAGGGAGACAGGACGGACAGCTGATCGTCCTCGCAGTGGCTGACCACGGTACATCCGAACATCACACCTGCGGGACAGGTACAGGATGGCAACAACAACTGGCCAGGTTACACCAGGAACGCACAATCCCTTCATCGGCGCTCAGACTGTCTGCAATAGGCTGAGAGAGGCTGGACTGCGGGCTTGTAGGCCTGTTGTAAGGCAGGTCCTCACCAGACATCACCGGCAACAACGCCACCTATGGGCACAAACCCACTGTCGCTGACGAGTCACGGTTTTGTCTCACCAGGGGTGATGGTCGGATTCGCTTTTATCGTTGAAAAGAGTTAGAGGCCTGTACTCTGGAGCGGGATCATTTTGGAGGTGGAGGGTCCGTCATGGTCTGGGGCGGTGTGTCACAGCGTCATCAGACTGAGCTTGTTGTCATTGCAGCCAATCTCAACGCTGTGCTTTACAGGGAAGACATCCTCCTCCCTCGTGGTACCCTTCCTGCAGGCTCATCCTGACATGACCCTCCAGCATGACAATGCCACCAGTGATACTGCTCGCTCTGTGTGTGATTTCCTGCAAGACAGGAATGTCAGTCTTCTGCCATGGCCAGCGAAGAGCCCGGATCTCAATCCCATTGAGCACATCTGGGACCTGTTGGATCAGAAATGTCCAGGAACTTGTTACCCCACTCTTCCACCAACTCACCGACATCTTACAGCAAGAACTGGCAAATCTGGTGCAGTCCATGAGGAGGAGACGCACTGCAGGACTTAATGCAGCTGGTGGCCACACCAGATACTGACTTACTTTTAAGCAATAAGGCCCAAGTGGGTGTGGTATATGGCCAATATACCACGGCTAAGGGCAGCTCTTATGCACAGCGCCATGGAATATTGGCCATATATCACAAACCCGTGATGTGCCTTATTGCTATTATAAACTGGTTACCAATGCAAATAGAGCAGTAAAAATAAATATTCCGTCATACCCGTGGTATACGGTCTGATATACCACAGCTATCAGCATTCAGGACCAAAACGACCTGGGATATAGTAGGGGCGGCAGATAGCCTAGTGGTTAGAGCGTTGGGCCAGTAACCTCAAGGTTGCTGGATCAAATCCCCTTGCTGGCAAGGTAAAAATCTGTCGTTCTGCCCCTGAACAAGGCATTGTTCCTCGGAAGGCCATCATTGTAAATAAGAATTTGTTCTTAACTGACTTGCCAAGTTAAATAAAGGTTCCATTTTTAAAGGAGAGAAGACTGGCTTCCACCCAAATGGCACTCTATTTCCTATGCAGTGCACTACTTCTGGTCAAATGAAGTGAACTACATTGCTCAAAAAAATAAAGGGAACACTAAAATAACACATCCTAGATCTGAATGAATGAAATATTCTTATTAAATACTTTTTTCTTTACATAGTTGAATGTGCTGACAAAATCACATGGAAATCAAATTTATCAACCCATGGAGGTCTGGATTTGGAGTCACACTCAAAATTAAAGTGGAAAACCACACTACTTTGATGTAATGTCCTTAAAACAAGTCAAAATGAGGCTCAGTAGTGTGTATGACCTCCCTACAATGCCTGGGCATGCTCCTGATGAGGTGGCGGATGGTCTCCTGAGGGATCTCCTTCCAGACCTGGACTAAAGCTGGACGTCGGGCCCTCAGGTAGACTGTTGTAGACTCTGTCTCATGCTACCACTAGAGTGAAAGCACCGCCAGCATTCAAAAGTGACCAAAACATCAGACAGGAAGCATAGGAACTGAGAAGTGGTCTGTGGTCACCACCTGCAGAACCACTCCTTTATTGGGGGTGTCTTGCTAATTGCCTATAATTTCCACCTGTTGTCTATTCCATTTGCACAACAGCATGTGAAATGTATTGTCAGTCAGTGTTGCTTCCTAAGTGGACAGTTTGATTTCACAGAAGTGTGATTGACTTGGAGTTACATTGTGGTGTTTATTTTTTTGAGCAGTGTATATTCTACAAACCCTGGAATGAGTAGGCGTGTCTAAATGAGTAGGCGTGTCTAAACTACTGACTGGTACTGTATATCAATACTTCTTTATTGTATTGCAATCAACACCTGATGAGTGAATATGTTTTTTTCAAATTGAAATGCATACACTTCTTACTTACTGTATAAGGAGTTGACTATACAGTAAAAAAAAAAATTGTCAAGGGGTTGGGTTTGGTGCAGTCATGTGACCACACTCTGTGTTCCCATAGGCTTGGCGAGGAAGGAGGAACAGCTGACCCCCAGTCAGAGATGCCTAGCTGTAAGGTATGTGATCCAGGTATGTTTTTACTCTTCCAGCTGGACTAGAGACAGTTCTACTACCGTACTCAAAGCTATGAGCTTGGTATTAAAATGCTTTACTGGGGGATGTTTTATTTTGTCCTCGATTTTTGACCATTTTAAAAGGACAATACAACCACATGTGGACACTGCATTTAAAAATCACAGAGGATGACATAGTTGTATTTCCTTTTGGGTCCCCTTTATAAATACATCAAAACTAAATGTATACACCAGATTATAACATTAAATGTCCAATGATGTTTGTTCTGCTTCTTTATTGGGTCTCTTCTTTCTCTCTCATTGTAACAAACGGGGGTCTTTTTTTCAACTTATACTCTGATTCTATAATAATATTGAATGCTCTGGACACAAGGAAAGATTGTGTCCAGCACCATGCAAAATGTAGCTCACGACGGGATATTTGCTTCTAAAAGAGGAATAAGATGGAAATGATTGCCTCTGGAGGAATCTTAGAATATTGTATTTTCTTCCCATGAAATGACTGAGTACAGAATGCTTCTTGGTATCAACTATAATTAGTGGTTATTATGACTTAAACACCCCACGGCTCCTCAGTCACAGGGGCTGTGAAGGAGTCTGTATCCCGGATCCAAAGGGTACCCAGACGTCCCGTCCAGGGCTCCAGACTAACATTAGCCCCTGGTGGCATCATGCCACTAATATTTTCAGTTTGTGGCACCAGCCCATTATTTGGGGACACCCCCCCCCCCTCCATATTTTGATATGCAACCTAATTCAGCGATTGTCATGAATTTTGAGTTGACGATTATGCTATTTCTGTTTTTATATTTTACTGTAAAAATAGGGGTCTAGAATTTGAGTTTTTTTTGTTCAATATAGATCAATCTTTATATGCACTTATATATCGTGGAAACTCTGAACACATTACCTAGATCGCTAACTCTAAATATAACACCTACTGCTAGTGGCCATGTATTCATCTAACAATGAATGTAATGTCCTGAAAAAACCGGGGCCTAGTGCACTTGCGATAGACAATGCTATTTTGAGATCAATAATGATCGTTGAGAAATAGAGACCATCCTCTCTTTTAATATGGACAACTAGTTACTTCCATGGCTGTTCTTTTTTTCTTCTCCGAATTGCATTTTGAAATGCAATCACAAGGGGCACACGAGGTGGGGGAGAGTGTGTGTTCATTACAGCAGCCAGGCACGGCAGAAACTTTCAGTACAGAAATCATGACGATAATGCAGTTTAACAAATACATGGTTTTATCTGCCCCCCCCCCAAGAAATAGGACATTTTCATTGAAGTGACCAGGTAGAATGTAACTTGGCGAAGTTAAAGGGTCGCAGAATGTGACTAAATGGTTGCAGTTTGGAGCCCTGCAGTCAGGAAGCTGTAAGAGACCAAGGAGTTTATACAATGGAACCACCAACTACTGGGTGAAAGGAATTTAATCTAAGAGTCGTTTTGGCACTACTTTAACAATATCTGTGCAAGTTTAGTAGGACATTGAACAACCAGGAAATGACATATCATTGTCAAATCAGTCTGGTGAAGTACATTAGGAGTTAAGAAACATGCTTTACGTATGTCATCTGCTGATGTGACCCCTAACACCTCAACTCCAGTGCATCCTCGCCAACCCTTTGGCCGAAATACCTTTTGGTTATTGTGATTTTGCTGCTTTCCCTCGAGACAAACCCCAACCTTGCTGTACTTCCACCACCACACTCAACAGATTGCACTTTGCAGGGAAAGGCCTCACTTCCTCCCTGCAAAGAGCCAGACAGACGCAAATGCAGCCGGTGCAACAAAAACCCCTTTTACAAATCGGCTCTGAGAACTATAAGCATCCATTTGACAAGTCTACGAATGCTCTGAATTCACAATCATACTGGATGTGTCTGCTGAGTCACCTCAAGAGTGAAGACTAGGTCTCTACTCTTGCTGCTCTACTTGATGGGCGTTCACTATCGCCATGCTAGAATGCTACGCCAAAAGGGCTGACGCATGTGCTACTTGTTTCTAACCTAGGGTCAAAGCCGGGGTAGGGGTAATGTTACCTACTTACCGTGCTAAAAGACACATGGATGGAAACGAGACGAGGGTAACGTTAGATGGAAGGGAGGTTTGAGCGCTCCGAGAACGCCGTCCACGTTTTCTAGCGTGGCCGAGAGACGACCCTGCGCTTGACCGCTGCCTCTCATTGACATCTGTCTAACGTCTCATTCGTTGTCTCATCCTCTTCCCCCAGGAAGATGCCCAGTCTGCTGGAGTACCTGAGCTACAACTGTAACTTCATGGGCATCCTGGCCGGGCCCACCTGCTCCTACAACGACTACATGGCCTTCATCGAGGGCACGGCTTACCAGCCTCGCCACCTGGAGGCCAACGGGACGGAGAACGGGAAGTACAAGCATACGGAGCCCTCGCCCAAGGTACCACAATGCCAGAGCTCCCTCTACCAGGATGAACCTAGTAGAATAGGAAAGATACTTGGTCAATTTTTTTGTCTTCAACTCTGGTCCTGGGTTTCGCTGTAGTCCAGTCCTAGCACACCTGGGCTTGAGGATTAGGTGAGTCGTTGAACTAGTTGTCTTAGTGCTGGACTGGAGCAAATGCCTGCGCAGCCTATATTTCTAGGAAGAGTTGGTGATCATTGGTAGTGTGAGTTGGGGCTTGCGTAGTCCATAGTGGACAAACAGTCATGGTAAAGCGTGTATTTGTATGGTTTGGTTTCACGGGTAGAAGAAAAATGCCCTCTTACTCTGTGTGTGTGTGTGTGTGTCCACCACAACAATGATAATCAATCCCATGACCTACAATCTATATAATGTGTTGTTTCCTCGGTAAGATGGTACAGCTTTAATTACAACCCAAATAAGCGTTTACATCAGGATGGCTGGAGAAAATAATGTAGCTTGTCACTTCGTCCCTCGGAGCGCGTCTCAATTATTCTGACATCGTTGGCATTTCTATGACTCATATCTCACTCAAGAGTCTGAGTTGTTCCTGCGAGAGGATCATGACCGATATTCAGTAAAGGGAAGGGACACATTACAAGCCGAGCTAAATATAGACTTCTCAGACAGCCTCGCTGAAGTCTTGGCGGTTTTTTTGTTTTACAAGTGAATTTACAGGCTAATCTTGAACTGAGGTGGCAATTCAAGACGGCAAAACACAAAAGCTGCAACACAACACATCCAACATTTCCTGCTTTTGTACATTATGGGATAGGCCTATACCTGTTAAGTTCCTCACCCCCCCCCCCAAAAGCTGATATTTCAAACGTTAACTATTGACATAGTGTTCAAATCCTCACACATCTACGGTAAATGGACTTAAGAAAAGAAAAATACCACAAAAAATGTTAACCCTAGTTTGCAGGTATAATCGATTTATCTGGTTAAAATGCTTCTTAAGACTGTCATAAGCTTGCATGGCCTCCTTATGTCTTAAAATCATCCGTTTCGCCTTCACAGAACAACGTGATCTCCAAGCTGTGCACTTGTGCCATCTCCCTGGCCGTCTTCCTGTCCGTGTCGAAGATCTTTCCTGTGGAGCGCTCCATCGACGACAAGTTCATGGCCTCTACCCCCTTCATCCTCCAGGTCCTCTACCTGTACCTCTCCATGCTGGCCACCCGGCCCAAGTACTACTTCATTTGGACCCTGTGTGAGTGCACATGAATATTATTCACGTGACTAAATGTGAAGTTTAAAAAAAAACATGATTTTCTGGGAAGTAATTTGGGGAATAATTATATGGGTGCTGCTTTATTTAACTAGGCAGGTCAATTAAGAACACATTTTTACTTACAATGATGGCCTGGCCAGAGGCTAAAGGCCTTGTGGTGCAGGGATTAAAAGTGTAAGAGAAGATGGACGACAGACGTTTTGGGCATTTGGGGGAGAATTAAGTGGGTGCTGGCCACCCCATATAACAAATCAGGGTGACATTGCCTCGGATAATGGTCCTTCTAAAGTCACACAAAAAAATTGGGCTACTTTTTTGAGTTGTGTTACACTGCCCTCCTGTGGCAATGTGGAGAACAATACCCCCGAAGAGCCTCGTACAGTCAAATGAAATGGTCTTGACAGTAAGGGATAATGTTATTCTTTGTTGGCCTCTGCCATACTGCCTGGTAACTTTTCGGTTATTTTTTTCCCCATTGGACAGCTGATGCCATCAACAACGCTGCAGGCTTTGGCTTCAATGGCTACAACAAAGATGGCACACCAAGATGGGACCTGATATCCAATTTGAGAATACTGGACATTGAGGTAAGCCTTTAAAAAAAAATATTATTTACATTTCACTAGTACTGTGGAAGTAGGCTATTATTCATTATTTAGGCTACATTCACTACTTCAACAACCACTCTCTTTCCAGTTTGCCACCAGTTTCAAGATGTTTCTCGACAACTGGAATATCCAGACGGCGCTTTGGCTCAAAAGGTAAAATGCATCATAAACCAGATTACGCTGTACTATCGCACAACAGTAGTCGTGTGGGTGTGTGTGTGTGTCATGTAGATTGTACAATCACAGATAGTAGGCTTATATCAGTAGTAATGCTGATAAATGCACTGAATCTGCTAGCGTCTGGGCCATTATCTCTACACGGGGTTGGGATGCTAATGCTAGACCTGCATCATGTGCAGTCAGGCTGCGATTTTAGTCTTGTGATTAGCATTAGCGGGGATGCTAATGCTATGTCTGTCTTCAACAGGGTGTGTTATGAGCGCTGTCCCATCAACCCCACAGCGGCCACCTTCCTACTGTCGGCCATGTGGCACGGAGTGTACCCTGGGTACTACCTCACCTTTCTCACGGGCATTGGCATGACCATGGCAGCACGGGCAGTGAGTAAACAGCCAACACAGCTGGTGTTACTGACCTGGAATCATACCTGGGGTTGTCTGCATTACCTCTTTCAGCTGGTATTTTATTAGGATCCCCGTTAGCTGTGGCAAAAGCAGCAGCTACTCTTCCTGGGGTCCACATGAAACATGACATAATACAGAACATTCATAGACAACAGCTCGAGGACAGAACTACATACAAATACAAAAGAAACAAGTAACCTACATATCAATACATACACACAAACTATCGAGGTCAAATAGGGGAGAGGCGTTATGCCTCGGTGTTGCTTAATCTGTTTTTTAAAACCAGGTTTGCTGTTTATTTGAGCAATATGAGATGGAAAGAAGTTCCATGCAATAATGGCTCTCTATAATACTGTACGCTTCCTTGAATTTGGGGGCTGTGAAAAGACACCTGGTGGCATGTCTGGTGGGGTAAGTGTGTCAGTTGACTATGGGGGCTGTGAAAAGACACCTGGTGGCATGTCTGGTGGGGTAAGTGTGTCAGTTGACTATGGGGGCTGTGAAAAGACACCTGGTGGCATGTCTGGTGGGGTAAGTGTGTCAGTTGACTATGGGGGCTGTGAAAAGACACCTGGTGGCATGTCTGGTGGGGTAAGTGTGTCAGTTGACTATGGGGGCTGTGAAAAGACACCTGGTGGCATGTCTGGTGGGGTAAGTGTGTCAGTTGACTATGGGGGCTGTGAAAAGACACCTGGTGGCATGTCTGGTGGGGTAAGTGTGTCAGTTGACTATGGGGGCTGTGAAAAGACACCTGGTGGCATGTCTGGTGGGGTAAGTGTGTCAGTTGACTATGGGGGCTGTGAAAAGACACCTGGTGGCATGTCTGGTGGGGTAAGTGTGTCAGTTGACTATGCAAACAATTTGGGATTTTCAACACCAATGTTTCTTATATAAAGAAGAAGGGATGCAGTCAATCTCTCCTCAACTCTTAACCAAGAGAGACTGGCATGCATAGTATTTATATCAGACCTCTGATTACAATGAAGAGCAAGACGTGCCGCTCTGTTCTGGGCCAGCTGCAGCGATAGTGTCCATTATGTAATAGTGTCCTGTATAGTAATAATAGCAGAGGTAAGGCGTGATAGTGTCCAGCATAGTAATAATAGCAGCGGTAAGGTGTGATAGTGTCCAGCATAGTAATAATAGCAGCGGTAAGGCGTGATAGTGTCCAGCTGCAGTGATAGTGTCCTGTATAGTAATAATAGCAGAGGTAAGGCGTGATAGTGTCCAGCTGCAGCTTAACTAGGACTTTCCTCTCAGCACTGGACCACACGACTGGACAATAATCAAGATAAGACAAAACTAGGGCCTGCAGCACTTGCTTGTTGGAGTGTGGTGCCACAATATTGTGATCCCTGCATCCAACGGGTACGGATACAGCTTCAGAACAAGGTTCTACATTAGTAAAAATGTGATCGATACATGTGGTTGATCTTGTTCCTGTGGTGTTTGTAAACACCCTGGTAGGTTGATTAATAACCTGAACCAGATTATAGGTACTGGTTAAACCCTCTGTGTCATCTCTAGGCGCGAACACGAGTTCCGGGGTATTAGGCAGGATTACATGGGTTGTCAGTACAACTCAAAACTCCGTTAGCCCTTTGAGCTGAAGCCGAGGTGTTACCTCTGGCAAAACCAGAAATCCTCAGGTTTCACGCAAGGTCACAAAAGCACATAACTGATGTATTTTAGCTGGCGTTGCCCCCATCTCATTCCTCAATGCATTTGTCACAGTCACCAATAGCGACAAAACAGACCTTAAATTTGATAAACATGCCACCATTTTACTTGTATTATTATGTAAAGACAGCAGAGAGGTGACACAGAGCCATGACCCTGTTCTTATTTTAACGGGAGGCTATAGAACGACTCTGGGCACTGTCCGCTCGGATCGAAAGCTCATACCCCATGGCACAGTGGCTGTGTGGGTGGGAGTCTGCTTTACGCATGAGCAATACGCCAGCAAGCGTGTGTGTCGCAGTATGATAGAGCCAGAGATCACAGGGTAATGGACAGACGGATCCCCACGGCGACAGTAGGAGAGTCCTAGAGGACAGAAAGAGAACCTCTCCTCAATACGCGGCTCCATTCTCCCTCTCATCACATCGAGGAATAACACTATCACAAGATGTCACGATACACAGAACTAGAGGGGGACTTTTTTTTACGGTTCCCTATCCGAAAGTGTGCACTTTGCACTCACCCTCATGGATTAATTGAAGCATGGGAGTGTCCATGTTTGTTAGACCAGTTCATTCTCGTACAAACCACGGGGGGGACTGAATGAGGTAGCGAAAGTCAGCCATGTCCTGAAAGACGAAGCTTTACTTTTTGAGATTCATATCGTTACTCTAAATGCAGGTCGTGGTTGAGTTATGCACTAATGATGAAGTACATTGCCTTTGTCCATGTAAGGTAAAGAACGGGGTCAGTAAACCTCTTGTTGGGCGTTTTATAATGGCTACGACATTACAGCCTATTAAGTCTGAAAGACTGATTTTGTTTCTGTGCCTTTCTTTTAGTCTCTAACCTCCACATCTTCTCTACAAGTGTTTTAGTTTGTACTTTCTGCATCTTAAAGTCAATGCAACATAATGATGTGGGACCGATTCACAATCTATTCATTTGGCTCACTTCCAGCTTAGACACAACATCAAACCGTACTTCCTGGGTTCCACGACACACAAGAGCGTCTACGATGTCATCACGTGGGCAGGGACTCAGGTCGCCATCTGCTACACGGTTGTGCCATTCGTCCTATTGGCCGTTGTGCCGTCACTCAAGTTCTACAGGTGAGTGACATGACTGATTCCACATGCATAATGTACTATTTAACAATGTAGGCCTAATTTTCAAAACAGTAACTTTTTATTAATACATGTGTAGACGACAAAGTTGAGTTGCACATACTGTGTTGGGTCCTAAGAGTCCTGGGAAGCACCACCAAGTTCAAAACCTCTCCTGCTTTTTATGGGACATTATTACAAATGCCTGTTTAAAAAGGCAGGCCAATAAAACGAGTGAACACGGCACAGATGGGCACACTGCATTAGGTCTTTCCCCTTTAGTGTCCAACTGTTAACAAGACCAGTTAATGACGGGGATGATTCACACGGAGAAATAAGAGGGGCTTTATGCATTCAGGGCACTCCAGTAAAATGGAGGCAAATATTCTGTGTCATCTGCCAGGTTGAGGAGCGTATAAAACCCAGTCATTAAACAGGAGAGTTTGGGGACGGCTGGCTGCTGAAATGGAAGGAAGGACTGGACCTTGAGGACATAGTGTTCCCACAATCACAAATGCACTGTGACTGACTGCAGAGATTTAAAACTCAGGATTTTCTATCCCGTTAGGATGAGCTAGAATAACTTGTTGGGACCCGTAATGAGTCCATATAATTTGTATTCACAATGACATTTTGCAAACTCTTCTGGAATCTTTACACCACATAGAAAACTGCCCTCGGCATGCTCTTTCCCGGGGCTTAGGCCTGGATTTGTGAAGAGTGCTATACTGAACAGATGACATTGGATTAATGACTTTACTGATTGATTTTCTCTTGCCAGGTCATGGTACTACTGCATACACATAGCATGCCTGCTGCTGGTGTTAGCCCTTCCAGTGAAGCCATGGCACCTCCGCGCCAAGGAGGAGCAACCGCAGCAGAACAGCCTACAGGAGGGGTTGACCGGAGACCACAACAGCCACTCCATCACAGACAACAACTGCAACCAGAAACACAAAGCCACATGAGACCCGAGAGGAAGCCCCTCCACCCCTTAGAGCTCAAACAACCGGCACAGAGAGAAGCAAACTCTGTGCGAACACTTGAGACAAAGTGCAGCGATTCTTTGAGACCACAAAGAACCAAAAAATTGACAGGAACACCGGAATAACAGACAATAACAAACTCAGTTTAACAACAACCCATCAAACCTTACAGTAGCGAGGAACGACAGCAAACCACGCTTTGGATAAATTAGAAGTAACGAGAAGAATGGATAGAGAAATATCCGAGGGCCACTAAACGGCTAGGATCTAATGAGTGATAATAATGACATTAGCGATGATGCTAATGGTGCAATGCTAAATGACAGAATGCCGAAGAGTGCAAAGCTGACTTAAGTTTCCTTACCTCTGTGTATTGCTAACAAGTTAGAGGCTAGGCAGATTCTTGGTGCAGATTCTGCAGGGTGAGAAAGGTTGTGTGGAGGGGGAGAGCTTGTGGCATTGGGAAAGGAAGGAGTTGCAGTTGAATCTCGAGTGTAGAGGGCGCTATACAGGCTAGTCAGACATAGGTATCGAGAGGATTTTTGTCAGGGTAGGAAAACGATGTAACCTCTACTAGGAAAAGAGAGAAATATGAAAACTTTTTTGTCAGATGCCAACTTCAAGCAGGCCTTAGGATCCTCTAAACATTGTTTGATTACTGTCACCCTTCTTTTTGTAGCTGCTGCTTTTTTGGAATGATACTCGTTCTTTACAGATGGTTCATTCACGGTAATTGATTTTAAGGGGTTTTTGACATGGGGTTAATTCTGTGTAGCTTCCTTGTTTTCCTACTGTATCTGATTACAAACTGTAGGTTTCCTCTCGGTTCATATGTCTTGCCTACTTCTGTAACATCAGTTGAGTTCAGTTCTGTTTAACTGGTTTGAAATCCTCATGTAAGCTTCTAGTTTTACTATGAACTCAAGTTGAAATCTCCATCTAGATTCGTTTTTTGAATCTATAGCCTCAGTGAAATTGAACAAACTGTATTGTTTGTGACCTAATCACTCGTGGACAGACTGACCATTGAGGCAAGATTTTAGTTCTGGGTTAACCAAGATTATTTGATCTTACTGTATGAGTAATTGGATACATCCTACAGTGTAACGTTTACTATCACAATACAAAATGGAGCTGATTTTAGATTAATATGAATGACCTTTAGTAACACAGGTTGGGAAAATATGTATTTGACATTTAGGAAGCCGACTGTATGTAACATTTGTACGTATGACATCATTGGAAAACAAACATAGCAATTCTTACGCTCCAATCGTGAACCCTAACTTGTATTCTCGCTTGTCTTGTGACCCTCTTAATAAACAAAACAAATATTTCAAGCCAGATCCCAGACATGAGCCACAACCCAAGAGGTTCCCTCGTTCTAGTAATGTTGGAAAACACTGGTGTTTCTAACCAACTCTTCCATGATGTGGGGTGTTAATTGTGGCGCATAGGACAGCCCATGAGCGTACCCTACACGTCCTGATTAATGCTCCACAGTGCCCTGTTTCTGGAGAGGTATGGCACATTCCATCTCATACAGTACAGGCAGGCATAGATGTGCCATAGCCACATCTTTTGGACCAAACGCACCATTCAGCTGGTAAGAGTTGGAGAAGTACTGTAGTACAACCAAGATGGGAGCCAATGAACCAGTTTAGGGGTTTATTTTGTGATGAGTAACAACCATGCAGCAGATTTGAGTTTCCAAATGTAATCTTTCACCTAACGTGCATACTGTACTCCTGCCATAAATGTGTGTATGTGATTTTTAAATGTTCATGTGGTCTATAAGTGTATTTGTAGTCGAGGTATAAATGCCCGAGGGGAAAGGTGTGTCATCTTTACCAGCAAGTTGATAACTGCACTGCATGGCCACCCAAAACGAGCCCGGTGAAACCAGATGTAACACTACGCTCACCATACCTTGTGTAGTATTCCGTCTGGTTTAACTAAGCTACCCCAAACCAGCAGATCAATGCTAACTGCTCCATATGTCCAAAGTGCCGTGTGTGTGTGTGTGAAAGCATAATGGTTATTTTTGTGTCAAGAAAGAAGAAACTTATGGAAAGATTTGTATAATGGTACTTAAAACTGATTTATGTCAAAGGGAAATTATTTTTTAAATACTAATACAGAGATTTTAAACCAGAGTTCGCCCTCGCCTTCTTTTTGTACCTTTGGTTGGAATGTGAAGTACTACACTGCTCAAAAAAATAAAGGGAACACTAAAATAACATCCTAGATCTGAATGAAATATTCTTATTAAATACTTTTTTCTTTATAGTTGAATGTGCTGACAAAAAAATCAATTTATCAACCCTCGGCGGTCTGGATTTGGAGTCACACTCAAAATTAAAGTGGAAAACCACACTACAGGCTGATCCAACTTTAATGTAATGTCCTTAAAACAAGTCCAGATGAGGCTCAGTGGTGTATGACCTCCCTACAATGCCTGGGCATGCTCCTGATGAGGTGGCGGATGGTCTCCTGAGGGATCTCCTCCCAGACCTGGACTAAAGCATCCGCCAACTCCTGGACAGTCTGTGGCTACCATGGCTGCCGGCCGAGGTCTTTATCCCCTTACACTGTGTATAAGAAATTAGTTTTGGAATTGTTAGTTAGATTACTTGTTGGTTATTACTGCGTTGTCGGAACTAGAAGCACAAGCATTTCGCTACACTCGCATTAACATCTGCTAACCATGTGTACGTGACAAATAACATTTGATTTGGTGCAACGTGCCGTTGGTGGATGGAGCGAGACATGATGTCCCAGATGTGCTCAATTGGATTCAGGTCTGGGGAACGGGCGGGCCAGTCCATAGCATCAATGCCTTCCTCTTGCAGGAATTGCTGACACACTCCAGCCACATGAGGTCGAGCATTGCACCAGCATATGGTCTGGCATTGATGTGCCATCCTGGATGAGCTGCACTACCTGAGCCACTTGTGTGGGTTGTAGACTCCGTCTCATGCTACCACTAGAGTGAAAGCACCTCCAGCATTCAAGAGTGACCAAAACATCAGCCAGGAAGCATAGGAACTGAGAAGTGGTCTGTGGTTATCACCTGCAGAACCACTCCTTTATTTGGGGTGTCTTGCTAATTGCCTATAATTTTCACATGTTGTCTATTCCATTTGCACAACAGCATGTGAAATGTATTGTCAATCAGTGTTGCTTCCTAAGTGGACAGTTTGATTTCACAGAAGTGTGATTGACTTGGAGTTACATTGTGTTGTTTAACTGTTCCCTTTATTTTTTTGAGCAGTGTATATGGGAAAGAAGCCAAGAAAGGGATGGGGAGTGAGAGTGAGGATAGAGATATTTCATCCATGTGGGATTATTGGAAGGGGTTTGTTTTAGGGTGCATCCTAATAGTCTAACATGGATTACTTTCCTTGTATCCTCACTAGTTTGGAACTATAGGACCTGTGAACGCACTATGGTAGATGCCCTAGCTACCATGGCTGCCGGCCAAGCTTCCACTCATCGAGCTCTTTCAAATTGGTATAGATGGAGGAAAGGAGATGAAGCCACTTTGGACTATTGAGATGCGCGCTAAATACTGTGTGTCTGACTCTGGCCCTGTCGCTCGCTGGAAAGGGCGCTTGGCAAACGAGCTAGTTAACGAGCGTAAAGTCACTGGCCTGGACCTAATCAAAAGCGGAGTGGAAATGAAAAGGCTTGCTTTGTTTCAAATCTGGGTCTATGAGATCCCTCTCATTTCCTAACCTAAAACAAACAAGGACCCTCTGCTGTGTGCGTGTGAGAGGTTCTGTGTAGCTGTCGCTCAAACCACCTCTTCGTTAAACTTGGAAGCATTTGTTTTAGTCATGTCTGTGGTAAAATGCAGACTTGGGGAAAAACATGTAAGACAACACATCCCTCCATCTACCATCAATGCCCCACATGACTGCTAATAATCCTAATGTATCCCTTGACAGTCAACGTGGCTCTGAATGCTATATCAGTTCTGGATCATATTTGGAATGCTTTCACCAGTCCTCTCCCAGGTATTCGCGATCATTACTCAGTAGGTTGTATAAAGCGAATTATACTTATTCCAAGAAAATCCAGACACTGAGATATGTTGTTGACAACTGAATACTATTTGCATTTTACTTACAAATGTAAATTTCCAGTTTGAGCTATAATTCTTAAATGTATTGGTAAATGGATCTTTCGAATGACTGACCAGGTGATTACATTTCTAGGTCACCGTCAGTGGTTCATAGTAAGGCTATAAAACCTAGCTGTGGATACAATCCACGATGAAAGATGATCTTGCACTGTTAATGTAGGCATATCAATAAACCATTTCTAGCCTCGAACAATGATCGATCTATTTGAAAACTGCCAGGAACGGTGCAGCTGTTTAATTTTTTTTCGCAACCCTTTCTCCACGTTACGCCCTCGCAAATCGTCAAAAACGTTAACAAAGCCTGCCCGAAACACTTAAGTACAAGAGTGTTGTGGTTTCAAAGCAGTGAAGAAACTAAACGTTGGAAAATTAAAAAAGAAACAGGGTAAACCAGTTCGAACGAGAGGACGTGGTGTTTGTTTATCGTAAAGGTAAGATGCAAACTGGGTTTTGTGATTAGAAATCGTGTTACCTAGCCTCTGTATTTGGTGTTTTTGTCGTGACCAACAACAGTGGCATCGGGATTCTCCTTCAAAATAAGTCACCCATTAACTTGCAAACGGAATAAAAAAAAAAATGGAATTATGCCACAATTGTTCTAAACAAGGTTGTAATGTTATACACATTCAGCCTACTCGGGAACACAAAATGAAGTTTACACATGTTCGCGTTGTAGCTCTTATTGTCGTACTTAAACTATGGACAATCACCTCACTATTCAACCTATTGTACTTGTTGAACATTCATATTAGGCAAATTGTATATTACCCCCATTTCATGGACTCAAGATCAATGGGTATCAGCTTACTTTCAATTTCATGGACCCAATATCCGTAGGTAAGGTTCAGCCCGTTCTCTTGAGGTGGAGTTTGAGTTTTGATTGCTGGTCGCGGGATTTGGTAGCAACAACATTGGGTCTCTGTCAGTCGATTCTTGTAAAAGTGTCAATTCTGAAAACGCTTACCCGAACAACTGCGGTTTTTCCGCGGGGTGCTGAAATTCATTTTTTTTTGTTAAAAGGATACAACCTCCCAAGTTTCTCGTTTGTGTTGCACAAATCCGCACGCATGTGCCAATTGAATCTCAGTTTACGTAGTACGACCGACACACGAGGAAGAAGTCAGTGGTTTTATTTGATAAAAGTTTAAAGTATGAATTTTCAGGACCGCAGTTGTAAAGGGTAAACCGGTAATGTAGGCGTTTTCAAAATTGACTGAAGGTGACTGTTGTTGCTAGCAAATCCCGCGACTGGTTATCAAAACTCCACTATAAAAAAGGAGAGGAGTTGAACGTTACTCAACTATAGCCAAGGCTGTACATTTCAAGATGATTGTTAAATACACACAATAGGCTGAACAGTTAGGTTATTTCCAACAGTTGAAGTCTCGCAAAAAGAGAGACGGTAATGTTTGTAACGCTGAGTAGGCCGGACCCAAGATCCAGAGGTAAGGCTGTACAATGCATATAAGGCCTATGTCCCCAATGCAATTATGAAGTCTAATACATCCACCGTGCGATTTCAACTCACTATACTTTATCTGTGTCAAATTAACGGCATTTTGTTGAATTTATACAACATTTCAAACTTGTTTAGCATTAACTAGTCCAATTGGCATGATTCCGTTATTTGTATCAGTTTCAATGGGGGACTTTTGTTTTGAACGCCAACCGCCGATTCCACTATTGCCTATGCCGTATATGTATATATTCGTATTAATTCCTTTACACTTGTGTGTATAAGGTAGCTGTTGTGAAATGGTTAGATATTACTGCATGGTCGGAACTAGAAGCATTTCGCTACACTCGCATTAACATCTGCATGTAACCAATACGATTTGATCCTCACACTGATGTTGTTCACGACACAGTGGTCAGTATTTGGCACTTCTTCCGCGCTTGTAAAGGTGTCCGCATGTTTCCCAGTCGAAACAGTTCGTGCATATATTATGTTTGTGGACTTCGTTGAGGGTTCTGGAGACAAAGTCTACTGATCATTTTCCATCAATGGAAGTTTTTTTTTATTTATCTGTTATTTTACCAGGTAAGTTAACTGAGAACAAGTTCTCATTTACAGCAACGATGTGGGGAATAGTTACAGGGGAGATGGATGAATGAGCCAATTTTAAACAGGGGATTATTAGGTGACCGTGATGGTTTGAGGGCCAGATTGGGAATTTAGCCACACCAGGTTTAACACCCCTATGATAAGTGCCATGGGATCTTTAATGACCTCAGAGAGTCAGGAAACCTGTTTAAAGTCCCATCTGAAAGATGGCACCCTACACAGGGCCGTGTTCCCAATCACTGCCCTGGGGGATTGGGATATTTTTTTAGACCAGAGGAAAGAGTGCCTCCTACTGGCCCACCAACACCACTTCCAGCAGCATCTGGTCTCCCATCCAGGGACTGATCAGGACCAAACCTGCTTAGCTTCAGAAGCAAGTCACCACCACCACCAAGCAAGTGGCACTATGAGGACTAAGGAGCTCTCCAAACAGGTCAGGGACAAAGTTGTGGAGAAGTACAGATCAGGGTTGGGTTATAAAAAAATATCCAAAACTTTGAACATCCCACAGAGCACATTAGGGCCTTAATTTATTGCAATTGACTGTATGAACTGTAACTCAGTAAAAATCTTTTAAATTGTTGCGTTTTTATATTTTTATTTTTTTTTATATTTTCATGTGGAATATTTTTGGACCATTGGCTTCCCTGAAAACAGGTACTGACAGGAAGCGTGACGAGGACGCTGATCCAGTGGACCTGGTGCCAGTAAGGATGGTCGTCACGGAGGCGATAAGACCGTCCAGGATAGGGAAATACTTGGACTTCACTGCCTTTTCAATGGTAAGGTCCCTTGCACCATAGGGACACTTGACCTCCACTGCTGTGGTGGCCCACCAGACCATCCGGTGAGGCACCCAGGATACCAGACCCCGTGACCCAAAGCTCTGAATCATGCACATCCATCCCTGTAGCCATTTTAAATGCCTTGATGTCCTCCTCTTTGTTATCTGTGCTCCACTTTACAGACAACACCCCATCCAATGACTGATCTGAGGACCCTATTTTAGCAGCGAGGGAGTAACATGCTTGGCCCTAAGTGCTGCGCCAAATGTCTGGCCGTCAACCTCCCTCTCCTTATGATGTGCCAGTTGGGGTTGGTGCACTGTCCCAACTGTTGCCTGCCGTATAGCATCCTGCTGCTCCACCGACATTTACATTACATTTAAGTCATTTAGCAGACGCTCTTATCCAGAGCGACTTACAAATTGGTGAATTCACCTTCTGACATCCAGTGGAACAGCCACTTTACAATAGTGCATCTAAGTCATTAAGGGGGGGGGTGAGAAGGATTACTTATCCTATCCTAGGTATTCCTTGAAGAGGTGGGGTTTCAGGTGTCTCCGGAAGGTGGTGATTGACTCCGCTGTCCTGGCGTCGTGAGGGAGTTTGTTCCACCATTGGGGGGCCAGAGCAGCGAACAGTTTTGACTGGGCTGAGCGGGAACTGTACTTCCTCAATGGCAGGGAGGCGAGCAGGCCAGAGGAGGATGAACGCAGTGCCCTTGCTTGGGTGTAGGGCCTGATCAGAGCCTGGAGGTACTGCGGTGCCGTTCCCCTCACAGCTCCGTAGGCAAGCACCATGGTCTTGTAGCGGATGCGAGCTTCAACTGGAAGCCAGTGGAGAGAGCGGAGGAGCGGGGTGACGTGAGAGAACTTGGGAAGGTTGAACACCAGACGGGCTGCGGCGTTCTGGATGAGTTGTAGGGGTTTAATGGCACAGGCAGGGAGCCCAGCCAACAGCGAGTTGCAGTAATCCAGACGGGAGATGACAAGTGCCTGGATTAGAACCTGTGCCGCTTCCTGGGTGAGGCAGGGTCGTACTCTGCGGATGTTGTAGAGCATGAACCTACAGGAACGGGCCACCGCCATGATGTTGGTTGAGAACGACAGGGTGTTGTCCAGGATCACGCCAAGGTTCTTAGCGCTCTGGGAGGAGGACACAGTGGAGTTGTCAACCGTGATGGCGAGATCATGGAACGGGCAGTCCTTCCCCGGGAGGAAGAGCAGCTCCGTCTTGCCGAGGTTCAGCTTGAGGTGGTGATCCGTCATCCACACTGATATGTCTGCCAGACATGCAGAGATGCGATTCGCCACCTGGTCATCAGAAGGGGAAAGGAGAAGATTAATTGTGTGTCGTCTGCATAGCAATGATAGGAGAGACCATGTGAGGTTATGACAGAGCCAAGTGACTTGGTGTATAGCGAGAATAGGAGAGGGCCTAGAACAGAGCCCTGGGGACACCAGTGGTGAGAGCGCGTGGCGAGGAGACAGATTCTCGCCACGCCACCTGGTAGGAGCGACCTGTCAGGTAGGACGCAATCCAAGCGTGGGCCGCGCCGGAGATGCCCAACTCGGAGAGGGTGGAGAGGAGGATCTGATGGTTCACAGTATCGAAGGCAGCCGATAGGTCTAGAAGGATGAGAGCAGAGGAGAGAGAGTTAGCTTTAGCAGTGCGGAGCGCCTCCGTGATGCAGAGAAGAGCAGTCTCAGTTGAATGACTAGTCTTGAAACCTGACTGATTTGGATCAAGAAGGTCATTCTGAGAGAGATAGAGGGAGAGCTGGCCAAGGACGGCACGTTCAAGAGTTTTGGAGAGAAAAGAAAGAAGGGATACTGGTCTGTAGTTGTTGACATCGGAGGGATCGAGTGTAGGTTTCTTCAGAAGGGGTGCAACTCTCGCTCTCTTGAAGACGGAAGGGACGTAGCCAGCGGTCAGGGATGAGTTGATGAGCGAGGTGAGGTAAGGGAGAAGGTCCCCGGAAATGGTCTGGAGGAGAGAGGAGGGGATAGGGTCGAGCGGGCAGGTTGTTGGGCGGCCGGCCGTCACAAGAAGCGAGATTTCATCTGGAGAGAGAGGGGAGAAAGAGGTCAGAGCACAGGGTAGGGCAGTGTGCTCTGCTCGACAGCGCCATGCATGCTCCAGGTGCCTTTAAAAAAAATGTTTGGTACAGACATGCCATTCCACTGAACCTGCCCCAGAGATGGTTCCTTAGCCACTGAAGATCCTCCTCTGTGGGCTCTAGGGACAGAGACTTAGTCGTCTTCGGCCGGGTAAAGATCCTCCACTGACTGCATCTGGTTGGGCACAAGTGGCTTCCTCCACTCACATTACACATCCATACAGCCGATTATTGTGAACCGCAAAAATAGCCAATGCAGTTGCAAGGCTGCACTTAGGAGCTCCACGGGAGCATCCACATGTGGTAGAGAGAATCCCCTGGTCACCTATAGAGACCTGCCAAGAAGAAAGTGCTATAGGCATGACTTTGAACACCTTCAAATGCATTTGTTGTAAGAAATGTGCTATATTTATTGAACAAAAATTTAAAAAATCATACAATTTCAACGATTCTGAGTTACAGCTCAAATATAAGGGAATCATTGCATCATTGCAATTGAAATAGTCATTAGGCCCTTTCCACATGACTGGGAAGGGGCGCAGCCTTGGGTGGGCCTGGGAGGGCATAGGCCCAGCCAATCAGAATGAGTTTTTCCCCACAAAAGGGCATTATTACAGACAGAAATACTCCCCAGTATCATCAGCTGCAGACAAGCCAGCAAATTCACATGCAATAAGTAAATGTTCATCTACTGACTGGTTTATGCTACAGAGTGGACAGTGTTGTCCCCAGTGACATCAGTTTGATTATTTGAAGCTTAATGTTTGAGATTTCATCCCAGCATTTAGAATGTGAGGTTCTGAGGCTTATAATTTTCATGTTCATGGTTTGACGATCCCACAGATGAAGAAGCTGGAAGTGGAGGTCCTGGGCTGTCCTGGTTACACATGGTCTGTGGATGTGAGGCCAGTTGGATGTACTGCCAAATTATCTTACAAAGTTGGAGGCGGCTTATGGTTTTATTGTCCCCAGCACAAGGTGCACCTGTGTAATGATCATGCCATTTATTCAGCTTGATATGCCACACCTGTCAGGTGGATGGATTATATTGGCAAAGGAGAAATGCTCACCAACAGGGATGTAGACAAATTTGTACACATTTTGTGCATATGGAACATTTCTGGGATCTATTATTTCAGCTCATGAAACATGGGATTAACACTTTACATGTTGCCTTTATATTTGTATTCAGTATAAAGTTATTTGATTGATTGACATTACAGCTGTAAAATATTTAACAAGTGCAGTTGTTCCATAAACGTTCAATTGATAACTTGGGATTTTATCACTTGACATATCATACAGTGTGAAGGATCCTATAAATCAAGACTGAATGCATGTGCCACTCTGAATAAATAAATACTGTGACTTTGAAGATTTGTCTCTGGTTATGCAACAACAATACAGGCTGGATGTTTAAAAGTCAATCATTCTGAATGTCAATAGATTATTAGATGAATTCTCATCAATGACAACATTCTAGAATTGCGTTATCACTCATCTAAGTCGCATCTGGGGAAATCTGGTAGATGATTATATAATTGATTGTCTTTCCTTGTAGAATGTTGACAGCTGTATAGAAAACATTGTATTGCTAAGATTCTCAAACTTAAACCTCCACAGGATCGGTGTTTCTACCTCGGGACAGTTGAGCTAAAGTGCACTAATGTGATTAGCATGAGGTTGTAAGTAACAAGAACATTTCCCAGGACATAGGCATATCTGACCTGGGCAGAAAGCTTAAATGATTGTTAATCTAACTGCACTGTCCAATTTGCAGTAGCTATTTCAATGTAGAATACCATGCTATTGTTTGAGGAGAGTGCACAATTATGAACTTAAATTTATGAATAAACCAATTAGGCACATTTGGCCAGTCTTGATACATTTTGAATAGATATGCAATAGTTCATTGGATCAGTCTAAAACGTTGCACATACACTGCTGCGATACAGTGGCCAAAGTCTAAATTGCACCTGGGCTAGAATAATTCATTATGGCCTTTCTCTTGCAATTCAAAGATGCTACAAAAAAAATATGTATGTCATTTTAGGCGAACATTTAAAATTGGGGTGGATCCTTTAAGAGGTACACTCACTGACACAGGATAATTCGATCTACTGCTCTGCTAACTAGCTAGCTAAAGTGTAGTCTGTGGCTAGCTAAGAAGGATAAAGGAGACGTAAGAAGTTGAACACTATTCATTTCAATACAGCACATAGATTCACCATGGAAAGGCAGAAAAATGCATCCGGTCGCGCTGTGAATGGTAGCCGCCAGTGTTGGCTACAAATGACCCGCAGGAAATTGTAGTCTTGTCGAGGTCTTCTCTGTTGCTAATTAACATTTCGAATTTTTGAGAGTAAATTGAGGCGAATAAATTGATTAAAAACTCACCTTGTTCGAGAGAGAATTACAAGGTCACCAAAACCGTCACGCCAAGTTAAGCTAACACCAAACATGTATTTAATTGGAAGTGTTTGGAAAATAAATTATGTCAAGACGATTGGAACCCTTTTCCGGGTGTGACCGCTAGGTTTTTTTTTTTTTTTTACCGTGGGGGGGCAAGAAGGCACACAGATACCAACGTTAGGAAGTCAAATATGACTTTCCTGTGAATATTTTGTCTCATAATTCCAGCCGAATAAGGACGAAATCAGCGGACAGGTAGAGTCAGTTCAAATGAAGTGTATTCAACATTTAGACTATATGTTCAGGTAGGAGTGAGAAAATAAATGTCACATTCGGATTCGAAAGAGGCATCCCCTCGAGCGACATTGTGACAGCTTATTGTGCATAAACTGTACAATAAGCTGTAACACTAACCAGTGGTGGAAAAAGTACCCAACTGCCATACTTGAGTAAATGTAAAGATACCTTAATAGAAAATGACTCATTGTGAAAGTCAACCAGTAAAATACCACTTGAGTAAAAGTACTTGGTTTTAAATATACTTGCTCAAATATGCTTAAGTATCAAAAGAAAAAGTACAAATAATTTCAAATTCCTTACATAAAGCAAACCAGTGCACCTTTTTCTTGTTTTTTTTTTAGCCAGGTTACACTCCAACAGTCAGGCATAATTTACAAACAAAGCATGTGTGTTTAGTGAGTCTGCCAGATCAGAGGCAGTAGGGATGACCTTGGATGTTCTCTTGATAAGTGTGTGAGTTATACCATTTTCCTGTCCTGCTAAGCATTCAAAATGTATGGTCTACTTCTGGGTGTCATGGAAAATGTATGGAGTAAAAAGTACATTATTTTCTTTAGGAACGTAGTGAAGTAAAAGTTGTCATATAAATAGTACTTTAAAGCATTTTTACTTAAGTACTTTATACCACTGACAGTAACCTGCTCATTACATTAGAAACATCTGAAGAGTTGTCTAGCTATCTTTAGAAGTCCGTCATCGGCATAGTTAGTCACCCATTATAGCCTATGGTTCATCATTTTTATGTTACACCTAGCTTTGATGCCAGCACAATGTCAAAAGTCTCTTGGCTGCGTCAAAGCTATGTTGCACCTTGTCCCAATGGACTTTTAGGACATTTAGGCTCGGTGCAAAATGACGAAACATTAACTCTGTACCTAGGCTGTTGCATTCAGAAACATGTCCTTTCTAAGCTGTCTGACCCTTTGCTCTTCCAAACAAAAGACCTTGTGACCAACACATTCCATGGAAATATATCGTCAGCATTTTCATCCCCCATGACAGGAAGACAGGCTATAACGAGCTGACTGGTTAAATTTAGAGATCTTGGAACTGCACTGAAGAAAAAAAAAATAGAAACGCAACATGAAACAATTTCAAAGATTTTTACTGAGTTACAGTTCATATAAGAAAATCAGTCAATTGAAATGAATCAATTAAGGCCCTAATTTATGGAGTTCACATGACTGGGGAATACAGATATGCATCTGTTGGTCACAGATGCCTTAAAAAAAAAAGTAGGTGCGTGGATCAGAAAATCAGTCCGTATCTGGTGTGACCACCATTTGCCTCACGCAGCGCGACACATCTCCTTCGCATAGAGTTGATCAGGCTGTTGATTGTGGCATGTTGATTGGAATGTTGACCCACTCCAATTCAATGGCTGTGCGAAGAGGCTGGTTATTGGCGGGAACTGGAACACGCCGTCATACATGTTGATCCGGAGCATCCCAAACATGCTCAATGGGTGACATGTCTGGTGAGTATGCAGGCCATGGAAGAACTGGGACATTTTCAGCTTCCTAGAATTTGGTACAGATCCTTGCGACATTATCATGCTGAAACATGAGGTGATGGCGGCTAATGAATGGCACGACAATGGTCCTCAGGATCTCATCACAGTATCTCTGTGCATTCAAATTGCCATTGATAAAATGCAATTCTGTTCATTGTCTGTAGCTTATGCCTGGCCAAACCTTGTGGGTATAGAGTTTTTACCTTGTCCTTCTTGTGGTATTTGAACCTAGAACTTATTTGACCTTTTCAGTAAATGTGCATCAGAAGGTAATATGCATTAATTCATTAGTATTTGACCGGGTTTCATTATTGAGACATCTGCTTTTTAAAGCTGGGAAAGGATGGATTCAGTGACAATGGGGTTGGGGCATGGCTCTGCCTGCTCATCCATTATTCATGAGAGTCAGGGAGGGATGTGGAGCCTAGGCAGCGCTTGTTGATACTCAGTCAGTGTGGGTGAGGGATAGTAATTGAAGAACAGCCATTGCCATTCAGTGCAGTCAAATTGACATTTTCCATAAAGGTAAGCCACTCGGTTCTTTGTTAGTTATTTGACTTTGCTCATTGCTATTTGTGAGGCCTGTATAAAATTAAGACTATTTAGTCTACTTATCTTCTATTTCTTGGTGTTTCTTTGTTGGTGTTTTGTTGGTTTCTGTTTTGCAATGGTGGGGGATGAGGTGAAGTTTTCAACCCCCTCAATCAATACTCTGTGCAGGGAATCCTTGAGGTTTCATTGATTGTTGTCTGGTCACTCATTGTCCATTCTTTTGTGCTGATAGCGGCTGTGCTGCCTCTGATACACGTGAGGGTGTGTCAGCGGGTTCGTGTTGCCTCAGCTGTAAACAAAGGCTCTGTTCAGTCATAGACCTTTTTTAAAATTTATTTTTAAACAAAGCCTGTTATCTGCTAGCCTTACCATACCTTCTTAGATTTAGCCTATGTAGGCCTAAAGGCAGAGAATTGAGATAGACAGATTGAATAGATAAATCAGATTCAATTTTCTTCATCTGCTGTTTGGTGACAGACTGATGTAGCCACCAGTTTTCAAAATATGCTTCTTTCTTACAATCATACAGGCCGTGTTGAATCTTATTTTTTTTAAACACATTTTTATGGATTTATGATATTGAAGAATAATTAAGACCTATCTAAGGATCAAAATAGCTTTTTGCTGAAGTTAATATATTATGTATAGGCTAATAAAATGATTCATTAAAGTTTTATAGGCTAAATAATTATATTTGCTTAGGCATACATTTTCAGGCTCCGCTGCTCATGAAGGCTTTTCCAGCTCTTTTTGTCTTAAGTTTTGTCATTGGGTGAAATTCATAATTTTGTATAAAATTAGGCACATTTCTGATTGTTTTGTCATTGGGCATAATTCTGCAAGTAGACGGCGCAACAATCGTTCTCCACTTAGCCAATCCTTGAAAGGTTTCCCCATCTCATTTGTTTGAGTATTTTTCAACTAAATCATGCCATGTAGTCTAAGGCCTAATGATCAGCTACTCTCCCTTTGCCTCAGACTGAAGCACTGGACCATTAGAATCGCTGATAGTAAAAAGGCCGAGACCCTGCCCTTGTCCAATAGACAAAGTTAAGAAGACACAGCACATCCTGACATAGCCTAAGCAGCAGAAATTAGAGTGCTGTGTATGTCCATAACTGCCAATTAAGTAGGCTTCGGGCATTTTCTTTGCCTTCAATGATGGAGCTCATCTCATTATTGTATTGGGCTGTATTGTTTTGTCTTATAGTCTCACGTAGCCATGGTGACTGCTTTGCTCTCATTATTCCTCTACGTCTGGAAGACGTACTGTAATTCCTACTTAGTTCAGATTGTCAGAAGTATGAGTGGGTTTGACATCTTTGGTTCAGAGACAGGGTAATGGGGGCATAGCCTACTGTTATTAGGGATGGCCATTTCATTTTTTTTTTTTTTACTGTTTGAGTTCTCGCATGATTTATTTTTAGAGTAGTTGAATGAAAATCAAAAAGATTTTTCGAACAAAAGGCCCTCACTGGATTTTTTTTTTTGCGCATTTTTCTATATTGAGCAAAAATAGAAACGCAACGTGTGAAGTGTTGGTCGCATGTTTCATAAGCTGAAATAAAAAAAAATCCCTGAAATTTTCCATACGCACCAACAGCCTATCAAGAAGCTATTTAAACAATATAAGGCCACTCTAAAATGTGCGGTTTTGTCACACAACACAATGCCACAGATGTCTCAAGTTTTGAGGGAGCGTGAAATTGGCATGCTGACTACAGGAATGTCCACCAGAGCCGTTACCAGAGAATTGAATGTTAATTTCTCTACTATAAGCCTCCTCCAACATCTTTTTAGAGATCTGGCGGTACGTCCATCCGGCCTCACATCCGCAGACCACGTGTAACCACGCCAGCCTAGGACCTACCCATCCGGCTTCTTCACCTGTGGGATGGTCTGAGACGAGCCACCCGGACAGCTGGTGAAACGGTGGGAAGGGTCCCTCACCAGGGTCTTGACCAGATTGCAGTTCAACATCGTAACTGACTTCAGGGAGCAAATGCTCACCTTCGATGTCCACTGGCACGCTAGAGAAGTGTGCTCTTCACGGATGATCCCCGGTTGATTCTGTATCGGGCAGATGGCAGACAGCATGTATGGCGTCATGTGGGCGAGCGGTTTGCTGATGTCAACGTTGTGAATAGAGTGCCCCATGGTGGTGGGGTTATGGTATGGGCAGGCATAAGCTACGGACAACGAACACAGTTGCAATTTATCAATGGCAATTTTAATGCACAGAGATACTGTGATGAGATTCTGAGGCCCATTGTCGTGCTATTTATCCGCCGCCATCACCTTATGTTTCAGCATGATAATGCCCATGTCGCAAGGATCTGTACACAATTCCTGGAAACTGAAAATGTCCCAGTTCTTCCATGGCCTGTATACTCACCAGACATGTCACCCATTGAGCATGTGTGGGATGCTCAAGATCGACGTGTTCCAGTTCACGCCAATATCCAGCAACTTCGCACAGCCAATGAAGAAGAGTGGGACAACAGGCCACAATCAACAGCCTGAACAACTTAACGTGAAGGAGATGTGTCACGCTGCTGCATGAGGCAAATGGTCACATCAGATACTGACTGGTTTGAATGATTCACACCCCTACCATTTTTAAAAAGATATTTGTGACGAACAGATGCATATCTCTAATCCCAGTCATGTGTTAAACATAGATTAGGGCCTAATGAATTTATTTCAATTGACTGATTTCCTTATATGAACTTATATGAAGTATTTTAAAAATTGTTGCATGTTGTGTTTTATATTTTTGGTCAGTGTATATGCCAATAGTGTGCATCAATGCCTACTTTATCATAACCATTACAGATAACAAATTCTAATTGCTAAATGGGCTTGACAATGGGCCTCAGGATCTTGTCACTGTATTTCTGTGCATTCAAATTGCCATAAAAACAATGCAATTGTGTTCGTTGTCTGTAGTTTGTGCCTGCCCATACTATAACCACACCGCCACCATGGGGCACTGTGTTCACAACATTGACATCAGCAAACCGCTTGCCCACACGATACCATACACGTGGTCTGCAGTTGTGAGGCTGGTTGGACTTACTGCCAAATTCTCTAAAAAGTCGTTGGAGGAGGCTTATAGTAGAGAAATGTACATTCAATTCGCTGGCAACTGCTCTGGTGGACATTCCTGCAATCAGCATGCCAATTGCACGCTCCCTCAACTTGAGACAACTATGGCATTATGTTGTGTGACACAACTGCACACTTTAGAGTGGCATTTTATTGTCCCCAGAACAAGGTGCACCTGTGTAATGATCATGCTGTTTATTTATTTTTTATTACTCCTTTTTCTCCCCAATTTTGTGGTATCCAATTGGTAGTTAGTCTTGTCTCATCACTGCAAGTCCCATACAGACTCGGGAGAGGCGACGGTCGAGAGCCGTGCGTCCTCCGAAACACAACCCAACCGAGCCGCCCCGCTTCTTGACACATGCCCACTTAACCCGGAAGCCAGCCACAACAATGTGTCGGAGGAAACACCGTACACCTGGCGACCATGTCAGCGTGCACTGCGCTCGGCCCGCCACAGGATTCGCTAGTGTACGATGGGACAAGGACATCCCTGCTGGCCAAACCCTCCCCTAACCCGGACGACGTTGGGCCAATTGTGCGCCTGCCCATGGGTCTCCCGGTCGCGACAGAGCCTGGACTTAAACCCAGAATCTCTAGTGGCACAGCTAGCACTGCGATGAGGTGCCTCAGATCACTGTGCCATTTGGAAGGCCTTGATCATGCAGTTTAATCAGTTCATTGATATGCCACACCTGTCTGTTAGTTTTGCTCATGACAGATGGGATCAACACTTCACACTGAACAACATTTTAAACACAACATGTAATTTCATATATTCAGTCAATAAAAAAGTGCCATTTAAGATGTAAATATTATATCATTAACACAATCTTCAAAAGGGGCAGTAACCTCAGCAGTGGCACTGTGCAATGGCATAGCCTTGTTTTGTTAATTTAGCAGACAAGACACTTATTTTCCAAGCTCTTATCACAGTCAAGACACGCCTATTTTATAGTGAAAAAACATGATGTAATATAATAAAATAGAACAGAATAGTACAAAATGATTCTTATTTCTCGTGAGTTTTTGTTCTACATTATTTTGTTGTACTGCATTGTTTGGTTTAGAGCTTGCAAGAACGGCATTCCATTGTATTTGAGCACATGACATTCATTTAACTTTATGTGCATCCTGCGCCTGGAACAGTTATTGCCCAGGACTGATCATTTGAAACCGGGCTCAATTTGGCGAGTTGAAAGACCATTTTTTTCAGGGTTACAAGCCAAAATCGGTCATATTTTCGATATACAGATTTGTAGTTTATTCTGCCTGTTCTTTGGAATTTTCTTAAATGGCTTAACAATTCCACATTGAACGCTGCATGGGGAATAATTACTCTGTTTGGTGAGTAGGCCTAAGCTGAATGATTCTGATTAAAATACACTCTTTGATGAAGACAAACTTAAGTTTTTGCATATTTTCAGTGTGGAACATGTATGTTTAGGGAGGTTATAGCGTACAAATTCTGAATGGCACTAGCAGTTCGCAAAGTAGGGTTGTCAGTAGTGACCACAGCCACAAAGTCATACATCCCACCTATTTATACAATTTCTCTTCTTAGAATCAGATTTTATACCTAACCCTTAACCACACTGTTAACCTTTAAATTAAGAACAAAAAGCTTTTTTCCCTTCCTGAATTTGGGTGATATAGCCAATGTTGACTTTGTACATGCGATGATAAACGCAAGTTGGCCTAAGCAAAAAATAAAAATAGACCAGACGCAATTATTCCAAAACTGCAGTTTATTATTGGAACACATATTTCCCTACTTCAGTCAACCAGTCCATTTTGAATTTGTGATACAACTGTCATCATTTGGCAATAAATGTAGCTTGTGTATCCCTTTAGTTAGTTGTTATAGGCCTAACAGAGCTTGTGCGTACACTCGGCATGTGTGTAGAGGGAGTGGTCAGAACGCAATTGAGCGAGTGAGACACAGATGGAACAAGGGAATTTGGGGAGAAAAACCGTGTGATAATTGGCATGGTTTCTTTGTTGTTCTGTCCCGCAAATGCACATGCACAAATAGAACACTAGAGTCCAAATAAAATGTAAGTGTTCTTCAAGACAACGTTTAAACCAAATTGTTTCAAAGTATATAAAAAAAGAAATCTGATTGAGTTTTGACAGTTCATTTGAGTGCTTGAATACTCATGCCCGTCTCTAACTGTTATAATTACAAATGCTGTCCAGTCTCATGTCCTCTGCCATACTTATTAGGCCTGTATGAAATGCAAGTGTACAGTGCATTCGGGAAGTATTCAGACCCCTTCCCCTTTTCCACATTTTCTTACATTACAGCCTTATTTTCCTCCTCAATCTACACACAATACCCCATAATGACACGTTTTTTTGAATTTGTTTCCAAATGTATAAAAAAATTATGAAACTGAAATATCACATTTACATAAGTATTCAGACCCTTTACTCAGTCATTTTGTTGAAGCACCTTTGGAGGTGATTTTTCTCCCATTCTTCTCTGCAGATCCTATGAAGCTCTGCCAGGTCTCTCCAGAGATGTTCCATCGGGTTCAAGTCCGGGCTCTGGCCGGACCACTCAAGGACATTCAGAGACTTGTCTCGAAGCCACTCATGCGTTGCCTTGGTTGTGTGATTATGGTCATTGTCCTGTTGGAAGGTGAAGCTTCGCCCCAGTCTGTGGTCCTGACTGCTCTGGAGCAGGTTTTTATCAAGGATCTCTCTGTACTGTGCTCAGTTCATCTTTCCCTAGATCCTCACTAGTCTCCCAGTCCCTGTCATTGAAAAACACCCCCCAGCATATTGCTACCACAAGCATTTATTTATATTTTTTGTAACATTTTTTTATTTAACTAGGCAAGTCGGTTAAGAACAAATTCTTATTTACAATGACATCCTACCCTGGCCTAACCCGGCGGCGCTGGGCCAACCATGCTTCACCATAGGGATGGTGGCAGGTTGCTTTCAGACGTGACGCTTGGCATTCAGGTCAAAGAGTTCAATCTTGGTTTCATCAGACTAGATGTTTCTAAAGATCTGAGAGTCCTTTAGGTGCCTTTTGTTGAACTCTTCCGTCTGGCCACTCTACCTTAAAGGCCTGATTTGGTGGAGTGCTGCAGAGATGGTTGTCCTTCTGGAAGGTTCTCCCATCTCCACAGAGGAGCTCTGTCAGAGTGACCATTGGGTTCTTGGTCACCTCCCTGACCAAGGCCCTTCTTCCCCGATTGCTCAGTTTGTCCGAGCGGCCAGCTCTAGGAAGAATCTTGGTGGTTCCAAATTTCAAGTCTCATAGCAGAAGGTCTGAATACTTATGTAAATAAGGTATTTTTTAAATATATTTTTTATAAATTTGCAAAAATGTCTAAACCTGTTTTTCCTTTGTCCATTATGGGGTATTGTGTGTAGATTGAGGAGGAAAATAAGGCTGTAACGTAAGAAAATGTGGAAAAGGGAAGGGGTCTGAATACTTTCCGAATGCACTCTGTCTGCACTGCTCACTGTTTGCTTCTACGAAGTTGAACTTCTGATAACATTTCAAAGCTCAAAGAAACACCATCCTTTTGAAACACAAAACAGTGAGTGGACAACAAACATTCCCTTTGTTTGTACTGCTTGGCTTAGGGCCTATTACAGTCATAATCCATTGATTTGATTTAACTAGGCATGTCAGTAACACATCCACAACGCGTTTAGAAGCATTTTGACCAGTGGAGGCTGCTGAGGGGAGGACGGCTCATAATAATGTCTGGAACGGCGCGAATGGAATGGCATCAAACACCTGGACACCACGTTTGCTGTATTTGATACCGTTCAACCTATTCAACTCCAGCCATTACCCACCAGCCCGTCCTCACTAATTAAGGTGCCACCAACCTCCTGTGATTTTGACTGACGTTTGAACTAAAAACATCAACTTGTGGTTGTTGACTCATGACTTATTAATGTGTTGGGTTGTCCTTATGACAATGTGCTGTCGAATATGTCCAGCCAGCTTTGACTGTGCCAGGTGCATGTGTACATAGGCTAATAACCTCTCTTTGTGTCTCCTAGTCACGGTGGTGAGGCGTAGTCATGGACACCACCACCTCTCTGAAGATGACCACTCTGGCCACCCAGAGCCTGTTCAGCTACGTTGAGGAGAACAACGTGCCGGCCATAAAAGCCCACCTGGACAAGTTCAAGGAGGTGGACAGCAGGAGCGAGGTGAGTCAATGACCACTGGATACTAGGCATCACGCGGAACACAGTGAACATACAAATGAGAGTTAACATAAACATCAAAATAAGTACTGGGCTAATTTGTTTAGCCAGGTTTTGCTATAAAAGTGAATGCTCCAATTAAATCAGTGCTCGGGTAACTATATTGTGATTAGTGACCGTCTCTCCGTCTCTGCCCCCCCAATTTAGAATGGTCAGACTCTCCTCATGGTGACATCAGAGCAGGGCAGCATAGAGATGGTCCAGGAGCTCATCAGGAGAGGAGCCAACGTCAACCTGGACGACGTGGTACACACACACACACACACTCGCACACCGCACTTAAAAGAAATGGTAGCTCGACAATGGGTTTGAGGGTTGCTGTCACATGACTTTTAGACCTAGGACTTTTCCAATCACAACCACACGCCTTTGCTCAGGACAGGGAGAATAAGTCTGCTGGGAACACATAAGATTTAGGTCGCTCAAGGTACATAGTAAAAACCATGGTTCAACCCTGAAATGAACCAGGATGCCAACAGAATACATTACCGCACAAAGTTAACATTTGGTCTCCACTGCCTGATAAGCCCTTAGTGTCCAGCCTGATGCACTCACCACACTGTGGGCTAACACAGAGCCCCATAATGAGCACCTGTAGAATGCCTCAGGCCTCTGTTAAAGTCAATTACAGGGTGTAGAGCTGCTGTCTCCATCAACACACCCAGCCTCAACCTCTTACTAAACCTCAGACACACACACTCAGACTCTCACTACACCAGACTGAGTGAGACGGACCAGACCTGGGCACCGCGTCTCTCTCTCCCTCTCTCCTTTGCTCTCTGTTCTCTATCTGACGCGCTCTCTCTGTCACCTCCACCCCGCGTCCATGAGCACCTGGTACGACCAGCTGGTAGGTACAGCACTGTGCAGCGGATTAATACAGACCGGCAGCCTTCTGATTGGTGGTGGTCCACGGCAACGACGACATGATTGGAGTTTCCGTGGTGACCAAGTGTAACCCCTGTGTTCTGCCCGTCAACAGGACTGCTGGACGGCACTTATCTCAGCGGCTAAGGAGGGCCATGTGGAGGTGGTGAAGGAGCTGCTGGCCAACAATGCCAGCCTGGAGCACCGGGACATGGTGAGAGAGGAGGGTGGGTACAGGGTATTGGGCAAGGACATTGCAGAGTGGACATTAAAGTAAACACTGGGCAACATGAAGCAAAGCTTTTGTACCCGTGTGTAACATTTCTCTTGAAGGAGTAGTTTGATTGAAAAAGTGAGGAAAAAACGACATAACAAAAAGATGAAAGGAGGATTATTTTAGGTTGGACCGCCTTTTATCTGGATGCATTTTCAAAAGCGGTCAACCTTCTGGGGTGAACAAGGTCACCTACAACTCTGGCAGAGCAGTCATTGACTGTCATTGATGGTGGCCATTGGGTATTTCGTATGAGAGCTATAATGCAGTACAATACTTGCTTTATTGGTCCATTTGCACTGAAATTCATATTTTCCTTGCTGTCACAATACCCAACACACACACACACACACACACACACACACACACACACACACACACACACACACACACACACACACACACACACACACACACACACACACACACACACACACACACACACACACACACACAGTAGAAAGAGTCTATTCATATTCTTCCTCTACTGTCTTATGTCTGACTGCAATCCATTCCAGGCTGCTTTGAAGTGATTTATCCATTAGCTTGGGATGCGATTCCATTACCTCCAATATAATCTCCTCCGTTTTGTAATAATTGCATTTACTGAGCTCTGGATGTCCGGAGTACATTAACCTGGGATATGATTCATATCTGTAATACAAACCTCTCAGTGGAAGAAGCCTACTTCACATCCTATTCTGTCTGCAGCTCTGTTCATTCACAGTACGGTTTAGGTTATTCAATAGGCCGTGTTTTTGCACTTCTGCATGTTTCCCGTAGGGGTAAAGACTAATGACAGTGTTTGAGTGTCATGACCAAAGCTTTTGCCTTCTGAAATGTGCGATTTCCATTTCATATTTACACCGGTACACTGGTTCGAGTGTAAGGTGACTCAGGCAATCAATCATGGCTGTGTTGCGTGTCAGTTTGGGAACCGTTTCTGCATATGTTATGATGACATTTTGTGACATTATGTGGCAATTTTTTTTTTTTCTTTGTTAGTACGTTTTGGACTTCGGCAAGAGATTTTTCGGCTCTTCAATGTTTTTTTTCTCTCGAGGGAAGCCAAAAGTCGCTGGCCGACCGTAGGATTCTTCGATGAAGTGCCTGTTGTCATTCAACGAGAGATGACTCATCCTCATGCACATTTTTTTTCACTTGAGAAATATTGCACCAGACGTCTTAGTCAGATGGAAAATCTCCTCGGCAAAAACATGAAAATGTAATACAGATTTATTGAGTGATCTTGGATTCGTTCGGACTGTTTTGAGGAAGTGCATACCGGCTACGTTGTCTCAAAACGGACAAACAATTGCCGTTTATTTTAATCATTTTCCAAGCGAAGGTCTTTGAAGGGAGTATGCGAGCAGACTCGAGTTCCAAAACTCTTAGGCGCCAGCCGAACTGAAGCCTGCTGACGCCTTAAGCCACCCGGGTGCCAGCCTGTCTGTACTAATAACAGGATTAAACCCACTGTTTGGCTATGTGCATATCGTGCTGTATGACATCATGACATCATACAGAAGATGACTGCTCTACTTCTCCCTGGCACTGTGGGAATTGTGGCAATAGCCACTAACTATACATGTCACCACTTCCCATTTAAAGTGTGTGTGTGTGTGTGTGTGTGTGTGTGTGTGCCTGTGTGTGTGTGCCTGTGTGTGTGTGTGTGTGTGTGTGTGTGTGTGCCTGTGTGTGTGTGCCTGTGTGGTTTACTGTACAGGGGGGATGGAGTGCCCTCATGTGGGCTTCCTATAAGGGTCGTGTGGAGATCACCCAGCTACTGCTGGAGAAAGGAGCTATCCCCAACATCACTGGCCAGGTACACTGGTACTATTCCTATCTAAAGCGCATCAGGCCTTCTATTCATTCACAAGTTAAAGAATATACTGTAATTGGGTAAATAATTAGTGTATTTCAGAATGAGTTAAATATGCTAATGTCTGTCCTTACAGTACAGCGTCTACCCCATTATCTGGGCGGCTGGACGAGGCCATGCTGATATAGTGCATCTCCTTATTCATCACGGAGCTAAAGTCAACTGCTCTGACAAGGTAAGCACTCACCACTGGTCCTGTGTTCAATTTGTCTTGTATAAAAATGACAAAGTAACCTAAAGTAAGTACACTAAATGACCCTACATTCGGTGTTTCAATAGTCATCAACGCTCTCTCTCTCTCTTTCTTCTTTTCTCTTCACCCCTGTTCTCAGT
This sequence comes from Oncorhynchus masou masou, assembly GCF_036934945.1. NCBI lineage: Eukaryota > Metazoa > Chordata > Actinopteri > Salmoniformes > Salmonidae > Oncorhynchus > Oncorhynchus masou. Next base: position 39,056,695 of record NC_088243.1, read on the forward strand.
ATGGCACTACCCCGTTGATCTGGGCAGCCAGGAAGGGCCACTATGACAGTGTGATACACCTGCTGGTCAATGGGGCCGATGTGGACCAGGAGGGAGCGGTAAGTGGACCTCCCTATTCTTGTTAAAACCTCATTACACAAGGCCTGAGCGGATCACACACACAATGGGCTCAAGCAAGGGGTCGCTTCACTCCAAAATGTATTTTTTTAAATCTATTTTGTCTTGGGGGGGGGGGGTATGAATATTCACAAATGCATTGTCAGAGGTTTTTGTCATACGCTTGACTATACACTCTTTAAAACAAGGCCTTTTATGATGAGTCAGAGCTTTGTCCGTATATAGATATCCATTCATTCCCCTTCAAATAGGCTTCGGCTCAACAACCTGACTGTTATTCTCTCCCTATCAGAATTCCATGACCGCTCTGATCGTGGCTGTGCGGGGTGGTTTCAATGAGGTGGTGAAGGAGCTTCTGAAGAGGAACCCCAACGTCAACATGACAGACAAGGACGGCAACACGGCCCTGATGATCGCTGCCAAGGAGGGCTACACTGAGATAGTCCAGGACCTGCTGGACGCTGGCACCTACGTCAACATACCAGACAGGGTAGATGACCAACGATGAGCTGAAACATTGCCCCGATAACCCTGACAGTAGACAGTAGAGTCTAGACAGGATGACATCAACCTGAATAATAATGGTCATGCTATATGGATAAATGTGCTGATGGTAACAGCACGTATGGTCTGCTCCTCTACAGTATAACCTATCTTTTCTGTTGTGTGGTGGTTTGAGTTTGCGTCCTCTGTATTGAAAGCCTGTGATGTTTATTGTGTGTGTCACAGAGTGGTGAGACGGTGCTGATCGGAGCAGTGCGAGGAGGCCATGTGGAGATCGTCAGAGCCCTCCTAAACAAATATGCCGACATTGACGTCAGGGGACAGGTAGGAGTCCCCTCCCCACTCAGTCATTCCCCACAAAATGCTTGCTTGGGGAATTGCTCTTTGCCAAGAAACTATCTTTGTTTGTTTTCATTTAAAATGGTCAAAAAGAATCACAGTAAGGTACTTAATTGTTACCCAGAAATGATTTGATATTGAGATGAAAAACCGCCGCATTGGACCTTTAACATCTCTGATCGATCGTCATGCCAATTTATTAGGGCTCACCGTAGCAAAATGTTTAACAACGGGAAACAAAAACAAGCGTTTCTTATTGGATATGTTCAGGTAGTCCCGTCCTGTTTCTGTCAGGTTTCTTCCGTTTGGTGCCTAATGAATATGACCCTGTTCTCCACTGTGTAAAACAGGATAGTAAGACTGCCCTCTACTGGGCAGTGGAGAAAGCGAACGCCACCATGGTGAGAGACATCCTCCAATGCAACCCGGACACTGAGAGCTGCACCAAGGTAAGGAACAGCCACAGCTGCTGTACAGTCATTTTATAGCACTGTGACAAATTCCTCTCGTGTCAACATCAACATTGTGATAAAGTTGTGACGGTTTTAAGAACGCGTTTTAAACACGTGTGATTAGCATTGCAAATGCACATTTGCTGGCTTCTATTCTCACCTATCACTGTTCTTGGTCTGAGATGATGATGATGATGATGATGTGTGTTTCAGGACGCAGAGACCCCTTTGATCAAAGCCACCAAGATGAGGAAAATTGAGATAGTGGAGCTGCTCCTGGACAGAGGGGCCAAGGTGGCTGCTGTGGACAAGGTACTGTACAAACACGACATATAGATCCGAGCCTATGTCTTTAGAATAACACCACAGGTTCTGTATTCCAGCGTCTGACGCGTGACCCGCCGGAGACAATCCAGTGTTTACTCCACACCACTCTACTGTAACCATCTCTCTCGTCTCCTGTCCAGAAAGGCGACACGGCCCTTCACATTGCCATCAGGGGGCGGAGCCGCAAGCTGGCTGAGCTCCTCCTGAGGAACCCTAAAGATGGCCGCCTGCTCTACCGCCCCAACAAGGCCGGCGAGACGCCCTACAACATCGACTGCACCCACCAGAAGAGCATCCTCACTCAGATCTTTGGAGCCAGTGAGACCTGATACTCAAATCACATAGACATGCATATAGTGCACAAGAGTACTCTAGGGTGGTGTTTCAGCCTGTTATTGTGAATGAAATTGTAAGGGTATTATTCAAAACATTTTTTTGACATGAATCATTACTTTTAGCGCTTTCAATCTTGTTTTGGAAATTAGATGATTTATTGTTTGGAAGTATTGCTGTATTTATCAAGTGATGACCACTCACACTCTCCCCTCTCTCTCTCCCCCTGTCTCTCAGAGCACCTGTCTCCCTCTGAGTCTGACGGTGACATGCTGGGTTATGACCTGTACAGCAGTGCCTTGGCAGACATCCTCAGTGAGCCCACCATGCAGCCGCCCATCTGTGTGGGCCTGTACGCCCAGTGGGGCAGCGGCAAATCCTTCCTGCTCAAGAAGCTGGAGGGTAAGAGAGCACCACCAGGAATATCACCGGGGCTCTTCTTTTGCTAGTGTCCCGAGGCTCTCGTTTGAAAAATAATTAGGCTTTTAACCTCTCACTAAACAACAGCAATATGAATCTGAAAGGGAATATGTCCACCCATTTGGTCACATTCTGTGCATTAGCTCTATAAAATGAGTTTCCTTTTTCTCACTGCCAGGCTTGACTGCCTCAGTGCCTCATTTGTAGTTTCCTGTGTAAGGCAGGAACCGCTAGGGGTCCTACTCATTTTCACTTGCCTATTTTTTTTTTTTATATAACCTCTCTCTCCCTCCCTCCCGCTCTTCCAGATGAGATGAAGACATTTGCAGGCCAGCAGATTGAGCCTCTGTTCCAGTTCTCGTGGCTGGTGGTGCTCCTGTCCCTGCTGCTGTGTGGTTCTGTAGCTCTTGTCCTGGGCTTCACCGTCGACCCCCGCCTGGCCATCGCCGTCTCCCTCAGCCTCCTCACCCTGCTCTACGTCTTCTTTGGTGAGGAACACTAGAATAGAACGGAACGGAGGAGAATGAAACGAGTCAACAAAAACTCTGGGCCTTCGGTTTCCCGCAGTTAAGGAGAGTTGCGTGAATTACATCACTAGAGGGCGCCTTGGTTCTACGCTTCGAGCGATTCTGACAGCGTTTCGCCACATACAACTACATTTCTCACGTTCCGCCCACTGGACGCCGTCATAGGTAGGGGAACGTCTGATGGTCAGTCAGAAATGTGATGTATTCTTTTCTCTCTCTCTCTCTCTCTCTCTCTCTCTCTCTCCCTCCCTGCAGTGTTGGTGTACTTCGGGGGTCGTCGTGAGGGGGAGAACTGGAACTGGGCGTGGGTCCTCAGCACCCGTCTGGCCCGCCAGGTGGGCTACCTGGAGCTGCTGCTCAAACTCATGTTTGTCAACCCCCCCGAGCTGCCAGAGCAGACGACCCGCGCCCTGCCTGTCAGGTAACACACACACATACATGCATACATAAAATACATGCTTGATGCCGCTCGTGCACACGCACCTTGATGTGAACGACCTTCAATAGAAAAAGTATATTCTAGAATCGTGTGTGTGTGTGTGTGTCAGGTTCTTGTTCACAGACTACAATCGTCTGTCCAGTGTGGGAGGGGAGACCAGCCTGGCAGAGATGATAGCCACTCTGTCTGATGCCTGTGAGAGGGAGTTTGGCTTCATGGCCACCCGCCTCTTCAGGGTGTTCAAGAACGAGGAGAACCAAGGTACTATGTTTGTCTCCACTTTGGATAACCAAAGTGTGTACAGCAGGCCTCAAATTTCCCTGAGGCTCCCTTGTGTGGGCGTTGTGCCCCCCTGGGCTGAAATATTGTAGTTCCCTTCTACCGGCTACCAATCGCCGTGCTCCAAAGCACCTATTACTCACATGGCTTTCTCAGGTATCACAATTCTTAATAGCCAATGCCTGTCAGGTGAGCGGGTCCTTATCACAGGCCTCGCAGCTTCGAAGTACAAGTGAAGACCGACGCATCGGGATGCAACGGTTCACGCCATTCTTATGGGATTCCCGAGGTGCACGTTGAAGACATCTAGAAGAACTGTCCACGTTTGCTTTTCCTCAGCCAACAGGACGAGTAACAAACAGCAGAAGCACTAGCCTATGTCAACCTACTATTCCCCAAAGTACAAAAGTTGACCTATTCTGTTGGTCAGCTTGTCATTCTGTGCTAGAAATAAGTTTTCCAAACAGAATCTGGGACAGTTGTGGGACGATAGATCTCAAAATCATACAACGAAGTACATCAACCAACAAAAACCTTTTAAAAGCAATGAAGCTGATGCAACAGATCAGAACATTTAGCTTAAAATGTTGACAACCTAGTATTTCATCACATTATAAGCGCAGCAATGCACACACAGCAGTAGGCTAGGCAGTGCATTCAGAAAGTATTCAGACCCCTTCCCCTTTTTCCAAGTGCTATGTTGCAGCCTTATTCTAAAATGCGAGCAGTTTCACGTGACAAAGATGAAAATATCATTTAGAAATGTCGAAAGATCCAAAGATGCAACAACAACGTGGGGCGCTAATGTGGCTACGTCTTTGGCTGCAGGACAGTAACAGAAAGTTGAGTTTGAAAACCAATAGAACCCGATAGAACCTGCTGCTTTTGTGCTCAAATAATTCCCTCAATATTTCTAAGGTCGGAATTTGGCTAGGCTACTTTGATGTAAGGTAAGACATGACTCCTACGTTTTAAACCAGTATGTTTATTGTTAAATGGTTTCAAAATGCCGACTGCCTCCGTTTAGATTGCAAGGTGGGTGTTGTCGTGGTACGCAACAGGCACTGTTCTTTCCCTCCTATCTGAACAAACAATTCCCCGAGTATGTCGACAGAATCAAGCCTTTAAGACATTAATAATCCTACATTTTATTTGTCAAACATGACTGGCATTTAGACTATGTATGTAATTAAGTCTCATTAAAGTGTGGCTACATTTTCTGGTGCCTCTGTCATGTCAGATATCGGTGTGGACATGAAAGGCTGTAAACAGTACAAATAGGCTATCACCTACCTTTGACATGTAGGCTAGTTATTCATTTACATTTACATACACTTGTGTTTTTCTTGAATAGCAAGTGTTTTTTGGTTTCAAATCAATTTAATTGGCTATTTTGGTTAATGGCTTTGGTGCCCTAGCAGATGGCCCTGAGCACCTCTTGAAGAATGGTATTGCCCCTAAAAATCACGCAACTCCAGGCCTGGTGTGCAGTGCCTTCAGGAAGTATTCATACCCCTTGACTTATTCCATATTTTGTTGTGTTACAACCTGAATTCATAATGATTAAGTGACACTTTTGCACATTTATTGACACAGAAATATCTCATTTACAAAAGTATTCACACCCCTGAGTCAATACTTTGTAGAAGTACCTTTGACGATTACTGCTTTGAGTTGTATTGGTTATGTCTTTATCAGCTTTGCCCCTCTGGATTTGGGGATTTCCTCCCGTTCTTCCTTGCTGGTTTTCTTCACGGTCTGTTAAGTTAGATGGGAGTTACGGAGGACAGCAATCTTTCCACAGATTTTTAATGGGATTTAAGTCTGAGCTTTAGCTGGATTCTTGTTCTGAAGCAATTCCAGCGTTGCTTTGGCTGTATGGTTGGGGGTCATTGTCCTGTTGGAATGTAAAGCTTCACCCCCAGGTATAAGGTCATTTTCACTCTGAAGCAGGTTCTCATCAAGGATTTGCCTGCATTTGGCTCCATTCATTTATCCCTCTCCAGTATCCTTACCAGTTTTTCAGTCCCTGTTGCTGGAAAGCATCCCCACAGCATGGTGCTGCCACCACAGTTTGGTCTCATCAGACCACAGAATCGTTTGCCTTATGATCTGAGTCTTTCACGTGCCTCTTTGTAAACTCCAGGCGTGCCGTCATGTGCCTTTTTCTCACGAGTGGCTACCGTCCGGCCACTCTCCCATAAAGCCCAGATTGGTGAAATGCTGTAGAGACAGACTGTTGTCCATCGATCAGGTTCTCCCATCTCAGCCAAGGAACTCTGTAGTTCTGTCAGAGTGGTCATTGGGTTCTTGGTCACCTCCCTGACCAAGGTCATTTTTTTGCCTGTTTGGTCGTACAGCCAGCTCAATGCAGATTCTGGGCACTTTCATATTTTTTTTAATCAATTTCTCAATGATGGAGACCACTGTGCTCTTGAAATGTTCAACATTTTAGAAATGGTTTCATCCCCTTACTCAGATACAGTATACCCCTCAACACAATTCTATCTCAGCGCTCTACAGACCGTTCCTTGCACTTCATGGTATGGTTTCTGCCCTGACATGCATTGTCAACTGTGGGACCTTATATAGACAGGTGTGTTTCTTTCTAAATCATGTCCAAACAATTCAATCGGGCCACAGGTGAACTCTAATCATGTTGCAGTGATCAAATAAAATTGGATGCGCCAGAGCTCAGTTTGGAGCGTTGTAGAAAAGGGGTGTGAATTACCTATGTGAATTAGAAATGTGTCCCCTCTCCCCCTAGGTAAGAAGTGGAAGAAGACTTGCTGCGTGCCCAGCTTCATGCTGTTCGTCGTGACGCTGGGCTGCCTGATCACAGCCATGGCGCTGCTGGCCATCTTTAAGGTACCTACACTGACACACGCACAAATGTGCACATACACAAGCACACAAACACACTGTGTCGAGCATCTGCTGTACATTGAAAAAAAAACCATGTTTTTTTTGAACGTGTGGACCTCGTTACATGTATTTAGGTGCAGCGTGAGAATCTGACGGTGAACGCGGTGCTGATCGCCATGGCCAGCGTGGTGAGCCTGGCCCTCCTGTTGAACTGTAGGACCTGGTGGCAGGTGGCTGACTCAGTCCTCAACTCCCAGAGGAAGAGGCTGCACAGTGCCGCCAACAAGATGCACAAGCTCAAGAGCGAGGGATTCATGAAGGTAGTGTAAACCCCTTTTTATAGCACATTTTCAACGTCTTTTCAACATCCTTTCAATGTCTTTTGCTCATAGCGAATACTCTGTTTGATAGGTTCCTCTCCAGTTATATTCAAATAGGGCCGAATCCCTGACTTGAGAATAGATATGTAACTTGTAAATCACGCAGCAATGTCAATACAGACTTGAAACACGCACGTGTAGATCAAATGAGTTGATCGAGTTCATCATGTCGCTAGTTAAATGGTATTCTACAGTTTTAACATGGTTAAGAATAAATACGTTATCTTGTTACATGATAGCGTTAGGCACTCGGGAGCTAAATTCCTACGACCACTATCAAAACAGAGATTAATTAATAGGAAGAGGCACATTGTCTGTAGTTATACAGTATGTAGTGGTTGATGGTGTGTGTGTGTGTGTGTGTTTTGGTTGCTCCAGGTGTTGAAGCATGAGGTGGAGCTGATGTCCAAGATGGCCAAGACCATCGATGGCTTCACCCAGAACCAGACCCGCATGGCGGTCATCATTGACGGCCTGGATGCCTGCGAACAGGACAGAGTGCTGCAGATGCTCGACACGGTGTGTGTGTGTGTGTGTGCCTTTGCTGTGTGTGCTTGTGTGTGTTTGTAACAATGACTGAATACGATGTTAGTAACAATGGCTAAACACAAACATGTAGACTATACAATACTATACACAAAACTCATACTATCCATAACCATTTAGGGTTAAATCATTATCCATGACTCACTGGTCATTACTATTGATGGGGGGGGGGGAATCGGTACAGTTGCATTTCATGATATTATTTTTGACAATATTATATCTATACTTTGAATCCAAGTATAGATTAAAAATCTATTTAAAAAACACTCTATATACAAAAGTATGTGGACACCCCTTCAAATTAGTGGATTTGTCTATTTCAGCCACACCCGTTGCTGACATGTGTATAAGATCAAGCACAACTCCATGCAATCTCTATAGACAAACATTTGCAGTAGAATGGCCCGTACTGAAGAGCCCAGTGACCTTCAACGTGGCACCGTCATAGGATGCCACCTTTCCAACAAGTCATTTTGTTAAATTTCTACCCTGCTAGAGCTGCCTCGGAGTTGTAAGTGCTGTTATTGTGAAGTGGAAACATCTAGGAGAAACAACGGCTCAGCCGCGAAGTGGTAGGCCACACAAGGTCACAGAACGGGACCGCTGAAGCGCATAAAAATCACCTGTCCTCGGTTGCAACACTCACTACCGAGTTCCAAACTACCTCTGGAAGCAACGTCAATACAATAACTGTCCGTTTCCATGGCCGAGTGGCCGCACCCAAGTCTAAGATCACCATGCACAATGCCAAGCGTCGGCTGGAGTGGTGTAAAGCTCGCCGACAGAAATGGTTTGTCGAGATCAGTGTGGAAGAACTTGACTAGCCTGCACAGAGTCCTGACCTCAACCCCATCGAATAACTTTGGGATGAATTGGAACGCCGACTGCGAGCCAGGCCTAATCGCCCAACATCAGTGCCCAAACTCCGCAGCAACGTTCCAACATCTAGTGGAAAGCCTTCCCAGAAGAGTGGAGGCTGTTATAGCAGCAGAAGGGGGACCAACTCCATATTAATGTCCATGATTTTGGAATGAGACGTTTGATGAGCAGGTGTCCACATACCTTGAGCCAATAAGAGTATTTAGCCTCACAATGAAATGTTTTACCATTTTCTTTTCAGGGTAGCTAGGGATACAAGTATAACACAAAACAATTTGATAAACAGTTGCATTTATGAGTTTTATGGACAAAAATGTCAATATAAAAAGTCAGCCAAAGCAAGAAATTGTACAAACAAATTTACATGAATGCTTTAAGTCCAGAAATTGTTTGCTCAATGGGAAATGAATATCCGACTAGTTAGTGACAACTGTTTGGAATGTTGAGTTTGTGAAAGCAACTATGTGAGATTTATTACAGTATTATAGACACTATGTCCTGGGATTTCCTATGTTCCTCTAACGAACCTCTAACGAAATAAATAGATTTGGTAAATCACTTTTCATTAGTTTGACCTCCCCACATTTATAATTGGAAGCGGAAGTGCAAACTCTAACATAGCCTATAAGCTCGGATGGTAACTCCAAACACATTTTCACTAAGAGAGGCTGCTTAGCTGGTTAAACAGTGGTTAGCCATGTGTTAGCCAAAACTTAATTTCCCAGTCAAGAAAGCTTACCAGCAGCCTGCGGCACTATAGCTTTTAATGCAAACTATTAAGAGCTACAGTGCATTTGAAAAGTATTCAGACCTCTTGACTTTTTCCACATTTTGTTTCCGTTACAGCCTTATTGTAAAATGGATTAAATTATTATTTTTCCTTATCAATCTACACACAATACCCCATAATGACAAAGCAAAAACAGGTTTTGACATTTTTGCAAATGTATTAAAAATTAAAAAACGGATACCTCATAAGTGTTCAGACCCTTTGCTATGAGACTCGAAATTGAGCTTAGGTGCATCCTGTTTCCATTGACCATCCTTGAGATGATTCTACAACTTGATTGGAGTCCACCTGTGGTAAATGCAATTGATTGGACATGATTTTGGAAAGGCACACACCTGTTTTATATAAGGTCCTGCAGTTGACAGTGCATGTCAGAGTTAAAACCAAGCCATGAGGTCAAAGGAATTGTCCGTGGAGCTCCGAGAAGAAGTTTGGAACCACCAAGACTTTTCCTAGAGCTGGCTGCCTGGTCAAACTGAGCAATCGGGGTAGAAGGGCCTTGGTCAGGGAGGTGACCAAGAACCTGATGGTCACTGACAAAGCTCCAGAGTTCCTCTGTGGATGAAGGACAACCATCTTTGCAGCACTCCACCAACCAGGCCTGTATGGTAGAGTGGCCAGACGGAAGCTACTCCTCAGTAAAAGGCATATGACTGCCCGCTTGGAGGCACCTAAAGACTCTTTGGCCTGAATGCCAAGCATCACGTCTGGATGAAACCTGGCACCATCACTACGGTGAAACGTGGTGACAGCATCATGCTCTGGGGATGTTTTTCAGCGGCAGGGATTGGGAGACTAGTCAGGATTGAGGAAAAAATGAACGGAGTAAAGTACAAAGAGATCCTTGATGAAAACCTGCTCCAAAGCACTCAAGACCTCAGACTGGGGGAACGGTTCACCTTCCAACAGGTCAATGACCCTGAGCAGACAGCCAAGACAATGCACGAGTGGCTGTGGGGCACGTCTCTGCATGTCCTTGAGTGGCCCAGCCAGAGCCCAGACTTGAACCTGATCGAACATCTCTGGAGAGACCTGAAAATAGCTGTGCAGCAACGCTCCCCAACCAACCTGACAGAGTTGAATGGGAGAAACTCCCCAAATACAGGTGTGTCACGCTTGTAGCATCGTTCCCAAGAAGGCTGTAATCACTGCCAAAAGGTGTTCAACAAAGTACTGAGTAAATGGTCTTATTAATACTTACAGTACCAGATGTTTTATTTTATTATTTTCTACATTGTAGAATATTAGTGAAGACATCAACTATGAAATAACATATGGAATCATGTAGTAACCAAAAATGTGTTCAATAAATCTAAATATATTTTAGATTTTGGATTCTTCAAAGTAGCCACCCTTTGCCTTGATGACAGCTTTGCACACGCTTGGCATTCTCTCATCCAGCTTCATGAGGTAGTCACCTGGAATGCATTTCAATTAACAGGTGTGCCTTGTTAATTTGTCAAATTCCTTTCCTTAATGCATTTGAGCCAATCAGCTGTGTTGTGACATGTTAAGGGTGGTATACAGAAGATAGCCCTATTTGGTAAAATACCAAGACCATATTATGGCAAGAACAGCTCAAATAAGCAAAGAGAAATGACTGTCCATTACTTTGCTTTAGGACATGAAGGCCAGTCGATGTGGAAAATATCAAGAACTTTGAAAGTTTCTTCAAGTGCAGTCGCAAAAACCATCAAGCGCTATGATGAAACTGGCTCTCATGAGGACCGCCACAGGAAGGAAGACCTAAAGTTACCTCTGCTGTGGAGGATAACTTCCTTAGAATAACTCCTTGTATCTCAGATTGTATCCCAAATAAAGAGGATAAGTTCATTAGAGTTAACTGCACCTCAGAAATTGCAGCCCAAATGAAATGCTTCACAGAGTTCAAGTAACAGATACATCTCAACGTCAACTGTTCAGAGGAGACTGCGTGAATCAGGCCTTCATGGTCAAATTGCTGCAAAGAAACCACTTCTAAAGAACAACAATAATAAGAAGAGACTTGCTCGGGCCAAGAAAACACGAGCAACGGACATTCGACCGGTAGAAATCTGTCCTTTGGTCTGATGAGTCCAAATTGGAGATTTTTGGTTCCATCTTGCGTGTCTATGATGAGACTCAGAGTAGGTGTACGGATGATCTCTGCATGTGTGGTTCCCACCATGAAGCATGGAGGTGTGATGGTGTGGGGGTGCTTTTCCGGTGACACTCTGTTATTTATTTAGAATTCAAGGCACACTTAACCAGCATGGTTACCACAGCATTCTGCGGCGATTCGCAATCCCATCTGGTTTGAGCTTAGTGGGACAATAATTTGGTTTTCAACAGGACAATTACCCAAAACACACCTCCAGGCTGTGTAAGGGCTATTTGACCAAGGAGATCGATGGAGTGCTGCATCAGCTGGCCTCCACAATCACCTGACCTCAACCCAATTTGAGATGGTTTGGGATGAGTTGGACCGCAGTGTGAAGGAAAAGCAGCCAACATGTGCTCAGCATATGTGGGAACTCCTTCAAGACTGTTGGAAAAGCATTCCAGGTGAGGCTGGTGGAGAGAATAGCAAGAGTGTGCAAAACTGTCATCAAGTCAAAGAAAGGGTGGCTACTTTGAAGAATCTAAAATATATTTACATTTGTTGAACACTTTTTTGGTTACTACATGTTTCCGTATTTGTTTCATATTTTTGATGTCTTCACTATTATTCTACAATGTAGAAAATAGTTTTTTTTTAAATTAAAAAACCTTGTTGAGTAGGTGTGTCAACTTTTGACTGGTATGTAAATGTGATACTTTTTTTTGACATTTAATGTATTTGGACATTTTTCAAAACCCCTGCTTTACCTTTTCATTATGCGGTAATGTGTGTAGATTGACGAGGGGGAAGAAAAATCATCTTTAGAATAAGGCTGTAACGTAACAAAATGTGGAAAAGGTCAAGGGGTCTGAATTCTTTCTGAATACACTGTATATTCGTGGGTGCTTTTTCAAGGCCTATGTCAGAGGGCCGCAGACCCCGGTTGAATACCCCTGATTTAGAGAGACAACTAGTAGGGAGGCCCCCTATTTGAATTGCTGTTGCATGTCCTCTTTAGAAACAGAATGTGATCAACAGATATGGGACCCACAAACTCAAGCTAACAAGATACTACAAATTATAGCCACAGTTTACAGATATTAACAAGTTGATGTCAAGTTTTTTGTTCCCCAGTTGTGTGTGTATGACCACACTATGACTCTGTTCACCCTCAAATGATTTCAGGCTTTTATCATTCCAATAAGTTCACTATGGATGAGCAGTAGTGGATGAACCCAGGTCTAAATCCTCCTCCTATTCCCCTCCTCCACCAGGTGAGGGTGCTGTTCTCCAAAGGCCCCTTCATCTCCATCTTTGCCAGCGACCCCCACATCATCATCAAGGCCATCAACCAGAACCTGAACAGCGTGCTCAGGGACTCCAACATCAACGGCCACGACTACATGAGGAACATCGTCCACCTGCCTGTTTTCCTCAACAGCCGGGGGCTAAGCACGACCAGGAAGCTGTGCACAGCCGCCCCCACCTCCAACGGAGACCTGGCAAACCCTGAGGGTACGCAAGACATATGCACGGCGTGTGTCACACAAACATGAAAATACGCACACACACACACAGGCCAGTGTTTCTTAATCCTGGTTCTGGGGACCCCAAAAGGGTGTACATTTTTGTTTAGGGTAAAAAATATAATGTGCATCAATTTGGGTCCCTGAGACACTGACATAGGCATAGAGTAGTCACGCGCGCACACACACACACTCGTGCATTCTGACTTGCTGTAGGAAATGGTAATAATTTATCGTGAATAGGTTGAGTCTTCACATTAGATGTTGTGATGAGACGTCCCTGGTGGTACTGTCTCTCGTTTTATCTCTCCCTTTCCACTCCTCTCTTCACAGGATGGCACGAGGAGATGGACAGGAACCTGTCCTCCAACAGTCTGGGGGATCAGGCCAAGTTTGGCAGCAAGACGGCCCTCAACCGCAGGGTAAACTCATTCAGCCGGCCAACCCTCTCCATGCCCAGGCTGGGCCATAGATCTACCTGCAGAGGTCCTGTAGACCGGCAGAGTTCTGGCACAAAGACAAGTGATACAACAAGGAACATAAGGAGATTGGATTGGGCGCCTGTGCGGGCAATGAAAGCACAGCAAACGCATCAAAATGTTGCCTCTGAAGTGGTTTTTCTGCTTCTTTTCCCATAGACACAGCTAGAGAAGACTAACATAGAAAGGGTGAGATAATGCACTTAAACCCACAGGCCCGGGGGTGTAGCTAGCTTCCTCTCGCCTTGCGGTGAACATAGTGGAGAGGGGTGGAGGAGGTCGGGAGCAAAAGAGCCTGTCTCCTTCGCCGAGGAGTCTCTGCCTGGTAATTGATGTAATGTCTGTTTATCCTTCCTGCTGCGATGCCACACTGCCTAATGACAGGGAGGAGCAGCAGTGTGTCCCAGTGACAAAACGCTGGCAATCGGTGGCTGCTGGCGGGAGGCTAAGTGGCCCTGCCTGCTTCCCCCTGCGAGGACCCCGTTTTGTTTGTTTATCTGTTTGTTTGTTTGGGCGTCTGATTTATTTGCCTGTTTTATTTTTTGTCTTTATTTTCCTTGGGTCCCTTTTTTATTTGGGCGCCCACTTCTTTTTGTTTGCCCTCTCTGGCGGTTTCTTGGCTGCCAAGAAGGCAGTGAGTGGGTCTCTTTACAAGTGGAGCTAAGAAGGATGGAAGGAGAGAAAAAGCTCTCTGTCTCTCGGCTACTTAATTGCAGAGTTGTGGATCTTTAGCCTTCCAAGATGGCAGGGGAGGGGAAGTGAGGGAGGCAGGCCAGGCGAGCTCAGGCTTGTAAACAGTATTTGGCGCTGTGCTCTGAGCTGATGTGAGCTCCAAGTAAGTTTGCTTGTTTGAAGGAAATATCCCAACTCTTACAGCAGCTTTTCAACAGTCAGAGTTCAACTATTTCTCCTGATGGTCTGGTTATACAGTCAATAAAACAACGATCAACTTTCACCAATCATATTTCACTCTTTGAGCATGTCCAATGCATCTACGTAAGGATCAAAGGAGAGCCAATCACCTCCTTACTGAGCCAATACTGGCTATCTGGCTATACACTCTCTCCCTACCAGTGAGGTCGTCACAAGGCAGGCATTTAAGTCCACATCACAGTCCGCTTAGTGGCTGGTGGTGGCGTTCTGAGTGCTTGTGGCCTGACGAACGCTCTCCTATTTACAGCATCGCTGCAACGTTCGGCAAGCAGCACCTATTGTGGTCCTCCAGACAGCCACTCATTCTGGACTCGCAGACAATCCAGAAAAGAGGTGAGATGTAGTCTCAATACACAGTTCAGTCTTTGCTTGAGACACATACACACACACACAACCCTGTGTGGAACCCAGGAAGCGTGGCGGTGGCTATTGTAACAGCTAGCGGGAATGCGAATATCAAACTTTGACCCGGCTGTGTAAAGACAGTGACTGTGGACAGCTGATGCCTCTGTCTTGGTAGTGCACAGTGTATATCCTTGCGTCCAGCCCTGGCCCATTCCCTGTCGAGCTCAACTGAGATCTCCAGTCTGTTAATTGGGCCCGGTAACAGAGCAGCTTGTGTGTTGGTGGGTATGGGATGGGTGTTGGGAAAACGAGGATGGAAGGAGGTAGAGACGGGACTCCGGGACAAGAGGTCACGCACCCAGGGAGCCGCTTGTCGCAAGGTGGACGGCACGCCACATCATGAACTGTGAACTGTAGAACACAGGACAGGTTATACGAGGCCAGTGCTTGCTGTAAATAAATGTTACTATCATTTTGATGTGTGAAGCAAACACATAATATACTCTCTGTGGCCAGTTTATTAGCTATACCACCCCGTTCACAAAAATGGTTCGCTCCTGCAGACAGTGAGTCATGTGGCCGTGGCTTGCTATATAAAGCGGGCAGACAGGCATCGAGGCATTCAGTTACTGTTCGATTGAACGTTAGAATGGTCAAAACGAGTGACCTAAGCAAAAATGACTTACTGACTGGTTTGTGGAAAGACCAAGGGCTAATCCAAGTATAAACATGAGGTATTGTGTGTGTGTGTGTGTGTGTGTGTGTAGGACACGTACCGCAGGAGGCAGATGCAGAGGACTGTTACTAGACAGATGTCCTTTGACCTGACCAAGCTGCTGGTCACCGAGGACTGGTTCAGTGACATCAGCCCCCAGACCATGAGGAGGCTCCTGAACATCGTCTCTGTCACAGGTAAC
Source organism: Oncorhynchus masou masou (assembly GCF_036934945.1). NCBI lineage: Eukaryota > Metazoa > Chordata > Actinopteri > Salmoniformes > Salmonidae > Oncorhynchus > Oncorhynchus masou. The sequence goes on from NC_088243.1 coordinate 39,072,172, forward strand.
ACATCACCTATTAGATTACCTTTATATCACCCAAGGGGGAGAATCGACTACTCCCAGCATGGCACTTATTATCGGAAGGGGAGTAGTAGGCGTTTCAACCAACATACCAAACGTCACTTCTCATTGGTCCATATTTCCAGGACGTCTGCTGAGGGCCAATCAGATCATCTTTAACTGGGACCGTCTGGCGTCGTGGATCAACCTGACGGAGGAGTGGCCCTACAGGACCTCCTGGCTCATCCTCTTCCTGGAGGAGACCGACGGCATCTCAGACCAGGTCCCCCTGAAGACTATCTATGAGAGGTATGCACACACACATCTGCACTCAAACAAGCACGCATGTACAGGAAGACGCACACACAAGCAGACGGGCACACAGGCAGACACTCACTTTTTAGACTCTTTCCGAAAGGTTCTTTTTGCTCCACACACATGAACGACTCAAATAATCGAAGATGAATAATGAAATGCGATGTAAAAATCATGTTGACCAGCAGGTGGCAGCAGATGATTTTCCATTTCCACTACCAGTACATCATACAGGAAGGAGTAAGTCCCCTATAGGCTTCTGTGAGCCTACAGCCTAAATAGATTGTTGTATTCAGATCACGCAGGGAAACGCATGGAAGTAAGAAGTAGCATATCATTATTCATCTGTTGATTTGAATTGATAAAGTGTTAGAAGCACAGCCAGTGCTGGTTTAACTGGGCATGAGAGTGTGGACAAGGGGGAGGGAATCAGCACAAAGTCTGAGTCATTAGGATTGCTGCTGTTCTGCCCCAATAGTTGGCCTTTAAAGGTTGCACTCTGCCACTCTATCACAATACACTAGCGCCCGGGAGTCCCGGGGCGCTGAAGTGTCACCAACACTCAGTGTCACATAGTCATCGTCACCATCCCTATCCTTCACAGAGTTTCTGGATGAATAAATGGCTTTGGACAAATATATGTGAGGCAGCAATGAGCCTGTAATATACTTGTGCAATAAAAGAGCTCCTTAGCACAGAGCTTTACCTGGGTATTGGGTAGGTATCACCTGAAATGGCTTCTGCAATGGCAGTTTGTGATTAAAGGAAGCCCCAAACAAACATGGATGCCAGGATGAGCTGAGCAGCCCTTATCTGGAGAGACATCTCCTCATTGATAACGCTGAATCGCCTCTTTCCCTTTCCTCCTCTCTCTCTCTCTCTCTCTCTCTCTCTCTCTCTCTCTCTCATTCTCTCTCTTTCTCTCTCTCTCTTTCTCTCTTTCTCTTTCTCCCCCTATCTCTCTTCCTCCTCTTTCTTTCTCTCTCTCTCTCTTCCTCATCTTCTTTCTTTCTTTCTCTCTCTTCATCTTTTTCTCCTCTCTCTTTCTCTCTATTTTTCTCTCTTTCTCTTTCTCTTCATTTCCCTCTCTCCTCCTCCTCTTTCTTTCTTTCTCCCTCTTTCTCTTTCCATTTCTTTCTTTCTCCCTCTCTCTCTCCCTCTCCACTTTCTCTCTCTCTCTCTCTCTCTCTCTCTCTCTCTCTCTTTCTCTCTCTCTCTCTTTCTCTCTTTCTCACCTCTCTCATTGTCTCTCTCTCCATCTCTCTCTCCTTCTCTCTCACCTCTTTCTCTTTCCTCCTCTTTCCTTCTCTCTCTCCTTCTCCTTCTCTCTCCCTCTCCTTGTCTCTCTCTCACCTCTTTCCTCTTTCCTTCTCTTTCGCTCATTCTCTACTTCGCTCTCTCCTTCTCTCTCGCTCTCTTTTCTTTCTCTTTCCTCCTCTTTCTTTTTTTTTCTCTCCTCTTTCGCTCTTTCTCTTTTTTCTCTCTCTCGCCTCTTTCTTGCTCTTTCTCTCTCGCTCCTTCCCTCTCTCACTCCTTCTCTCTCTCACTCCTCTCTCTCGTCTCTTTCTCTTTCCTCCTCTTTCTTTCTCTCCCCACTCTCTCTCACATTTCTCTCTCGTTCTCTTTCTCTCCTTCTCCCTCTCCCTCTCTCTTCTTCTCTCTCCTTCTCTCTCTCTCTCTTTCTCTCTCCTCCTGTTTCTCCTCTTTCTCGCTCTCTCCTCCTCTCTCATTTTCTCTCTTCCTCCTCTTTCTTTCTCTCTTCCTCTCTCCTCCTCTTCCTCTCCCTCCTTCTGTCTCTCCCTCTCGCTCTCTTCCTCTCTCCTTCTCTCTCTTCCTCTCTCTCTCCTCCTCTTTCCCTCGCCTCATCTCTTTCTCTCTCTTCTCCCCTTTCTCTCTCCTCTCTCTCTCTCCCTCTTTCTCTCTCTCCTCCTCTTTCTCCTCTTTCTCTCACTCTCCTCCTCTCATTTTCTCTCTCTCCTCCTGTTTCTCCTCTTTCTCGCTCTCTCCTCCTCTTTCTCTCACTCTCCTCCTCTCTCATTTTCTCTCTTCCTCCTCTTTCTTTCTTTCTCTCTTCCTCTCTCCTCCTCTTCCTCTCCTTCTGTCTCTCCCTCTCGCTCTCTTTCTCTCTTCCTCTCTCCTTCTCTCTCTTCCTCTCTCTCTCCTCCTCTCTCTCTCGCCTCATCTCTTTCTCTCTCTTCTCCCCTTTCTCTCTCTCCTCTTTCTCTCACTCTCCTCCTCTCATTTTCTCTCTTCCTCCTCTTTCTTTCTCTGTATCTCTTTCTCTCTCCTCCTCTTCCTCTCTCCTTCTGTCTCTCCCTCTTGCTCTCTTTCTCCCTCTCTCCTTCTCTCTTCCTCGCTCCTCCTTTCTCTTTCTCTCTTCCTCTCTCCTTCTCTCTCTTACACTCTTCCTCTCTCCTTCTCTATCTCCCTCTCCCTCTCCTCCTCCTCTTTCCCACACTCTCTTTCTAGCTCTCCTTTTCTTTCTCCCTTGCGCTCTTTTTCACGCTCTCCCTCTCTCCATCTTTCTCACTCTCTTTCTCTCTTCCTCTCTCCTCCTTTCTTTCTGTCTCTCTTTCTCTCTCCTCCTCTCTCCTCTCTCCCTCTCGCTCTTTCTCTTCCTCGCTCCTCCTTTCTCTTCCTCTCTCCTTCTCTCTCTCCCTCTCCTACTCTTTCTCTTCCTCTCTCCTTCTCTCTCTTCCCCTCTTCCTCTCTCCTTCTCTCTCTTCCTCTCTCCCCTCCTCCTCTTTCTTTCATTTTTCTCTCTTCCTCTCTCCTCCTTTCTTTCTCTGTCTCTCTTCCTCTCTCCTCTTCCTCTCTCCTTCTGTCTCTCCCTCCCTCTCGCTCGCTTTCTCTCTTCCTCTCTCCTTCTCTCTTCCTCTCTCTCCTTCTCTCTCTCTCGCCTCATCTCTTTCTCTCTCTTCTCCCCTTTCTCTCTCTCCTCCTCTCTCTCTCCCCCACTTTCTCTCTCCTCCTCTTTCTCCTCCTCTTTCTCGCTCTCTCCTCTCTCCTCCTCCTTCTCTCTTCCTCTCCTACTCTTTCTCTTCCTCTCTCCCTCTCCTACTCTTTCTCTTCCTCTCTCCTTCTCTCTCTTCTTCTCTTCCTCTCTCCTTCTCGCTCTTCCTCTCCCTCTCTCCTCCACTTCCTCTCTTTCTCACTCTCTCTTCCTCTCTCTCCCTCTCTCTCGCTCTCCTTTTCTTTCTCCCTTGCGCTCTTTCTCGCGCTCTCCCTCTCTCCATCTTTCTCCCTCTCTCACTCTCTCCATCTTTCTCCCTCTCTCTTTCCCTCCCTCTCTTTCTCTTTCCCACACTCTCTTTCTCTATTCCTCTCTCCTCCTTCCTTCTCTCTCTCTATTCCTCTCTCCTCCTCTTTCTCTCTCTTTCTCACACTCTCTTTCTCTCTCTCTCTCTCCTCTCTCTCTCTCTCTCTCCTCCTCTTTATCTCTCTCGCACTTCCTCTCTCTCTCCCTCACTTCTCCTCTCTCTCCCTCTTTCTCTCTTCCTCTCTCTTCCTCTCTCCTCCTTTCTTTCTCTTTCTCTCTTCCTCTCTCCTCCTTTCTTTCTCTTTCTCTCTTCATCTCTCCTCCTTTCTCTCTTCCTCTCACTCTCTCCTCCTCTTTCTCTCCCTCTCTCTCTCTTCCTCTTTTTCTCTCTTCCTCTCTCTCTCTTTCTCTCTCTTTGGATAGCCATGTCTTTTTATGTCTGCCGGTTTCTATTGCCAATCGGTGGTCACTCAGCCTGTACTTGGTAAGGATCTGTCTCTGCTTCGTATCTCTGACAGAGTAGAGATAATCAGCCAATTCATATTCTCTGTTTTGGGTCAGATGGCAATTTAGTCAGCTTTGAGATTTTGTTTAGTTTTTCCAAATTTGTAAATATGAGTCCTTTTCATTGGTACATGATTTTGTTTATTGGAATTCTTTCTTTTGAAACAGTGCTGTTGTCAGCTTGGTTTGTTAGGTCCAACACCAGCTGACTGAGAGGGCTCATTTCTGGGCTCAGCTCTTGGTTTTGAAGTGCTTTAAATTGCAGACTTGAATTTTACTTGAATTCAGATGTAGCCAACATTTTGATGATCTTTTCTGTATTTTCTTTACAACTGGAAAGCGGCCCAATTCTGCACTACATGCATTAGTTGGTGTATTTCTCTAGACTTGTAGAATTTTCAGACAGAATTCTGCATGTACGGGCTTCAATTGGATGTGTGTCCCTCATATTAAAGTCCAGTTTATTGAGTTGCCCCCAAACTTCACTTCCCTAAAGAGCTATAGGATTCCACTGTCAAATATTTTGGTCCAAATTCTAATTGGGATGTAGATATTGAATATTTTCATTTTTATTGCACACAATGCTCTGCAGGCTGTTTCTTTGAGTGCATTCAATGCCATATTAAAGTTTCCTGATGCAGATCTGGTCAGTCCAATGTACAAATCTTTTTTTGTGTGTGTTCGATTATGGTGGTGTTCAGGGTGAATTTATATTTGTTCCTGACATCTGTTTTTTATTTATTTTTTGAAAATCATGATTGATTTATTTTTTCTGCCAGGGCCCAATTATGGCAGTATTGCTCTAGAATATTAAGGTTCTGTTGAAGACCTTCTTTGGTTGGTGATAGAAGTACCAAGTCATCAGCCTATAGCAGGTATTTTACCTCTGTGTCAAATAGTGCGAGTCTTGGGGCAGGAGATTGGTCCAACATGTCTGCTAATTCATTGATATAAATGTTGAAAAGATTTGGACTCAAACTGCAGCCTTGTCTCACACCTCGACATGGTGAAAATAATTCTGTTCTTTGGTTTTTGATTTTTATTGCACACTTGTTTTCTGTGTACATACATTTTATTAAGTCATATACCTTACCACCAAGCCCACTTTGTAGAATTTTGTAGAATAGCCCTTCGTGCCAAATAGAATCAAATAAAGTCAATAAAGCAAGCAAAGATTTTGCCCTCTTTTTTTGTAGGACGTGTTTATGAATATGCTCAGTAGTGCGACGGTCGGGGAGGAAGCCAATTTGACATTTACTTGTTCCATTTTTTTCTTGAAGAAATTCAAAATGCTACAAAAAACCTTTTCCAAGTTCCTGCTTACGCAAATTCCCCTGTAATTATTGGGGTCTGATGTGTCTCCACTTGTGTGGATAGATTAGATGAGCCCCTGGTTCCAGACATCAGGAAAGCAGACAGAAGTTAATACCATGTTGAACAGTTTAAGCACAGCATTTTGCAACTCAGGTGTGCTGTTTTTCAGCATTTCATTTCTGATGTTATCTAGACCACAAGCCTTCTTTCATTTTATAGATTTTAGTTTTTCCATTTAGTTCTTTTTGGGTTATTGGGTAATCTAATGTATTTTGGTTGTTTTTAATGACTGATTCAATGATGATCAATTTTTCTTGCATTTCTAATTGGTTCTGTTGTAAGTCCTTTTCTGGGATGTTTTTGTATAGGTTATCAAAATAAGTTTTCCAAATTCCTTCATCTTGTACGGCTAATTCTTGTGGCTTTGTCGTGCTTAAATTGTTCCACATGTCCCAGAACTGATTTTGGTCGATTGCATTTTCAATTTCATCAAGTGTCTTGTTGGTATAATTCAATTTCTTGCGTTTCAGTGTATGTTTATACTGTTTCAGAGTTTCAAATTATTCATAGCATTTGTCTTAGGTGTCTTATTTTGTTTTTTTGTTTCTGATGTTGCATTTCTTTCTTTTTCTAAAATTTGTTATCGATGCTACTTTTTGGAATATGCAACTGATGTTTTGAGTAGCTGAATTGACACCTTTTATTGTTTTGGTTTTGTGAGTTATTGAAGAACTGTGTAGAGTTCAATGTTTCAATGAATCCTTCTGCACTGTTTTGATCCCATCTGTACGATTGGTTTATGATGTAGAGTTAATGTTAGTGTTTTTTTTAAATGAATGTTGCTGGTTAATTTCTTCAGAAACACGTTGATCTGACTGTGATCTGACAATGGGGTCTGTGGTCTGACAGTGAATGCACTAATAGAGGAGGGGTCAGTGTCAGTGATGTCATACTCGAGAGCTGAGCAGTAAGTAAACCGAGCTAAAGAGTCCCAAGGCTCGACAGAGATGCACTAACTCCTTTCCATTTTTGTTCATTATTTGGTCAGGACTGTTTCTATTATTTATAATACGGTACACTGAGGGGTGTCTATATATGTGGTGGTTACCTCCCGCATCAGTGTAGTCGGGCTCAGAACCTGTTCTTGCATTGAAATCTCCACCAAGAAGTATTTTACCCTCTGGTTGAAATTGAATGATTTCTGTATGGAGATTGTCAAAAAACTGATCATCATAATATGATGAATCTGAAGTAGGAGCATAAGCTGCACATATGTATACATCCGTTGTCACAATAGATTGTACCTTTGTTAAGTTTTAGCCAAATGTGGTTAGTACCTTTTTTTCTCCATTTCGTTCAGTGCTAAGTCCTGCTTATGCTAAATGATGATTCCACCTGAGGATCGGCCCCGTTTAACATTTTTATGTTTGATTGATGGTAGTTAACTTCCTCTATACCCTGAGGGACACTGAGTATCTATGTCTCCACGACACCATGTTTCCAGTAGGATTATGATGTCCTGTCCCTTGATGTTTTTAATCAATTCTGGATTTGTTGTTTTATAACCAAAATGTGAAGAGTATAGGCACTGGATATACCAAGAGCTGAGAGTTAAGATCTCATTTGCATTGAAAAAAAACCATATTAATATATGTTCTGTGAAATCAAACAACAAGCAACACTGATTGATAATAAATTTCACATTGTTGTGCAAATGGAATAGACAACAGGTGGAAATTATAGGAATTTAGCAAGACACCCCCAATAAAGGAGTGGTTCTGCAGGTGGTGACCACAGACCACTTCTCAATTCCTATGCTTCCTGGCTGATGTTTTGGTCACTTTTGAATGCTGGCGATGCTTTCACTCTAGTGGTAGCATGAGAAGGAGTCTATAACCCACACAAGTGGCTCAGGTAGTGCAGCTCATCCAGGATGGCACATCAATGCGAGCTGTGGCAAGAAGGTTTGCTGTGTCTGTCAGCGTAGTGTCCAGAGCATGGAGGTGCTACCAGGAGACAGGCCAGTACATCAGGAGATGTGGAGGAGGCTGCAGGAGGGCAACAACCCAGCAGCAGGACCGCTACCTCCGCCTTTGTGCAAGGAGGAGCAGGAGGAGCACTGCCAGAGCCCTGTAAAATGACCTCCAGCAGGCCACAAATGTGCAGGTGTCTGCTCAAACGGTCAGAAACAGACTCCATGAGGGGGGTGTGAGGGCCCGACATCCACAGGTGGGGGTTGTGCTTACAGCCCAACACCGTGCAGGACGTTTGGCATTTGCCAGAGAACACCAAGATTGGCAAATTCGCCACTGGCGCCCTGTGCTCTTCACAGATGAAAGCAGGTTCACACTGAGCACATGTGACAGACGTGACAGAGTCTGGAGACGCCGTGGAGAATGTTCTGCTGCCTGCAACATTCTCCAGCATGACCGGTTTGGCGGTGGGTCAATCATGGTGTGGGGTGGCATTTCTTTGGGGGGCCGCACAACCCTCCATGTGCTCGCCAGAGGTAGCCTGACTGCCATTATGTACCGAGATGAGATCCTCAGACCCCTTGTGAGACCATATGCTGGTGCGGTTGGCCCTGGGTTCCTCCTAATGCAAGACAATGCTAGACCTCATGTGGCTGGAGTGTGTCAGCAGTTCCTGCAAGAGGAAGGCATTGATGCATCAGGTCTTGCTCCATCCACCAACGCCACGTTGCACCACAGACTGTCCAGGAGTTGGCGGATGCTTTAGTCCAGGTCTGGGAGGAGATCCCTCAGCAGACCATCCGCCACCTCATCAGGAGCATGCCCAGGCGTTGTAGGGAGGTCATACAGGCACGTGGAGGCCAGACACACTACTGAGCGTCATTTTGACTTGTTTTAAGGACATTACATCAAAGTTGGATCAGCCTGTAGTGTGGTTTTCCACTTTAATTTTGAGTGTTTGACTCCAAATCCAGTCCTCCATGGGTTGATACATTTGATTTCCATTGATAATTTTTGTGTGATTTTGTTGTCAGCACATTCAACTATTTAAAGAAACGTATTTAATAAGAATATTTCATTCATTCAGATCTAGGATGTGTTATTTTAGTGTTCCCTTTATTTTTTTGAGCAGCGTATATATACAGTTGAAGTCGTAAGTTTACATACACTTACGTTGGATTTATTAAAACTTGTTTTTCAACCATTCTACAAATATCTTTTTAACTGTAGTCTTGGCAAGTCGGTTAGGACATCTACATTGTGCATGACACATCTGTTTACAGACAGTTTATTTCACTTGTAATTCACTGAATCACAATTCCAGTGGGTTCGAAGTTTACACACACTAAGTTGACTGTGCCTTTAAACAGCTTGGAAAATTCCATAAAATGATGTCATGGCTTTAGAAGCTTCTGATAGGCTAATTGACATAATTTGAGTCAATTGGAGGTGTACCTGTGGATGTATTTCAAGGCCTACCTTCAACCTCAGTGCCTCTTTGCTTGATATCATGGGAAAATCAAAAGAAATCATCCAAGACCTCAGAAAAAAATGTGTAGACCTCCACAAGTCTGCTTCATCATTGGGAGCAATTTCCAAACGCCTGAAGGTACCACGTTCATCTGTACAAACAATAGTACGCAAGTATGAACACCATGGGACCACGCAGCCGTCATACTGCTCAGGAAGGAGACGCGTTCTGTCTCCTAGAGATGAACATACTTTGAACAACAGCAAAGGACCTTGTGATGATACTGGAGGAAACAGGTACAAAAGTATCTATATCCACAGTAAAACAAGTCCTATATCGACATAACCTGAAAGGCTGCTCAGCAAGGAAGAAGCCACTGCTCCAAAACCGCCATAAAAAAGCCAGACTACGGTTTGCAACTGCACATGGGGACAAAGATCGTACTTTTTGGAGAAATGTCCTCTGGTCTGATGAAACAAAAATAGAACTGTTTGGCCATAATGACCATCGTTATGTTTGGAGGGAAAAAGGGGAGGCTTGCAAGCCGACGAACAACATCCCAACCATGAAGCAGGGGGGTGGCAGCATCATATTGGGGGGGTGCTTTACTGCAGGAGGGACTGGTGTACTTCACAAAATCGATGGCATCACAAGGAAGAAAAATTAGGTTGATATTTTGAAGCTACATCTCAAGACATCAGTCAGGAAGTTAAAGCTTGGTCGCAAATGGGTCTTCCAAATAGACAATGACCCCAAGCATACTTTCAAAGTTGTGGAGGACAACAAAGTCCAGGTATTGGAGTGGCCATCACAAAGCCCTGACCTCAATCCCATAGAAAATTTGTGGGCAGAACTGAAAAAGTGTGTGCGACAAGGAGGCCTACAAACCTGACTCAGTTACACCAGCTCTGTCAGGAGGAATGGGCCAAAATTCATACATCTTATTGTGGGAAGCTTGTGGAAGGCTATAGAAGTGTTTGACCCAAGTTAAACCATTTAAAGGCAATGCTACGAAATACTAGTTGAGTGTATATAAACTTCTGACCCACTGGGAATGTGATGAAAGAAATGAAAGCTGAAAGAAATCATTCTCTCTACTATTATTCTGACATTTCACATTCTTAAAATAAAGTGGTGATCCTAACTGACCTAAGACAGGGAAATTGTACTAGGATTAAATGTCAGGAATTGTGAAAAACCTGAGTTTAAATGTATTTGGCTAAGGTGTATGTGAACTTCCGACTTCAACTGTACACACACACACTCATACACATTTACATATAGTTTTTATAATACCAGTGCCAACATAATTAAGAATAGTTGTAAACAGATTAATAATAATGGAATAAGCTTGCACAAATAAATAAGTTCAATGCGATCTGCAGCCGTGTGTGTGTGTGTTTTAAAGGGTCGGTCTAGCCTAGTAGTCTGTATATTAGATGCAGTAGTTGGCGCACCTCTCCTATGTCTGATTGTTCTAGGTGTCTTTTGCCAGAGGTTACCTCAGCATATGTATGCTGATGATCTGAATGATACATGGTGTGGACTGCGTCATGTGGTGTACTTCTCTGAAGGACGGTGTTCTGCCCAACCCTAGAGTAGTGGTCAGTGCTGTGTTGTGATGGCCCAGGTCCAGTAGTGCTGTTTTGTGATGGGCTGGATCTAGTAGTGTCTGGTCTAGAGGTCGACCGATTATGATTTTTCAACACCGATACCGATTATTGGAGGACAAAAAACAATGCCGATACCGATTAAAAAAAAAAATGTATTTGTAATAATGACAATTACAACAATACTGAATTAACACTTATTTTTAACTTAATATAATACATCAATAAAATCAATTTAGCCTCAAATACATAATGAAACATGTTCAATTTGGTTTAAATAATGCAAAAACAAAGTGTTGTTGGAGAAGAAAGTAAAAGTGCAATATTTGCCAGAAAGCTAACGTTTAAGTTCCTTGCTCAGAACATGAGAACATATGAAAGCTGGTGGTTCCTTTTAACATGAGTCTTCAATATTCCCAGGTAAGACTTTTTAGGTTGTAGTTATTATAGGACTATTTCTCTCTATACCATTTGTATTTCATTAACCTTTGACTATTGGATGTTCTTATAGGCACTTTAGTATTGCCAGTGTAACAGTATACCTTCCGTCCCTCTCCTCGCTCCTCCCTGGGCTCGAACCAGGAACACAACGACAACAGCCACCCTCGAAGCAGCGTTACCCTTGCAGAGCAAGGGGAACAACTACACCAAGTCTCAGAGCAAGTGACGTTTGAAATGCTATTAGCGCGCACCCCGCTAACTAGTTAGCCATTTCACATCACACCGTTACACCAGTCTAATCTCAGGAGTTGGAAGGCTTGAAGTCATAAACAGCGCAATGCTTGATGCACAACGAAGAGCTGCTGGCAAAACGCACAAAAGTGCTGTTTGAATGAATGCTTATGAGACTGCTGGTGCCCACCATCGCTCAGTCAGACTGCTCTATCAAATCATAGACTTAATTATAACATAATAACACACAGAAATGTGAGCCTTAGGTCATTAATATGGTCAAATCCGGAAACTATCATCTAGAAAACAAAACGTTTATTCTTTCAGTGAAATACGGAACCGTTCCGTATTTTATCTAATGGGTGGCATCCATCAGTCTAAATATTCCTGTTGCATTGCACAACCTTCAATGTTATGTCATAATTATGTAAAATTCTGGCAAATTAGTTCGCAATGAGCCAGGCTGCCCAAACTGTTGCATATACTCCGACTCTGCGTGCAATGAACGCAAGAGAAGTGACACAATTTCACCTGGTTAATATTGCCTGCTAACCTGGATTTATTTTAGCTAAATATGTAGGTTTAAAAAATATATACTTCTGTGTATTGATTTTAAGAAAGACATTTGTGTTTATGGTTAGGTACACGTTGGAGCAACGACAGTCCTTTTTCGCGAATGCGCACTGCATCGATTATATACAAAGGACAAGCTAGATAAACTAGTAATATCATCAACCATGTGTAGTTATACCGAGTGATTATGATTGATGAAGTTTAATGCTGGCTAGCAACTTACCTTGGCTACTTACTGCATTCGCGTAACAGGCGGGCTCCTCGTGAGGCAGGTGGTTAGAGCGTTGGACTACTTAACCGTAAGGTTGCAAGATTGAATCCCTGATCTGACAAGGTAAAAATCTGTCATTCTGCCCCTGAACAAGACAGTTAACCCACCGTTCCTACGCTGACATTGAAAATTAGAATATGTTCTTAACTGACTTGCCAAGTTAACTAAAGGTTAAATAACAATGTAAAAGAAATAAATGGGCGAAATCGGTGTCCAAAATTACTGATTTCCGATTGTTACGAAAACTTGAAATCAGCCCTAATTAACCGGCCATTCTGATTAATTGGTTGACTTCTAGTCTGGTCTGATAGAGCTGTGTTGTGATGGGCTGGGTCTAGTAGAGCTGTGTTGTGATGGGCCAGGTCTAGTAGAGCTGTGTTGTCATGGGCCGGGTCTAGTAGAGCTGTGTTGTGATGGGCTGGGTCTTGTAGAGCTGTGTTGTGATGGGCTGGGTCTGGTAGAGCTGTGTTGTCATGGCCTGGGTCTAGTAGAGCTATGTTGTGATGGGCTGGATCTAGTAGAGCTGTGTTGTGATTTGCTGGGTCGAGTAGAGCTGTGTTGTGATGGGCTGGATCTAGTAGAGCTGTGTTGTGATGGGCTGGATCTAGTAGAGCTGTGTTGTCATGGGCCGGGTCTAGTAAAGCTGTGTTGTGATGGGGTGGATCTAGTAGAGCTGTGATGGGCTGGATCTAGTAGAGCTGTGATGGGCTGGGTCTAGTAGAGTTGTGTCGTGATGGGCTGGATCTAGTAGAGCTGTGTCGTGATAGGCTGGATCTAGTGGAGCTGTGTTGTGATGGGCTGGATCTAGTAGAGCTGTGTTGTGATGGGCTGGGTCTAGCAGAGCTGTGTTGTGATGAGCTGTGTTGTGATGGGCTGGATCTAGTAGAGCTGTGATGGGCTGGATCTAGTAGAGCTGTGTTGTGATGGGCTGGATCTAGTAGAGCTGTGTTGTGATCGGCTGGATCTAGTAGAGCTGTGTTGTGATGGGCTGGGTCTAGTAGAGCTGTGCTGTGATGGGCCGGGTCTAGTAGAGCTGTGTTGTCATGGGCCAGGTCTAGTAGAGCTGTGTTGTGATTGGCTGGATCTAGTAGAGTTGTGATGGGCTGGATCTAGTAGAGTTGTGATGGGCTGGATCTAGTAGAGTTGTGATGGGCTGGATCTAGTAGAGCTGTGTTGTGATGGGCTGGATCTAGTGGAGCTGTGTTGTGATGGGCTGGATCTAGTAGAGTTGTGATGGGCTGGGTCTAGCAGAGCTGTGTTGTGATGAGCTGTGTTGTGATGGGCTGGATCTAGTAGAGCTGTGATGGGCTGGATCTAGTAGAGCTGTGTTGTGATGGGCTGGATCTAGTAGAGCTGTGTTGTGATCGGCTGGATCTAGTAGAGCTGTGTTGTGATGGGCTGGGTCTAGTAGAGCTGTGCTGTGATGGGCTGGGTCTAGTAGAGCTGTGTTGTCATGGGCCAGGTCTAGTAGAGCTGTGTTGTGATTGGCTGGATCTAGTAGAGCTGTGATGGGCTGGGTCTTGTAGAGCTGTGTTGTCATGGGCTGGATCTAGTAGAGTTGTGATGGGCTGGCTCTAGTAGAGCTGTGTTGTGATGGGCTGGCTCTAGTAGAGCTGTGTTGTGATGGGCTGGCTCTAGTAGAGCTGTGTTGTGATGGGCGGGATCTAGTAGAGCTGTGTTGTGATCGGCTGGATCTAGTAGAGCTGTGATGGGCTGGGTCTTGTAGAGCTGTGTTGTCATGGGCCGGGTCGAGTAGAGCTGTGTTGTCATGGGCCGGGTTGAGTAGAGCTGTGTAGTGATGGGCTGGGTCGAGTAGAGCTGTGTTGTGATGGGCTGGATCTAGTAGAGTTGTGTTGTGATGGGCTGGATCTAGTAGAGTTGTGATGGGCTGGATCTCGTAGAGTTGTGATGGGCCGGATCGAGTAGAGCTGTGTTGTCATGGGCCAGGTCTAGTAGAGCTGTGTTGTCATGGGCCAGGTCTAGTCGAGCTGTGTTGTCATGGGCCAGGTCTAGTAGAGCTGTGTTGTGATGGGCCAGGTCTAGTAGAGCTGTGTTGTCATGGGCATGGCTAGTAGAGCTGTGTTGTGATGCGCTGGATCTAGTAGAGCTGTGTTGTGATGGGCTGGGGCTAGTAGAGCTGTGTTGTGATGGGCTGGATCTAGTAGAGTTGTGTTGTGATGGGCTGGATCTAGTAGAGTTGTGTTGTGATTGGCTGGATCTAGTAGAGTTGTGTTGTAATTGGCTGGGTCAAGTAGAGCTGTGATGGGCTGGATCTAGTACAGCTCTGTTGTGATGGGTTGGATCTAGTACAGCTGTGTTGTGATGGGCTGGGTCTAGTAGAGCTATGTTGTGATGGGCTGGGTCTAGTAGAGCTATGTTGTCATGGGCCGGGTCTAGTAGAGCTGTGCTGTGATGGGCTGGATCAAGTAGAGCTGTGTTGTGATGGGGTGGGTCTAGTATAGCGGTGTTGTCATGGGCCGGGTCTAGTAGAGCTGTGTTGTGATGGGCTTTTTCTAGTAGAGCTGTGATGGGCTGGGTCTAGTAGAGCTGTGTTGTCATGGGCCAGGTTGAGTAGAGCTGTGTTGTGATGGGCTGGATCTTGTAGAGCTGTGTTGTGATGGGCTGGATCTAGTAGAGCTGTGTTGGCATGGGCCGGGTCTAGTAGAGCTGTGATGGGCTGGGTCTAGTAGAGCTGTGTTGTCATGGGCCGGGTCTAGTAGAGCTGTGTTGTCATGGGCCGGGGCTAGTAGAGCTGTGTTGTGATGGCCTGGGTCTAGTAGAGCTGTGTTGTAATGGGCTGGGTCTAGTAGAGCTTTGTTGTGATGGGCTGGGTCTAGTTGAGCTGTGATGGGCTGGGTCTAGTAGAGCTGTGTTGTGATGGGCTGGATCTAGTAGAGTTGTGTTGTGATGGGCTGGATCTGGTAGAGCTGTGTTGTGATGGGCTGGATCGAGTAGAACTGTGTTGTCATGGGCCGGATCTAGTAGTGCTGTGTTGTGATGGGACAGTTCTAGTAGAGCTGTGTCTTGATGGGCTGGATGTAGTAGGCTGTGTTGTGATGGGCCGGATCTAGTAGAGTTGTGGTGGGCTGGATCTAGTAGAGTTGTGTTGTGATGGGCCTGATCTAGTAGAGCTGTGTTGTGATGGGCTTTGTCTAGTAGAGCTGTGCTGTGATGGGCTGGATCTAGTAGAGTTGTGTTGTGATGGGCTGGATCTAGTAGAGTTGTGATGGGCTGGGTCTAGTAGAGCTGTGTTGTGATGGGCTGGATCTAGTAGAGTTGTGTTGTGATGGGCTGGATCTAGTAGAGTTGTGATGGGCTGGATCTAGTAGAGTTGTGATAGGCTGGATCTAGTAGAGTTGTGTTGTGATGGGCTGGATCGAGTAGAACTGTGTTGTCATGGGCTGGATCGAGTAGAACTGTGTTGTCATGGGCTGGATCTAGTAGAGCTGTGTTGTGATGGGCTGGATCTAGTAGAGTTGTGTTGTGATGGGCTGGATCTAGTAGAGTTGTGTTGTGATGGGCTGGATCTAGTAGAACTGTGTTGTCATGGGCCGGATCTAGTAGTGCTGTGTTGTGATGGGACAGTTCTAGTAGAGCTGTGTCTTGATGGGCTGGATGTAGTAGGCTGTGTTGTGATGGGCCGGATCTAGTAGAGTTGTGATGGGCTGGATCTAGTAGAGTTGTGTTGTGATGGGCTGGATCTAGTAGAGTTGTGTTGTGATGGGCTGGATCTAGTAGAGTTGTGTTGTGATGGGCTGGATCTAGTAGAGTTGTGTTGTGATGGGCTGGATCTAGTAGAGTTGTGTTGTGATGGGCTGGATCTAGTAGAGTTGTGTTGTGATGGGCTGGATCTTGGAGAGCTGTGTTGTGATGTGCTGGATCTAGTAGAGTTGTGTTGTGATGGGCTGGATCTAGTAGAGTTGTGATGGGCTGGATGTAGTAGAACTGTGTTGTGATGGGCTGCATGTAGTAGAGCTGTGTTGTGATGGGCTGGGTCTTGTAGAGCTGTGTTGTGATGGGCTGGGTCTTGAAGAGCTGTGTTGTGATGGGCTGGGTATAGTGGAACTGTGTTGTGATGGATAGGATCTAGTAGAGTTGTGATGGGCTGGATCTAGTAGAGTTGTGATGGGCTGGATCTTGTAGAGTTGTGATGGTCTGGATCTTGTAGATTTGTGATGTGCTGGGTCTAGTAGAGCTGTGTTGTGATGGGCCTGTTCTTGTAGAGCTGTGTTGTGATGGGCTGGATCTAGTAGAGTTTTGTTGTGATGGGCTGGATCTAGTAGAGCTGTGTTGTGATGGGCTGGATCTAGTAGAGCTGTGTTGTGATGGGCTGGATCTAGTAGAGTTTTGTTGTGATGGGCTGGATCTAGTAGAGTTGTGATGGGCTGGGTCTAGTAGAGCTGTGTTGTGATGGGCTGGATCTAGTAGAACTGTGTTGTCTTGGGCCGGGTCTACTAGAGCTCTGTTGTCATGGGCCGGGTCTAGTAGAGCTGTGTTGTGATGGGCCGGATCTAGTAGTGCTGTGTTGTGATGGGACAGGTCTAGTAGAGCTGTGTTGTGATGGGCTGGATGTAGTAGAGCTGTGTTGTGATGGGCTGGGTCTAGTAGAGCTGTGTTGTGATGGGCTGGATCTAGTAGAGTTGTGTTGTGATGGGCTGGATCTAGTAGAGTTGTGATGGGCTGGGTCTAGTAGAGCTGTGTTGTGATGGGCTGGATCTAGTAGAGTTGTGTTGTGATGGGCTGGATCTAGTAGAGTTGTGATGGGCTGGATCTAGTAGAGTTGTGATGGGCTGGATCTAGTAGAGCTGTGTTGTGATGGGCTGGATCGAGTAGAACTGTGTTGTCATGGGCTGGATCGAGTAGAACTGTGTTGTCATGGGCTGGATCTAGTAGAGCTGTGTTGTGATGGGCTGGATCTAGTAGAGTTGTGTTGTGATGGGCTGGATCTAGTAGAGTTGTGTTGTGATGGGCTGGATCTAGTAGAGTTGTGTTGTGATGGGCTGGATCTAGTAGAGTTGTGTTGTGATGGGCTGGATCTAGTAGAGTTGTGTTGTGATGGGCTGGATCTAGTAGAGTTGTGTTGTGATGGGCTGGATCTAGTAGAGTTGTGTTGTGATGGGCTGGATCTAGTAGAGTTGTGTTGTGATGGGCTGGATCTAGTAGAGTTGTGTTGTGATGGGCTGGATCTTGGAGAGCTGTGTTGTGATGTGCTGGATCTAGTAGAGTTGTGTTGTGATGGGCTGGATCTAGTAGAGTTGTGATGGGCTGGATGTAGTAGAACTGTGTTGTGATGGGCTGCATGTAGTAGAGCTGTGTTGTGATGGGCTGGGTCTTGTAGAGCTGTGTTGTGATGGGCTGGGTCTTGAAGAGCTGTGTTGTGATGGGCTGGGTATAGTGGAACTGTGTTGTGATGGACAGGATCTAGTAGAGTTGTGATGGGCTGGATCTAGTAGAGTTGTGATGGGCTGGATCTTGTAGAGTTGTGATGGTCTGGATCTTATAGATTTGTGATGTGCTGGGTCTAGTAGAGCTGTGTTGTGATGGGCCTGTTCTTGTAGAGCTGTGTTGTGATGGGCTGGATCTAGTAGAGCTATGTTGTCATGGGCCGGGTCGAGTAGAGCTGTGTTGTGATGGGCTGGATCTAGTAGAGCTGTGTTGTGATGGGCTGGATCTAGTAGAGCTGTGTTGTGATGGGCTGGATCTAGTAGAGTTTTGTTGTGATGGGCTGGATCTAGGAGAGTTGTGATGGGCTGGGTCTAGTAGAGCTGTGTTGTGATGGGCTGGATGTAGTAGAACTGTGTTGTCTTGGGCCGGGTCTACTAGAGCTCTGTTGTCATGGGCCGGGTCTAGTAGAGCTGTGTTGTGATGGGCCGGATCTAGTAGTGCTGTGTTGTGATGGGACAGGTCTAGTAGAGCTGTGTTGTGATGGGCTGGATGTAGTAGGCTGTGTTGTGATGAGCCGGATCTAGTAGAGTTGTGGTGGGCTGGATCTAGTAGAGCTGTGTTGTGATTGGCTGGATTTAGTAGAACTGTGTTGTCATGGGACAGGTCTAGTACAGCTGTGTTGTGATGGGCTGGATCTAGTAGAGTTGTGTTGTGATGGGCTGGATCTAGTAGAGTTGTGTTGTGATGGGCTGGATCTAGTTGAGTTGTGTTGTGATGGGCTGGATCTAGTAGAGTTGTGCTGTGATGGGCTGGATCTAGTAGAGTTGTGTTGTGATGGGCTGGATCTAGTAGAGTTGTGATGGGCTGGATCTAGGAGAGCTGTGTTGGCATGGGCCGGGTCTAGTAGAGCTGTGTTGTGATGGGCTGGGTCTAGTAGAGCTGTGTTTTTATGGGCTGGATCTAGTAGAGTTGTGTTGTGATGGGCTGGGTCTTGTAGAGTTGTGATGGGCTGGATCTAGTAGAGTTGTGATGGGCTGGATCGAGTAGAACTGTGTTGTGATGTGCTGGATCTAGTAGAGCTGTGTTGTGATGGGCTGGGTCTTGTAGAGCTGTGTTGTGATGGGCTGGGTCTAGTAGAACTGTGTTTTGATGGACAGGATCTAGTAGAGTTGTGATGGGCTGGATCTAGTAGAGTTGTGATGGGCTGGATCTAGTAGAGTTGTGATGGGCTGGATCTTGTAAAGTTGTAATGGGCTGGATCTTGTAAAGTTGTTTGATGGGCTGGATCTTGTAGAGTTGTGATGGACTGGATCTTGTAGAGCTGTGTTGTGATGGGCTGGGTCTAGTAGAGCTATGTTGTGATGGGCTGGGTCTAGTAGAACTATGTTGTCATGTGCCGGGTCTAGTAGAGCTGTGTTGTGATGGGCTGGATAGAGTAGAGCTGTGTTGTGATGGGCTGGATCTAGTAGAGCTATGTTGTCATGTGCCGGGTCTAGTAGAGCTGTGTTGTGATGGGCTGGATCTAGTAGAGCTGTGTTGTGATGGGCTGGATCGAGTAGAACTGTGTTGTCATGGGCTGGATCTAGTAGAACTGTGTTGTCATGGGACAGGTCTAGTAGAGCTGTGTTGTGATGGGCTGGATCTAGTAGAGTTGTGTTGTGATGGGCTGGATCTAGTAGAGTTGTGTTGTGATGGGCTGGATCTAGTAGAGCTGTGATGGGCTGGATCTTGTAGAGTTGTGATGGGCTGGATCTTGTAGAGTTGTGATGGGCTGGATCTTGTAGAGTTGTGATGGGCTGGATCTTGTAGAGTTGTGATGTGCTGGATCTAGTAGAGCTGTGTTGTGATGGGCTGGGTCTAGTAGAGTTGTGATGGGCTGGATCTAGTAGGGTTGTGATGGGCTGGATCTTGTAGAGTTGTGATGGGCTGGATCTTGTAGAGTTGTGATGGGCTGGATCTAGTAGAGCTGTGTTGTGATGGGCTGGGTCTAGTAGAGCTATGTTGTGATGGGCTGGGTCTAGTAGAGATATGTTGTCATGTGCCTGGTCTAGTAGAGCTGTGTTGTGATAGGCTGGATCTAGTAGAGCTGTGTTGTGATGGGCTGGATCGAGTAGAACTGTGTTGTCATGGGCTGGATCTAGTAGAACTGTGTTGTCATGGGACAGGTCTAGTAGAGCTGTTTTGTGATGGGCTGGATCTAGTAGAGTTGTGTTGTGATGGGCTGGATCTAGTAGAGTTGTGTTGTGATGGGCTGGATCTAGTAGAGTTGTGTTGTGATGGGCTGGATCTAGTAGAGTTGTGATGGGCTGGATCTTGTAGAGTTGTGATGGGCTGGATCTTGTAGAGTTGTGATGGGCTGGATCTTGTAGAGTTGTGATAGGCTGGATCTTGTAGAGTTGTGATTTACATTTACATTTAAGTCATTTAGCAGACGCTCTTATCCAGAGCGACTTACAAATTGGTGAATTCACCTTCTGACATCAGTGGAACAGCCACTTTACAATAGAGTTGTGTTGTGATGGGCTGGATCTAGTAGAGTTGTGATGGGCTGGATCTAGTAGAGTTGTGTTGTGATGGGCTGGATCTTGTAGAGTTGTGATGGGCTGGATCTTGTAGAGTTGTGATGGGCTGGATCTTGTAGAGTTGTGATGGGCTGGATCTTGTAGAGTTGTGATGGGCTGGATCTAGTAGAGCTGTGTTGTGATGGGCTGGGTCTAGTAGAGTTGTGATGGGCTGGATCTTGTAGAGTTGTGATGGGCTGGATCTTGTAGAGTTGTGATGGGCTGGATCTAGTAGAGCTGTGTTGTGATGGGCTGGGTCTAGTAGAGCTGTGTTGTGATGGGCTGGATCTAGTAGAGTTGTGTTGTGATGGGCTGGATCTAGTAGAGTTGTGTTGTGATGGGCTGGATCTAGTAGAGTTGTGTTGTAATGGGCTGGGTCAAGTAGAGCTGTGATGGGCTGGATCTAGTACAGCTGTGTTGTGATGGGTTGGATCTAGTAGAGCTCTGTTGTCATGTGCCGGGTCGAGTAGAGCTGTGTTGTGATGGGCTGGATCTAGGAGAGCTGTGTTGTTATGAGCTGGATCTAGTAGAGCTGTGTAGTGATGGGCTGGGTCGAGTAGAGCTGTGTTGTGATGGGCTGGATCTAGTAGAGTTGTGTTGTGATGGGCTGGATCTAGTAGAGATGTGATGGGCTGGATCTAGTAGAGTTGTGATGGGCTGGATCTCGTAGAGTTGTGATGGGCCGGATCGAGTAGAGCTGTGTTGTCATGGGCCAGGTCTAGTAGAGCTGTGTTGTCATGGGCCAGGTCTAGTAGAGCTGTGTTGTCATGGGCCAGGTCTAGTAGAGCTGTGTTGTCATGGGCCAGGTCTAGTAGAGCTGTGTTGTCATGGGCCGGGTCTAGTAGAGCTGTGTTGTGATGGGCTGGGTCTTGTAGAGCTGTGTTGTGATGGGCTGGGTCTAGTAGAGTTGTGATGGGCTGGAACGAGTAGAACTGTGTTGTGATGTGCTGGATCTAGTAGAGCTGTGTTGTGATGGGCTGGGTCTAGTAGAGCTGTGTTGTGATGGGCTGGGTCTAGTAGAACTGTGTTGTGATGGACAGGATCTAGTAGAGTTGTGATGGGCTGGATCTAGTAGAGTTGTGATGTGCTGGATCTAGTAGAGTTGTGATGGGCTGGATCTTGTAAAGTTGTAATGGGCTGGATCTTGTAAAGTTGTGATCGGCTGGATCTTGTAGAGCTGTGTTGTGATGGTCTGGGTCTAGTAGAGCTATGTTGTGATGGGCTGGGTCTAGTAGAGCTATGTTGTCATGTGCCGGGTCTAGTAGAGCTGTGTTGTGATGGGCTGGATCAAGTAGAGCTGTGTTGTGATGGGCTGGGTCTAGTAGAGCTATGTTGTCATGTGCCGGGTCTAGTAGAGCTGTGTTGTGATGGGCTGGATCTAGTAGAGCTGTGTTGTGATGGGCTGGATCGAGTAGAACTGTGTTGTCATGGGCTGGATCTAGTAGAACTGTGTTGTCATGGGACAGGTCTAGTAGAGCTGTGTTGTGATGGATCTAGTAGAGTTGTGTTGTGATGGGCTGGATCTAGTAGAGTTGTGTTGTGATGGGCTGGATCTAGTAGAGTTGTGTTGTGATGGGCTGGATCTAGTAGAGTTGTGTTGTAATGGGCTGGGTCAAGTAGAGCTGTGATGGGCTGGATCTAGTACAGCTGTGTTGTGATGGGTTGGATCTAGTAGAGCTCTGTTGTCATGTGCCGGGTCGAGTAGAGCTGTGTTGTGATGGGCTGGATCTAGGAGAGCTGTGTTGTTATGAGCTGGATCTAGTAGAGCTGTGTAGTGATGGGCTGGGTCGAGTAGAGCTGTGTTGTGATGGGCTGGATCTAGTATATATCCCATTTAGCAGACGCTTTTGTCCAAAGCGACTTACAAGTCGGCTGGGGCCACTACTTTTACATATGGGTGGCCCTAGCGGGAATCGAACCCACGACGCTTGGCGTTGCAAGCGCCATGCTCTACGGACTGAGCCACACAGGACCCCAGTAGAGTTGTGTTGTGATGGGCTGGATCTAGTAGAGATGTGATGGGCTGGATCTAGTAGAGTTGTGATGGGCTGGATCTCGTAGAGTTGTGATGGGCCGGATCGAGTAGAGCTGTGTTGTCATGGGCCAGGTCTAGTAGAGCTGTGTTGTCATGGGCCAGGTCTAGTAGAGCTGTGTTGTCATGGGCCAGGTCTAGTAGAGCTGTGTTGTCATGGGCCAGGTCTAGTAGAGCTGTGTTGTCATGGGCCAGGTCTAGTAGAGCTGTGTTGTGATGGGCTGGGTCTTGTAGAGCTGTGTTGTGATGGGCTGGGTCTAGTAGAGTTGTGATGGGCTGGAACGAGTAGAACTGTGTTGTGATGTGCTGGATCTAGTAGAGCTGTGTTGTGATGGGCTGGGTCTAGTAGAGCTGTGTTGTGATGGGCTGGGTCTAGTAGAACTGTGTTGTGATGGACAGGATCTAGTAGAGTTGTGATGGGCTGGATCTAGTAGAGTTGTGATGTGCTGGATCTAGTAGAGTTGTGATGGGCTGGATCTTGTAAAGTTGTAATGGGCTGGATCTTGTAAAGTTGTGATGGGCTGGATCTTGTAGAGCTGTGTTGTGATGGTCTGGGTCTAGTAGAGCTATGTTGTGATGGGCTGGGTCTAGTAGAGCTATGTTGTCATGTGCCGGGTCTAGTAGAGCTGTGTTGTGATGGGCTGGATCAAGTAGAGCTGTGTTGTGATGGGCTGGGTCTAGTAGAGCTATGTTGTCATGTGCCGGGTCTAGTAGAGCTGTGTTGTGATGGGCTGGATCTAGTAGAGCTGTGTTGTGATGGGCTGGATCGAGTAGAACTGTGTTGTCATGGGCTGGATCTAGTAGAACTGTGTTGTCATGGGACAGGTCTAGTAGAGCTGTGTTGTGATGGATCTAGTAGAGTTGTGTTGTGATGGGCTGGATCTAGTAGAGTTGTGTTGTGATGGGCTGGATCTAGTAGAGTTGTGTTGTGATGGGCTGGATCTAGTAGAGTTGTGATGGGCTGGATCTAGTAGAGTTGTGTTGTGATGGGCTGGATCTTGTAGAGTTGTGATGGGCTGGATCTTGTAGAGTTGTGATGGGCTGGATCTTGTATAGTTGTGATGGGCTGGATTTTGTAGAGTTGTGATGGGCTGGATCTAGTAGAGCTGTGTTGTGATGGGCTGGGTCTAGTAGAGTTGTGATGGGCTGGATCTAGTAGAGTTGTGATGGGCTGGATCTTGTAGAGTTGTGATGGGCTGGATCTTGTAGAGTTGTGATGGGCTGGATCTAGTACAGCTGTGTTGTGATGGGTTGGATCTAGTAGAGCTCTGTTGTCATGTGCCGGGTCGAGTAGAGTTGTGTTGTGATGGGCTGGATCTAGTAGAGTTGTGTTGTGATGGGCTGGATCTAGTAGAGCTGTGTAGTGATGGGCTGGGTCGAGTAGAGCTGTGTTGTGATGGGCTGGATCTAGTAGAGTTGTGTTGTGATGGGCTGGATCTAGTAGAGATGTGATGGGCTGGATCTAGTAGAGTTGTGATGGGCTGGATCTCGTAGAGTTGTGATGGGCCGGATCGAGTAGAGCTGTGTTGTCATGGGCCAGGTCTAGTAGAGCTGTGTTGTCATGGGCCAGGTCTAGTAGAGCTGTGTTGTCATGGGCCAGGTCTAGTAGAGCTGTGTTGTCATGGGCCAGGTCTAGTAGAGCTGTGTTGTCATGGGCCAGGTCTAGTAGAGCTGTGTTGTCATGGGCCAGGTCTAGTAGAGCTGTGTTGTCATGGGCCAGGTCTAGTAGAGCTGTGTTGTGATGGGCTGGGTCTTGTAGAGCTGTGTTGTGATGGGCTGGAACGAGTAGAACTGTGTTGTGATGTGCTGGATCTAGTAGAGCTGTGTTGTGATGGGCTGGGTCTAGTAGAGCTGTGTTGTGATGGGCTGGGTCTAGTAGAACTGTGTTGTGATGGACAGGATCTAGTAGAGTTGTGATGGGCTGGATCTAGTAGAGTTGTGATGTGCTGGATCTAGTAGAGTTGTGATGGGCTGGATCTTGTAAAGTTGTAATGGGCTGGATCTTGTAAAGTTGTGATGGGCTGGATCTTGTAGAGCTGTGTTGTGATGGTCTGGGTCTAGTAGAGCTATGTTGTGATGGGCTGGGTCTAGTAGAGCTATGTTGTCATGTGCCGGGTCTAGTAGAGCTGTGTTGTGATGGGCTGGATCAAGTAGAGCTGTGTTGTGATGGGCTGGGTCTAGTAGAGCTATGTTGTCATGTGCCGGGTCTAGTAGAGCTGTGTTGTGATGGGCTGGATCTAGTAGAGCTGTGTTGTGATGGGCTGGATCGAGTAGAACTGTGTTGTCATGGGCTGGATCTAGTAGAACTGTGTTGTCATGGGACAGGTCTAGTAGAGCTGTGTTGTGATGGGCTGGATCTAGTAGAGTTGTGTTGTGATGGGCTGGATCTAGTAGAGTTGTGTTGTGATGGGCTGGATCTAGTAGAGTTGTGTTGTGATGGGCTGGATCTAGTAGAGTTGTGATGGGCTGGATCTTGTAGAGTTGTGATGGGCTGGATCTTGTAGAGTTGTGATGGGCTGGATCGAGTAGAGCTGTGTTGTGATGGGCTGGGTCTAGTAGAGCTATGTTGTGATGGGCTGGGTCTAGTAGAGCTATGTTGTCATGTGCCGGGTCTAGTAGAGCTGTGTTGTGATGGGCTGGATCTAGTAGAGCTGTGTTGTGATGGGCTGAATCAAGTAGAACTGTGTTGTCATGGGCTGGATCTAGTAGAACTGTGTTGTCATGGGACAGGTCTAGTAGAGCTGTGTTGTGATGGGCTGGATCTAGTAGAGTTGTGTTGTGATGGGCTGGATCTAGTAGAGTTGTGATGGGCTGGATCTTGTAGAGTTGTGATGGGCTGGATCTTGTAGAGTTGTGATGGGCTGGATCTTGTAGAGTTGTGATGGGCTGGATCTTGTAGAGTTGTGATGGGCTGGATCTAGTAGAGCTGTGATGGGCTGGATCTTGTAGAGTTGTGATGGTCTGGATCTTGTAGAGTTGTGATGGGCTGGATCTTGTAGAGTTGTGATGGGCTGGATCTTGTAGAGTTGTGATGTGCTGGATCTAGTAGAGCTGTGTTGTGATGGGCTGGGTCTAGTAGAGCTGTGTTGTGATGGGCTGGATCTAGTAGAGTTGTGTTGTGATGGGCTGGATCTAGTAGAGTTGTGTTGTAATGGGCTGGGTCAAGTAGAGCTGTGATGGGCTGGATCTTGTACAGCTGTGTTGTGATGGGTTGGATCTAGTAGAGTTGTGTTGTGATGGGCTGGATCTTGTAGAGTTGTGATGGGCTGGATCTAGTAGAGTTGTGATGGGCTGGATCGAGTAGAACTGTGTTGTGATGTGCTGGATCTAGTAGAGCTGTGTTGTGATGGGCTGGGTCTTGTAGAGCTGTGTTGTGATGGGCTGGGTCTAGTAGAACTGTGTTTTGATGGACAGGATCTAGTAGAGTTGTGATGGGCTGGATCTAGTAGAGTTGTGATGGGCTGGATCTAGTAGAGTTGTGATGGGCTGGATCTTGTAAAGTTGTAATGGGCTGGATCTTGTAAAGTTGTGATGGGCTGGATCTTGTAGAGTTGTGATGGACTGGATCTTGTAGAGCTGTGTTGTGATGGGCTGGGTCTAGTAGAGCTATGTTGTGATGGGCTGGGTCTAGTAGAACTATGTTGTCATGTGCCGGGTCTAGTAGAGCTGTGTTGTGATGGGCTGGATAGAGTAGAGCTGTGTTGTGATGGGCTGGATCTAGTAGAGCTATGTTGTCATGTGCCGGGTCTAGTAGAGCTGTGTTGTGATGGGCTGGATCTAGTAGAGCTGTGTTGTGATGGGCTGGATCGAGTAGAACTGTGTTGTCATGGGCTGGATCTAGTAGAACTGTGTTGTCATGGGACAGGTCTAGTAGAGCTGTGTTGTGATGGGCTGGATCTAGTAGAGTTGTGTTGTGATGGGCTGGATCTAGTAGAGTTGTGTTGTGATGGGCTGGATCTAGTAGAGTTGTGATGGGCTGGATCTTGTAGAGTTGTGATGGGCTGGATCTTGTAGAGTTGTGATGGGCTGGATCTTGTAGAGTTGTGATGGGCTGGATCTAGTAGAGCTGTGATGGGCTGGATCTTGTAGAGTTGTGATGGGCTGGATCTTGTAGAGTTGTGATGGGCTGGATCTTGTAGAGTTGTGATGGGCTGGATCTTGTAGAGTTGTGATGGCCTGGATCTAGTAGAGCTGTGTTGTGATGGGCTGGGTCTAGTAGAGTTGTGATGGGCTGGATCTAGTAGGGTTGTGATGGGCTGGATCTTGTAGAGTTGTGATGGGCTGGATCTTGTAGAGTTGTGATGGGCTGGATCTTGTAGAGTTGTGATGGGCTGGATCTAGTAGAGCTGTGTTGTGATGGGCTGGGTCTAGTAGAGCTATGTTGTGATGGGCTGGGTCTAGTAGAGCTATGTTGTCATGTGCCTGGTCTAGTAGAGCTGTGTTGTGATGGGCTGGATCTAGTAGAGCTGTGTTGTGATGGGCTGGATCGAGTAGAACTGTGTTGTCATGGGCTGGATCTAGTAGAACTGTGTTGTCATGGGACAGGTCTAGTAGAGCTGTTTTGTGATGGGCTGGATCTAGTAGAGTTGTGTTGTGATGGGCTGGATCTAGTAGAGTTGTGTTGTGATGGGCTGGATCTAGTCGAGTTGTGTTGTGATGGGCTGGATCTAGTAGAGTTGTGATGGGCTGGATCTTGTAGAGTTGTGATGGGCTGGATCTTGTAGAGTTGTGATGGGCTGGATCTTGTAGAGTTGTGATTTACATTTACATTTAAGTCATTTAGCAGACGCTCTTATCCAGAGCGACTTACAAATTGGTGAATTCACCTTCTGACATCAGTGGAACAGCCACTTTACAATAGAGTTGTGTTGTGATGGGCTGGATCTAGTAGAGTTGTGTTGTGATGGGCTGGATCTAGTAGAGTTGTGTTGTGATGGGCTGGATCTTGTAGAGTTGTGATGGGCTGGATCTTGTAGAGTTGTGATGGGCTGGATCTTGTAGAGTTGTGATGGGCTGGATCTTGTAGAGTTGTGATGGGCTGGATCTAGTAGAGCTGTGTTGTGATGGGCTGGGTCTAGTAGAGTTGTGATGGGCTGGATCTAGTAGGGTTGTGATGGGCTGGATCTTGTAGAGTTGTGATGGGCTGGATCTTGTAGAGTTGTGATGGGCTGGATCTTGTAGAGTTGTGATGGGCTTGATCTAGTAGAGCTGTGTTGTGATGGGCTGGGTCTAGTAGAGCTGTGTTGTGATGGGCTGGATCTAGTAGAGTTGTGTTGTGATGGGCTGGATCTAGTAGAGTTGTGTTGTGATGGGCTGGATCTAGTAGAGTTGTGTTGTAATGGGCTGGGTCAAGTAGAGCTGTGAGGGGCTGGATCTAGTACAGCTGTGTTGTGATGGGTTGGATCTAGTAGAGCTCTGTTGTCATGTGCCGGGTCGAGTAGAGCTGTGTTGTGATGGGCTGGATCTAGGAGAGCTGTGTTGTTATGAGCTGGATCTAGTAGAGCTGTGTAGTGATGGGCTGGGTCGAGTAGAGCTGTGTTGTGATGGGCTGGATCTAGTAGAGATGTGATGGGCTGGATCTAGTAGAGTTGTGATGGGCTGGATCTCGTAGAGTTGTGATGGGCCGGATCGAGTAGAGCTGTGTTGTCATGGGCCAGGTCTAGTAGAGCTGTGTTGTCATGGGCCAGGTTTAGTACAGCTGTGTTGTCATGGGCCAGGTCTAGTAGAGCTGTGTTGTCATGGGCCAGGTCTAGTAGAGCTGTGTTGTCATGGGCCAGGTCTAGTAGAGCTGTGTTGTGATGGGCTGGGTCTTGTAGAGCTGTGTTGTGATGGGCTGGGTCTAGTAGAGCTGTGTTGTGATGGGCTGGGTCTAGTAGAGCTGTGTTTTGATGGGCTGGGTCTAGTAGAGCTGTGTTGTGATGGGCTGGATCTAGGAGTGCTGTGATGGGCTGGAACGAGTAGAGCTGTGTTGTGATGTGCTGGATCTAGTAGAGCTGTGTTGTGATGTGCTGGATCTAGTAGAGCTGTGTTGTGATGGGCTGGGTCTAGTAGAGCTGTGTTGTGATGGGCTGGGTCTAGTAGAACTGTGTTGTGATGGGCTGGATCTAGTAGAGTTGTGATGGGCTGGATCTAGTAGAGTTGTGATGGGCTGGATCTTGTAGAGCTGTGTTGTGATGGGCTGGGTCTAGTAGAGCTATGTTGTGATGGGCTGGGTCTAGTAGAGCTATGTTGTCATGTGCCGGGTCTAGTAGAGCTGTGTTGTGATGGGCTGGATCTAGTAGAGCTGTGTTGTGATTGGCTGGATCGAGTAGAGCTATGTTGTCATGTGCCGGGTCTAGTAGAACTGTGTTGTCATGGGACAGGTCTAGTAGAGCTGTGTTGTGATGGGCTGGATCTAGTAGAGTTGTGTTGTGATGGGCTGGATCTAGTAGAGTTGTGTTGTGATGGGCTGGATCTAGTAGAGTTGTGTTGTGATGGGCTGGATCGAGTAGAGTTGTGATGGGCTGGATCTTGTAGAGTTGTGATGGGCTGGATCTTGTAGAGTTGTGATGGGCTGGATCGAGTAGAGCTATGTTGTCATGTGCCGGGTCTAGTAGAGCTGTGTTGTGATGGGCTGGATCTTGTAGAGCTGTGTTGTGATGGGCTGGATCGAGTAGAACTGTGTTGTCATGGGCTGGATCTAGTAGAACTGTGTTGTCATGGGACAGGTCTAGTAGAGCTGTGTTGTGATGGGCTGGATCTAGTAGAGTTGTGTTGTGATGGGCTGGATCTAGTAGAGTTGTGATGGGCTGGATCTTGTAGAGTTGTGATGGGCTGGATCTTGTAGAGTTGTGATGGGCTGGATCTTGTAGAGTTGTGATGGGCTGGATCTAGTAGAGCTGTGATGGGCTGGATCTTGTAGAGTTGTGATGGGCTGGATCTTGTAGAGTTGTGATGTGCTGGATCTAGTAGAGCTGTGTTGTGATGGGCTGGGTCTAGTAGAGCTGTGTTGTGATGGGCTGGATCTAGTAGAGTTGTGTTGTGATGGGCTGGATCTAGTAGAGTTGTGTTGTAATGGGCTGGGTCAAGTAGAGCTGTGATGGGCTGGATCTTGTACAGCTGTGTTGTGATGGGTTGGATCTAGTAGAGCTCTGTTGTCATGTGCCGGGTCGAGTAGAGCTGTGTTGTGATGGGCTGGATCTAGGAGAGCTGTGTTGTTATGGGCTGGATCTAGTAGAGCTGTGTAGTGATGGGCTGGGTCGAGTATAGCTGTGTTGTGATGGGCTGGATCTAGTAGAGTTGTGTTGTGATGGGCTGGATCTAGTAGAGATGTGATGGGCTGGATCTAGTAGAGTTGTGATGGGCTGGATCTCGTAGAGTTGTGATGGGCCGGATCGAGTAGAGCTGTGTTGTCATGGGCCAGGTCTAGTAGAGCTGTGTTGTGATGGGCTGGATCTAGTAGAGCTGTGTTGTAATGGGCTGAGTCTTGTAGAGCTGTGTTGTGATGGGCTGGATCTAGTAGAGCTGTGTTGTGATGGGCTGGGTCTAGTAGAGCTGTGTTTTGATGGGCTGGGTCTAGTAGAGCTGTGTTGTGATGGGCTGGATCTAGGAGAGCTGTGTTGTGATGGGCTGGATCTAGTAGAGCTGTGTTGTGATTGGCTGGATCGAGTAGAGCTATGTTGTCATGTGCCGGGTCTAGTAGAACTGTGTTGTCATGGGACAGGTCTAGTAGAGCTGTGTTGTGATGGGCTGGATCTAGTAGAGTTGTGTTGTGATGGGCTGGATCTAGTAGAGTTGTGTTGTGATGGGCTGGATCTAGTAGAGTTGTGTTGTGATGGGCTGGATCGAGTAGAGTTGTGATGGGCTGGATCTTCTAGAGTTGTGATGGGCTGGATCTTGTAGAGTTGTGATGGGCTGGATCGAGTAGAGCTATGTTGTCATGTGCCGGGTCTAGTAGAGCTGTGTTGTGATGGGCTGGATCTAGTAGAGCTGTGTTGTGATGGGCTGGATCGAGTAGAACTGTGTTGTCATGGGCTGGATCTAGTAGAACTGTGTTGTCATGGGACAGGTCTAGTAGAGCTGTGTTGTGATGGGCTGGATCTAGTAGAGTTGTGTTGTGATGGGCTGGATCTAGTAGAGATGTGATGGGCTGGATCTTGTAGAGTTGTGATGGGCTGGATCTTGTAGAGTTGTGATGGGCTGGATCTTGTAGAGTTGTGATGGGCTGGATCTAGTAGAGCTGTGATGGGCTGGATCTTGTAGAGTTGTGATGGGCTGGATCTTGTAGAGTTGTGATGTGCTGGATCTAGTAGAGCTGTGTTGTGATGGGCTGGGTCTAGTAGAGCTGTGTTGTGATGGGCTGGATCTAGTAGAGCTGTGTTGTGATGGGCTGGATCTAGTAGAGTTGTGTTGTGATGGGCTGGATCTAGTAGAGTTGTGTTGTAATGGGCTGGGTCAAGTAGAGCTGTGATGGGCTGGATCTTGTACAGCTGTGTTGTGATGGGTTGGATCTAGTAGAGCTCTGTTGTCATGTGCCGGGTCGAGTAGAGCTGTGTTGTGATGGGCTGGATCTAGGAGAGCTGTGTTGTTATGGGCTGGATCTAGTAGAGCTGTGTAGTGATGGGCTGGGTCGAGTATAGCTGTGTTGTGATGGGCTGGATCTAGTAGAGTTGTGTTGTGATGGGCTGGATCTAGTAGAGATGTGATGGGCTGGATCTAGTAGAGTTGTGATGGGCTGGATCTCGTAGAGTTGTGATGGGCCGGATCGAGTAGAGCTGTGTTGTCATGGGCCAGGTCTAGTAGAGCTGTGTTGTGATGGGCTGGATCTAGTAGAGCTGTGTTGTGATGGGCTGAGTCTTGTAGAGCTGTGTTGTGATGGGCTGGATCTAGTAGAGCTGTGTTGTGATGGGCTGGGTCTAGTAGAGCTGTGTTTTGATGGGCTGGGTCTAGTAGAGCTGTGTTGTGATGGGCTGGATCTAGGAGAGCTGTGTTGTGATGGGCTGGATCTAGTAGAGTTGTGTTGTGATGGGCTGGATCTAGTAGAGTTGTGATGGGCTGGATCGAGTAGAACTGTGTTGTGATGTGCTGGATCTAGTAGAGCTGTGTTGTGATGGGCTGGGTCTTGTAGAGCTGTGTTGTGATGGGCTGGATCTTGTAGAGTTGTGATGGGCTTGATCTAGTAGAGCTGTGTTGTGATGGGCTGGGTCTAGTAGAGCTGTGTTGTGATGGGCTGGATCTAGTAGAGTTGTGTTGTGATGGGCTGGATCTAGTAGAGTTGTGTTGTGATGGGCTGGATCTAGTAGAGTTGTGTTGTAATGGGCTGGGTCAAGTAGAGCTGTGATGGGCTGGATCTAGTACAGCTGTGTTGTGATGGGTTGGATCTAGTAGAGCTCTGTTGTCATGTGCCGGGTCGAGTAGAGCTGTGTTGTGATGGGCTGGATCTAGGAGAGCTGTGTTGTTATGAGCTGGATCTAGTAGAGCTGTGTAGTGATGGGCTGGGTCGAGTAGAGCTGTGTTGTGATGGGCTGGATCTAGTAGAGATGTGATGGGCTGGATCTAGTAGAGTTGTGATGGGCTGGATCTCGTAGAGTTGTGATGGGCCGGATCGAGTAGAGCTGTGTTGTCATGGGCCAGGTCTAGTAGAGCTGTGTTGTCATGGGCCAGGTCTAGTAGAGCTGTGTTGTCATGGGCCAGGTCTAGTAGAGCTATGTTGTGATGGGCTGGGTCTAGTAGAGCTATGTTGTCATGTGCCGGGTCTAGTAGAGCTGTGTTGTGATGGGCTGGATCAAGTAGAGCTGTGTTGTGATGGGCTGGGTCTAGTAGAGCTATGTTGTCATGTGCCGGGTCTAGTAGAGCTGTGTTGTGATGGGCTGGATCTAGTAGAGCTGTGTTGTGATGGGCTGGATCGAATAGAATTGTGTTGTCATGGGCTGGATCTAGTAGAACTGTGTTGTCATGGGACAGGTCTAGTAGAGCTGTGTTGTGATGGGCTGGATCTAGTAGAGTTGTGTTGTGATGGGCTGGATCTAGTAGAGTTGTGTTGTGATGGGCTGGATCTAGTAGAGTTGTGTTGTGATGGGCTGGATCTAGTAGAGTTGTGATGGGCTGGATCTTGTAGAGTTGTGATGGGCTGGATCTTGTAGAGTTGTGATGGGCTGGATCTAGTAGAGCTGTGATGGGCTGTATCTTGTAGAGTTGTGATGGACAGGATCTAGTAGAGTTGTGATGGGCTGGATCTAGTAGGGTTGTGATGGGCTGGATCTTGTAGAGTTGTGATGGGCTGGATCTTGTGGAGTTGTGATGGGCTGGATCTAGTAGAGCTGTGTTGTGATGGGCTGGGTCTAGTAGAGCTATGTTGTGTTGGGCCGGGTCTAGTAGAGCTGTGTTGTGATGGGCCTGTTCTTGTAGAGCTGTGTTGTGATGGGCTGGATCTAGTAGAGCTGTGATGGGCTGGGTCTAGTAGAGCTATGTTGTCATGGGCCGAGTCAAGTAGAGCTGTGTTGTGATGGGCTGGATCTAGTAGAGCTGTGTTGTGATGGGCTGGATCTAGTAGAGCTGTGTTGTGATGGGCTGGATCTAGTAGAGTTGTGTTGTGATGGGCTGGATCTAGTAGAGTTGTGATGGGCTGTGTCTATTAGAGCTGTGTTGTGATGGGCTGGATCTAGGAGAGCTGTGTTGTTATGGGCTGGAACTAGTTGAGCTGTGTAGTGATGGGCTGGGTCGAGTAGAGCTGTGTTGTGATGGGCTGGATCTAGTAGAGTTGTGTTGTGATGGGCTGGGTCTTGTAGAGCTGTGTTGTGATGGGCTGGGTCTAGTATAGCTGTGGTGTGATGGGCTGGGTCTAGTAGAGCTGTGTTTTGATGGGCTGGGTTTAGTAGAGCTGTGTTGTGATGGGCTGGATCTAGGAGAACTGTGTTGTGATGGGCTGGATCTAGTAGAGTTGTGTTGTGATGGGCTGGATCTAGTAGAGTTGTGATGGGCTGGATCGAGTAGAACTGTGTTGTGATGTGCTGGATCTAGTAGAGCTGTGTTGTGATGGGCTGGGTCTTGTAGAGCTGTGTTGTGATGGGCTGGGTCTAGTAGAGTTGTGATGGGCTGGATCTAGTAGAGTTGTGATGGGCTGGATCTAGTAGAGTTGTGATGGGCTGGATCTTGTAAAGTTGTGATGTGCTGGATCTTGTAGAGTTGTGATGGGCTGGATCTTGTAGAGTTGTGATGGACTGGATCTTGTAGAGCTGTGTTGTGATGGGCTGGATCTAGTAGAGTTGTGATGGGCTGGATCGAGTAGAACTGTGTTGTGATGTGCTGGATCTAGTAGAGCTGTGTTGTGATGGGCTGGGTCTTGTAGAGCTGTGTTGTGATGGGCTGGGTCTAGTAGAACTGTGTTGTGATGGACAGGATCTAGTAGAGTTGTGATGGGCTGGATCTAGTAGAGTTGTGATGGGCTGGATCTAGTAGAGTTGTGATGGGCTGGATCTTGTAAAGTTGTGATGGGCTGGATCTTGTAGAGTTGTGATGGGCTGGATCTTGTAGAGTTGTGATGGACTGGATCTTGTAGAGCTGTGTTGTGATGGGCTGGGTCTAGTAGAGCTATGTTGTGATGGGCTGGGTCTAGTAGAGCTATGTTGTCATGTGCCGGGTCTAGTACAGCTGTGTTGTGATGGGCTGGATCAAGTAGAGCTGTGTTGTGATGGGCTGGGTCTAGTATAACGGTGTTGTCAATGGCCGGGTCTAGTAGAGCTGTGTTGTGATGGGCTGGATCTAGTAGAGCTGTGATGGGCTGGATCTAGTAGAGCTGTGATGGGCTGGGTCGAGTAGAGCTGTGTTGTCATGGGCCAGGTCGAGTAGAGCTGTGTTGTGATGGGCTGGATCTTGTAGAGTTGTGATGGACTGGATCTTGTAGAGCTGTGTTGTGATGGGCTGGGTCTAGTAGAGCTATGTTGTGATGGGCTGGGTCTAGTAGAGCTATGTTGTCATGTGCCGGGTCTAGTAGAGCTGTGTTGTGATGGGCTGGATCAAGTAGAGCTGTGTTGTGATGGGGTGGGTCTAGTATAGCGGTGTTGTCATGGGCCGGGTCTAGTAGAGCTGTGTTGTGATGGGCTGGGTCTAGTAGAGCTGTGATGGGCTGGGTCTAGTAGAGCTGTGTTGTCATGGGCCAGGTCGATTAGAGCTGTGTTGTGATGGGCTGGATCTTGTAGAGCTGTGTTGTGATGGGCTGGATCTAGTAGAGCTGTGTTGGCATGGGCTGGGTCTAGTAGAGTTGTGATGGGCTGGGTCTAGTAGAGCTGTGTTGTCATGGGCCGGGTCTAGTAGAGTTGTGTTGTGATGGGCTGGGTCTAGTAGAGCTGTGTTGTGATGGGCTGGGTCTAGTAGAGCTGTGATGGGCTGGGTCTAGTAGAGCTGTGATGGGCTGGGTCTAGTAGAGCTGTGTTGTGATGGGCTGGATCTAGTAGAGTTGTGTTGTGATGGGCTGGATCTGGTAGAGCTGTGTTGTGATGGGCTGGATCGAGTAGAACTGTGTTGTCATGGGCCGGATCTAGTAGAGCTGTGTTGTCATGGGCCGGGTCTAGTAGAGATGTGTTGTGATGGGCCGGATCTAGTAGTGCTGTGTTGTGGTGGGACAGTTCTAGTAGAGCTGTGTCTTGATGGGCTGGATGTAGTAGGCTGTGTTGTGATGAGCCGGATCTAGTAGAGCTGTGTTGTGATGGGCTGGATCTAGTAGAACTGTGTTGTCATGGGACAGGTCTAGTACAGCTGTGTTGTGATGGGCTGGATCTAGTAGAGTGGTGTTGTGATGAGCTGGATCTAGTAGAGTTGTGTTGTGATGGGCTGGATCTGGTAGAGCTGTGTTGTGATGGGCTGGATCGAGTAGAGTTGTGTTGTGATGGGCTGGATCTAATAGAGTTGTGCTGTGATGGGCTGGATCTAGTAGAGTTGTGTTGTAATGGGCTGGGTCAAGTAGAGCTGTGATGGGCTGGATCTAGTACAGCTGTGTTGTGATGGGTTGGATCTAGTAGAGCTCTGTTGTCATGTGGCGGGTCGAGTAGAGCTGTGTTGTGATGGGCTGGATCTAGGAGAGCTGTGTTGTTATGAGCTGGATCTAGTAGAGCTGTGTAGTGATGGGCTGGGTCGAGTAGAGCTGTGTTGTGATGGGCTGGATCTAGTAGAGATGTGATGGGCTGGATCTAGTAGAGTTGTGATGGGCTGGATCTCGTAGAGTTGTGATGGGCCGGATCGAGTAGAGCTGTGTTGTCATGGGCCAGGTCTAGTAGAGCTGTGTTGTCATGGGCCAGGTCTAGTAGAGCTGTGTTGTCATGGGCCAGGTCTAGTAGAGCTATGTTGTGATGGGCTGGGTCTAGTAGAGCTATGTTGTCATGTGCCGGGTCTAGTAGAGCTGTGTTGTGATGGGCTGGATCAAGTAGAGCTGTGTTGTGATGGGCTGGGTCTAGTAGAGCTATGTTGTCATGTGCCGGGTCTAGTAGAGCTGTGTTGTGATGGGCTGGATCTAGTAGAGCTGTGTTGTGATGGGCTGGATCGAATAGAATTGTGTTGTCATGGGCTGGATCTAGTAGAACTGTGTTGTCATGGGACAGGTCTAGTAGAGCTGTGTTGTGATGGGCTGGATCTAGTAGAGTTGTGTTGTGATGGGCTGGATCTAGTAGAGTTGTGTTGTGATGGGCTGGATCTAGTAGAGTTGTGTTGTGATGGGCTGGATCTAGTAGAGTTGTGATGGGCTGGATCTTGTAGAGTTGTGATGGGCTGGATCTTGTAGAGTTGTGATGGGCTGGATCTAGTAGAGCTGTGATGGGCTGTATCTTGTAGAGTTGTGATGGGCTGTATCTTGTAGAGTTGTGATGGGCTGGATCTTGTAGAGTTGTGATGGGCTGGATCTTGTAGAGTTGTGATGGGCTGGATCTTGTAGAGTTGTGATGGGTTGGATCTAGTAGAGCTGTGTTGTGATGGGCTGGGTCTAGTAGAGCTATGTTGTGTTGGGCCGGGTCTAGTAGAGCTGTGTTGTGATGGGCCTGTTCTTGTAGATTTGTGTTGTGATGGGCTGAATCTAGTAGAGCTGTGATGGGCTGGGTCTAGTAGAGCTATGTTGTCATGGGCCGAGTCGAGTAGAGCTGTGTTGTGATGGACTGGATCTAGTAGAGCTGTGTTGTGATGGGCTGGATCTAGTAGAGCTGTGTTGTGATGGGCTGGATCTAGTAGAGTTGTGTTGTGATGGGCTGGATCTAGTAGAGTTGTGATGGGCTGTGTCTATTAGAGCTGTGTTGTGATGGGCTGGATCTAGGAGAGCTGTGTTGTTATGGGCTGGAACTAGTTGAGCTGTGTAGTGATGGGCTGGGTCGAGTAGAGCTGTGTTGTGATGGGCTGGATCTAGTAGAGTTGTGTTGTGATGGGCTGGGTCTTGTAGAGCTGTGTTGTGATGGGCTGGGTCTAGTATAGCTGTGGTGTGATGGGCTGGGTCTAGTAGAGCTGTGTTTTGATGGGCTGGGTTTAGTAGAGCTGTGTTGTGATGGGCTGGATCTAGGAGAGCTGTGTTGTGATGGGCTGGATCTAGTAGAGTTGTGTTGTGATGGGCTGGATCTAGTAGAGTTGTGATGGGCTGGATCGAGTAGAACTGTGTTGTGATGTGCTGGATCTAGTAGAGCTGTGTTGTGATGGGCTGGGTCTTGTAGAGCTGTGTTGTGATGGGCTGGGTCTAGTAGAGTTGTGATGGGCTGGATCTAGTAGAGTTGTGATGGGCTGGATCTAGTAGAGTTGTGATGGGCTGGATCTTGTAAAGTTGTGATGTGCTGGATCTTGTAGAGTTGTGATGGGCTGGATCTTGTAGAGTTGTGATGGACTGGATCTTGTAGAGCTGTGTTGTGATGGGCTGGATCTAGTAGAGTTGTGATGGGCTGGATCGAGTAGAACTGTGTTGTGATGTGCTGGATCTAGTAGAGCTGTGTTGTGATGGGCTGGGTCTTGTAGAGCTGTGTTGTGATGGGCTGGGTCTAGTAGAACTGTGTTGTGATGGACAGGATCTAGTAGAGTTGTGATGGGCTGGATCTAGTAGAGTTGTGATGGGCTGGATCTAGTAGAGTTGTGATGGGCTGGATCTTGTAAAGTTGTGATGGGCTGGATCTTGTAGAGTTGT
Organism: Oncorhynchus masou masou; assembly: GCF_036934945.1. NCBI lineage: Eukaryota > Metazoa > Chordata > Actinopteri > Salmoniformes > Salmonidae > Oncorhynchus > Oncorhynchus masou. The sequence goes on from NC_088243.1 coordinate 39,109,227, forward strand.
GATGGGCTGGATCTTGTAGAGTTGTGATGGACTGGATCTTGTAGAGCTGTGTTGTGATGGGCTGGGTCTAGTAGAGCTATGTTGTGATGGGCTGGGTCTAGTAGAGCTATGTTGTCATGTGCCGGGTCTAGTACAGCTGTGTTGTGATGGGCTGGATCAAGTAGAGCTGTGTTGTGATGGGCTGGGTCTAGTATAACGGTGTTGTCATGGGCCGGGTCTAGTAGAGCTGTGTTGTGATGGGCTGGATCTAGTAGAGCTGTGATGGGCTGGATCTAGTAGAGCTGTGATGGGCTGGGTCGAGTAGAGCTGTGTTGTCATGGGCCAGGTCGAGTAGAGCTGTGTTGTGATGGGCTGGATCTTGTAGAGTTGTGATGGACTGGATCTTGTAGAGCTGTGTTGTGATGGGCTGGGTCTAGTAGAGCTATGTTGTGATGGGCTGGGTCTAGTAGAGCTATGTTGTCATGTGCCGGGTCTAGTAGAGCTGTGTTGTGATGGGCTGGATCAAGTAGAGCTGTGTTGTGATGGGGTGGGTCTAGTATAGCGGTGTTGTCATGGGCCGGGTCTAGTAGAGCTGTGTTGTGATGGGCTGGGTCTAGTAGAGCTGTGATGGGCTGGGTCTAGTAGAGCTGTGTTGTCATGGGCCAGGTCGAGTAGAGCTGTGTTGTGATGGGCTGGATCTTGTAGAGCTGTGTTGTGATGGGCTGGATCTAGTAGAGCTGTGTTGGCATGGGCTGGGTCTAGTAGAGTTGTGATGGGCTGGGTCTAGTAGAGCTGTGTTGTCATGGGCCGGGTCTAGTAGAGTTGTGTTGTGATGGGCTGGGTCTAGTAGAGCTGTGTTGTGATGGGCTGGGTCTAGTAGAGCTGTGATGGGCTGGGTCTAGTAGAGCTGTGATGGGCTGGGTCTAGTAGAGCTGTGATGGGCTGGGTCTAGTAGAGCTGTGTTGTGATGGGCTGGATCTAGTAGAGTTGTGTTGTGATGGGCTGGATCTGGTAGAGCTGTGTTGTGATGGGCCGGATCTAGTAGAGCTGTGTTGTCATGGGCCGGGTCTAGTAGAGATGTGTTGTGATGGGCCGGATCTAGTAGTGCTGTGTTGTGGTGGGACAGTTCTAGTAGAGCTGTGTCTTGATGGGCTGGATGTAGTAGGCTGTGTTGTGATGAGCCGGATCTAGTAGAGCTGTGTTGTGATGGGCTGGATCTAGTAGAACTGTGTTGTCATGGGACAGGTCTAGTACAGCTGTGTTGTGATGGGCTGGATCTAGTAGAGTGGTGTTGTGATGAGCTGGATCTAGTAGAGTTGTGTTGTGATGGGCTGGATCTGGTAGAGCTGTGTTGTGATGGGCTGGATCGAGTAGAGTTGTGTTGTGATGGGCTGGATCTAATAGAGTTGTGCTGTGATGGGCTGGATCTAGTAGAGTTGTGTTGTGATGGGCTGGATCTAGTAGAGTTGTGTTGTGATGGGCTGGATCTAGTAGAGCTGTGTTGTGATGGGCTGGATCTAGTAGAGTTGTGTTGTGATGGGCTGGGTCTAGTAGAGCTGTGTTGTGATGGGCTGGGTCTAGTAGAGCTGTGATGGGCTGGGTCTAGTAGAGCTGTGTTGTGATGGGCTGGATCTAGTAGAGTTGTGTTGTGATGGACTGGATCTGGTAGAGTAGAACTGTGTTGTCATGGGCTGGATCGAGTAGAACTGTGTTGTCATGGGCTGGATCTAGTAGAGCTGTGTTGTGATGGGCTGGATCTAGTAGAGTTGTGTTGTGATGGGCTGGATCTAGTAGAGTTGTGTTGTGATGGGCTGGATCTAGTAGAGTTGTGTTGTGATGGGCTGGATCTAGTAGAGTTGTGTTGTGATGGGCTGGATCTAGTAGAGTTGTGTTGTGATGGGCTGGATCTAGTAGAGTTGTGTTGTGATGGGCTGGATCTAGTAGAGTTGTGTTGTGATGGGCTGGATCTTGGAGAGCTGTGTTGTGATGTGCTGGATCTAGTAGAGTTGTGTTGTGATGGGCTGGATCTAGTAGAGTTGTGATGGGCTGGATGTAGTAGAACTGTGTTGTGATGGGCTGCATGTAGTAGAGCTGTGTTGTGATGGGCTGGGTCTTGTAGAGCTGTGTTGTGATGGGCTGGGTCTTGAAGAGCTGTGTTGTGATAGGCTGGGTATAGTGGAACTGTGTTGTGATGGACAGGATCTAGTAGAGTTGTGATGGGCTGGATCTAGTAGAGTTGTGATGGGCTGGATCTTGTAGAGTTGTGATGGGCTGGATCTAGTAGAGTTGTGATTGGCTGGATCTAGGAGAGCTGTGTTGGCATGGGCCGGGTCTAGTAGAGCTGTGTTGTGATGGGCTGGGTCTAGTAGAGCTGTGTTGTCATGGGCTGGGTCTAGTAGAGCTGTGTTGTCATGGGCTGGGTCTAGTAGAGCTGTGTTGTGATGGGCTGGATCTAGTAGAGTTGTGTTGTGATGGGCTGGATCTAGTAGAGTTGTGATGGGCTGGATCTAGTAGAGCTGTGTTGTGATGGGCTGCGTCTAGTAGTGCTGTGTTGTGATGTGCTGGATCTAGTAGAGTTGTGTTGTGATGGGCTGGATCTAGTAGAGTTGTGATGGGCTGGATCTAGTAGAGCTGTGTTGTGATGGGCTGGATCGAGTAGAACTGTGTTGTAATGGGCTGGATCTAGTAGAACTGTGATGTTATGGGACAGGTCTAGTAGAGCTTTGTTGTGATGGGCTGGATCTAGTAGAGTTGTGTTGTGATGTGCTGGATCTAGTAGAGTTGTGTTGTGATGGGCTGAATCTAGTAGAGTTGTGTTGTGATGGGCTGGATCTAGTAGAGTTGTGTTGTGATGGGCTGGATCTTGGAGAGCTGTGTTGTGATGGGCTGGATCTAGGAGAGCTGTGTTGTGATGGGCTGGATCTAGGAGAGCTGTGTTGTGATGGGCTGGATCTAGGAGAGCTGTGATGGGCTGGATCTAGTAGAGTTGTGATGGGCTGGATCTAGTAGAACTGTGTTGTGATGGGCTGGATGTAGTAGGGTTGTGATGGGCTGGATCTTGTAGAGTTGTGATGGGCTGGATCTTGTAGAGTTGTGATGGGCTGGATCTAGTAGAGCTGTGTTGTGATGGGCTTGGTCTTGTTGAGCTATGTTGTGTTGGGCCGGATCTAGTAGAGCTGTGTTGTGATGGGCCGGTTCTAGTAGAGCTGTGTTGTAATGGTCTGGATCTAGTAGAGTTGTGATGGGCTGGATCTAGGAGGGTTGTGATGGGCTGGATCTAGTAGAGCTGTGTTGTGTTGGGCAGGGTCTAGTAGAGGTTTGTTGTGATGGGCAGGGTCTAGTAGAGCTGTGTTGTGATGGGCCGGTTCTAGTAGAGCTGTGTTGTAATGGGCTGGATCTTGTAGAGTTGTGATGGGCTGGATCTTGTAGAGTTGTGATGGGCTGGATCTAGTAGAGCTGTGTTGTGTTGGGCAGGGTCTAGTAGAGGTTTGTTGTGATGGGCAGGGTCTAGTAGTGCTGTGTTGTGATGGGCTGGATCTAGTAGAGCTGTGTTGTTATGGGCTGGATCTAGTAGAGCTGTGTTGTGATGGGCTGGATCTAGTAGAGTTGTGTTGTGATGGGCTGGATTTAGTAGAGTTGTGATGGGCTGGGTCTAGTAGAGCTGTATTGTGATGGGCTGGATATGGTAGAGCTGTGTTCTGATGGGCTGGGTCTAGTAGAGCTATGTTGTGATGGGCTGGTTCTAGTAGAGCTATGTTGTCATGTGCCGGGTCTAGTAGAGCTGTGTTGTGATGGGCTGGATAAGGTAGAGCTGTGTTGTGATGGGCTGGATCTAGTAGAGCTGGGATGGGCTGGATCTAGTAGAGCTGTGATGGGCTGGGTCTAGTAGAGCTGTGTTGTCATGGGCCAGGTCGAGTAGAGCTGTGTTGTGATGGGCTGGATCTTGTAGAGTTGTGATGGGCTGGATCTTGTAGAGTTGTGATGGACTGGATCTTGTAGAGCTGTGTTGTGATGGGCTGGGTCTAGTAGAGCTATGTTGTGATGGGCTGGGTCTAGTAGAGCTATGTTGTCATGTGCCGTGTCTAGTAGAGCTGTGTTGTGATGGGCTGGGTCAAGTAGAGCTGTGTTATGATGGGGTGGATCTAGTAGAGCTGTGATAGGCTGGGTCTAGTAGAGCTGTGTTGTCATGGGCCAGGTCGAGTAGAGCTGTGTTGTGATGGGCTGGATCTTGTAGAGATGTGTTGTGATGGGCTGGATCTAGTAGAGCTGTGTTGGCATGGGCCGGGTCTAGTAGAGTTGTGTTGTGATGGGCTGGGTCTAGTAGAGCTGTGTTGTGATGGGCTGGGTCTAGTAGAGCTGTGATGGGCTGGGTCTAGTAGAGCTGTGTTGTGATGGGCTGGATCTAGTAGAGTTGTGTTGTGATGGACTGGATCTGGTAGAGCTGTGTTGTGATGGGCTGGATCGAGTAGAACTGTGTTTTCATGGGCCGGGTCTAGTAGAGCTGTGTTGTGATTGGCCGGATCTATTAGTGCTGTGTTGTGATGGGACAGTTCTAGTAGAGCTGTGTCTTGATGGGCTGGATGTAGTAGGCTGTGTTGTGATGGGCCGGATCTAGTAGAGCTGTGTTGTGATGGGCTGGATCTAGGAGAGCTGTGTTGTGATGGGCTGGATCTAGTAGAGTTGTGTTGTGATGGGCTGGATCTAGTAGAGTTGTGATGGGCTGGATCGAGTAGAACTGTGTTGTGATGTGCTGGATCTAGTAGAGCTGTGTTGTGATGGGCTTGGTCTTGTAGAGCTGTGTTGTGATGGGCTGGGTCTAGTAGAACTGTGTTGTGATGGACAGGATCTAGTAGAGTTGTGATGGGCTGGATCTAGTAGAGTTGTGATGGGCTGGATCTAGTAGAGTTGTGATGGGCTGGATCTTGTAAAGTTGTGATGGGCTGGATCTTGTAAAGTTGTGATGGGCTGGATCTTGTAGAGTTGTGATGGGCTGGATCTTGTAGAGCTGTGTTGTGATGGGCTGGGTCTAGTAGAGCTATGTTGTGATGGGCTGGGTCTAGTAGAGCTATGTTGTCATGTACCGGGTCTAGTACAGCTGTGTTGTGATGGGCTGGATCAAGTAGAGCTGTGTTGTAATGGGCTGGGTCTAGTATAACGGTGTTGTCATGGGCCGGGTCTAGTAGAGCTGTGTTGTGATGGGCTGGTTCTAGTAGAGCTGTGATGGCTGGATCTAGTAGAGCTGTGATGGGCTGGGTCTAGTAGAGCTGTGTTGTCATGGGCCAGGTCGAGTAGAGCTGTGTTGTGATGGGCTGGATCTTGTAGAGTTGTGATGGACTGGATCTTGTAGAGCTGTGTTGTGATGGGCTGGGTCTAGTAGAGCTATGTTGTGATGGGCTGGGTCTAGTAGAGCTGTGATGGGCTGGGTCTAGTAGAGCTGTGATGGGCTGGGTCTAGTAGAGCTGTGTTATCATGGGCCAGGTCGAGTAGAGCTGTGTTGTGATGGGCTGGATCTTGTAGAGCTGTGTTGTGATGGACTGGATCTAGTAGAGCTGTGTTGGCATGGGCTGGGTCTAGTAGAGTTGTGATGGGCTGGGTCTAGTAGAGCTGTGTTGTGATGGGCTGGGTCTAGTAGAGCTGTGATGGGCTGGGTCTAGTAGAGCTGTGTTGTGATGGGCTGGATCTAGTAGAGTTGTGTTGTGATGGGCTGGATCTGGTAGAGCTGTGTTGTGATGGGCTGGATCGAGTAGAACTGTGTTGTCATGGGCTGGATCTAGTAGAGCTGTGTTGTCATGTGCCGGGTCTAGTAGAGCTGTGTTGTGATGGGCCGGATCTAGTAGTGCTGTGTTGTGGTGGGACAGTTCTAGTAGAGCTGTGTCTTGATGGGCTGGATGTAGTAGGCTGTGTTGTAATGAGCCGGATCTAGTAGAGCTGTGTTGTGATGGGCTGGATCTAGTAGAACTGTGTTTTCATGGGACAGGTCTAGTACAGCTGTGTTGTGATGGGCTGGATCTAGTAGAGTGGTGTTGTGATGAGCTGGATCTAGTAGAGTTGTGTTGTGATGGGCTGGATCTGGTAGAGCTGTGTTGTGATGGGCTGGATCGAGTAGAGTTGTGTTGTGATGGGCTGGATCTAATAGAGTTGTGCTGTGATGGGCTGGATCAAGTAGAGTTGTGTTGTGATGGGCTGGATCTAGTAGAGTTGTGTTGTGATGGGCTGGATCTTGTAGAGCTGTGTTGTGATGGGCTCGATCTAGTAGAGCTGTGTTGGCATGGGCTGGGTCTAGTAGAGTTGTGATGGGCTGGGTCTAGTAGAGCTGTATTGTCATGGGCCGGGTCTAGTAGAGTTGTGTTGTGATGGGCTGGGTCTAGTAGAGCTGTGTTGTGATGGGCTGGGTCTAGTAGAGCTGTGATGGGCTGGGTCTAGTAGAGCTGTGTTGTGATGGGCTGGATCTAGTAGAGTTGTGTTGTGATGGGCTGGATCTGGTAGAGCTGTGTTGTCATGTGCCGGGTCTAGTAGAGCTGTGTTGTGATGGGCCGGATCTAGTAGTGCTGTGTTGTGGTGGGACAGTTCTAGTAGAGCTGTGTCTTGATGGGCTGGATGTAGTAGGCTGTGTTGTGATGAGCCGGATCTAGTAGAGCTGTGTTGTGATGGGCTGGATCTAGTAGAACTGTGTTGTCATGGGACAGGTCTTGTACAGCTGTGTTGTGATGGGCTGGATCTAGGAGAGCTGTGTTGTGATGGGCTGGATCTAGTAGAGTTGTGTTGTGATGGGCTGGATCTAGTAGAGTTGTGATGTGATGGGCTGGATCGAGTAGAACTGTTTTGTGATGTGCTGGATCTAGTAGAGCTGTGTTGTGATGGGCTGGGTCTTGTAGAGCTGTGTTGTGATGGGCTGGGTCTAGTAGAACTGTGTTGTGATGGACAGGATCTAGTAGAGTTGTGATGGGCTGGATCTAGTGGAGTTGTGATGGGCTGGATCTAGTAGAGTTGTGATGGGCTGGATCTTGTAAAGTTGTGATGGGCTGGATCTTGTAGAGTTGTGATGGGCTGGATCATGTAGAGTTGTGATGGACTGGATCTTGTAGAGCTGTGTTGTGATGGGCTGGGTCTAGTAGAGCTATGTTGTGATGGGCTGGGTCTAGTAGAGCTATGTTGTCATGTGCCGGGTCTAGTACAGCTGTGTTGTGATGGGCTGGATCAAGTAGAGCTTTGTTGTGATGGGCTGGGTCTAGTATAATGGTGTTGTCATGGGCCGTGTCTAGTAGAGCTGTGTTGTGATGGGCTGGATCTATTAGAGCTGTGATGGGCTGGATCTAGTAGAGCTGTGATGGGCTGGGTCTAGTAGAGCTGTGTTGTCATGGGCCAGGTCGAGTAGAGCTGTGTTGTGATGGGCTGGATCTTGTAGAGTTGTGATGGACTGGATCTTGTAGAGCTGTGTTGTGATGGGCTGGGTCTAGTAGAGCTATGTTGTGATGGGCTGGGTCTAGTAGAGCTATGTTGTCATTTGCAGGGTCTAGTAGAGCTGTGTTGTGATGGGCTGGATCAAGTAGAGCTGTGTTGTGATGGGGTGGGTCTAGTATAGCGGTGTTGTCATGGGCCGGGTCTAGTAGAGCTGTGTTGTGATGGGCTGGGTCTAGTAGAGCTGTGATGGGCTGGGTCTAGTAGAGCTGTGTTGTCATGGGCCAGGTCGAGTAGAGCTGTGTTGTGATGGGCTGGATCTTGTAGAGCTGTGTTGTGATGGGCTGGATCTAGTAGAGCTGTGTTGGCATGGGCTGGGTCTAGTAGAGTTGTGATGGGCTGGATCTAGTAGAGCTGTGTTGTCATGTGCCGGGTCTAGTAGAGTTGTGTTGTGATGGGCTGGGTCTAGTAGAGCTTTGTTGTGATGGGCTGGGTCTAGTAGAGCTGTGATGGGCTGGGTCTAGTAGAGCTGTGTTGTGATGGGCTGGATCTGGTAGAGCTGTGTTGTGATGGGCTGGATCGAGTAGAACTGTGTTGTCATGGGCTGGATCTAGTAGAGCTGTGTTGTCATGTGCCGGGTCTAGTAGAGCTGTGTTGTGATGGGCCGGATCTAGTAGTGCTGTGTTGTGGTGGGACAGTTCTAGTAGAGCTGTGTCTTGATGGGCTGGATGTAGTAGGCTGTGTTGTGATGAGCCGGATCTAGTAGAGTTGTGTTGTGATGGGCTGGATCTAGTAGAACTGTGTTGTCATGGGACAGGTCTAGTACAGCTGTGTTGTGATGGGCTGGATCTAGTAGAGTGGTGTTGTGATGAGCTGGATCTAGTAGAGTTGTGTTGTGATGGGCTGGATCTGGTAGAGCTGTGTTGTGATGGGCTGGATCGAGTAGAGTTGTGTTGTGATGGGCTGGATCTAATAGAGTTGTGCTGTGATGGGCTGGATCTAGTAGAGCTGTGTTGGCATGGGCTGGTTCTAGTAGAGTTGTGATGGGCTGGGTCTAGTAGAGCTGTGTTGTCATGGGCCGGGTCTAGTAGAGTTGTGTTGTGATGGGCTGGGTCTAGTAGAGCTGTGTTGTGATGGGCTGGGTCTAGTAGAGCTGTGATGGGCTGGGTCTAGTAGAGCTGTGTTGTGATGGGCTGGATCTAGTAGAGTTGTGTTGTGATGGGCTGGATCTGGTAGAGCTGTGTTGTGATGGGCTGGATCGAGTAGAACTGTGTTGTCATGGGCTGGATCTAGTAGAGCTGTGTTGTCATGTGCCGGGTCTAGTAGAGCTGTGTTGTGTTGGGCCGGATCTAGTAGTGCTGTGTTGTGGTGGGACAGTTCTAGTAGAGCTGTGTCTTGATGGGCTGGATGTAGTAGGCTGTGTTGTGATGAGCCGGATCTAGTAGAGCTGTGTTGTGATGGGCTGGATCTAGTAGAACTGTGTTGTCATGGGACAGGTCTAGTACAGCTGTGTTGTGATGGGCTGGATCTAGTAGAGTGGTGTTGTGATGAGCTGGATCTAGTAGAGTTGTGTTGTGATGGGCTGGATCTGGTAGAGCTGTGTTGTGATGGGCTGGATCGAGTAGAGTTGTGTTGTGATGGGCTGGATCTAATAGAGTTGTGCTGTGATGGGCTGGATCTAGTAGAGTTGTGTTGTGATGGGCTGGATCTAGTAGAGTTGTGTTGTGATGGGCTGGATCTAATAGAGTTGTGCTGTGATGGTCTGGATCTAGTAGAGTTGTGTTGTGATGGGCTGGATCTAGTAGAGTTGTGTTGTGATGGGGTGGATCTAGTAGAGTTGTGTTGTGATGGGCTGGATCTAATAGAGTTGTGCTGTGATGGGCTGGATCTAGTAGAGTTGTGTTGTGATGGGCTGGATCTAGTAGAGTTGTGATGGGCTGGATCTAGTAGAGCTGTGTTGTGATGGGCTGGGTCTAGTAGAGCTGTGTTGTGATGTGCTGGATCTAGTAGAGTTGTGTTGTGATGGGCTGGATCTAGTAGAGCTGTGTTGTGATGGGCTGGATCGAGTAGAACTGTGTTGTAATGGGCTGGATCTAGTAGAACTGTGATGTCATGGGACAGGTCTAGTAGAGCTTTGTTGTGATGGGCTGGATCTAGTAGAGTTGTGTTGTGATGGGCTGGATCTAGTAGAGTTGTGTTGTGATGGGCTGGATCTAGTAGAGTTGTGTTGTGATGGGCTGGATCTAGTAGAGTTGTGTTGTGATGGGCTGGATCTTGGAGAGCTGTGTTGTGATGGGCTGGATCTAGGAGAGCTGTGTTGTGATGGGCTGGATCTAGGAGAGCTGTGTTGTGATGGGCTGGATCTAGTAGAGTTGTGATGGGCTGGATCTAGTAGAACTGTGTTGTGATGGGCTGGATGTAGTAGGGTTGTGATTGCCTGGATCTTGTAGAGTTGTGATGTGCTGGATCTTGTAGAGTTGTGATGGGCTGGATCTAGTAGAGCTGTGTTGTGATGGGCTGGGTCTTGTTGAGCTATGTTGTGTTGGGCCGGATCTAGTAGAGCTGTGTTGTGATGGGCCGGTTCTAGTAGAACTGTGTTGTAATGGGCTGGATCTAGTAGAGTTGTGATGGGCTGGATCTAGGAGGGTTGTGATGGGCTGGATCTTGTAGAGTTGTGATGGGCTGGATCTTGTAGAGTTGTGATGGGCTGGATCTAGTAGAGCTGTGTTGTGTTGGGCAGGGTCTAGTAGAGCTGTGTTGTGATGGGCAGGGTCTAGTAGAGCTCTGTTGTGATGGGCTGGATCTAGTAGAGATGTGTTATTATGGGCTGGATCTAGTAGAGCTGTGTTGTGATGGGCTGGATCTAGTAGAGTTGTGTTGTGATGGGCTGGATCTAGTAGAGTTGTGATGGGCTGGGTCTAGTAGAGCTGTATTGTGATGGGCTGGATATGGTAGAGCTGTGTTGTGATGGGCTGGATCTAGTAGAACTGTGTTGTCATGGGCTGGGTCTACTAGAGCTCTGTTGTCATGGGCCGGGTCTAGTAGAGCTGTGTTGTGATGGGCCGGATCTAGTAGTGCTGTGTTGTGATGGACAGGTCTAGTAGAGCTGTGTTTTGATGGGCTGGATGTAGTAGGCTGTGTTGTGAAGGGCCGGATCTAGTAGAGTTGTGATGGGTTGGATCTAGTAGAGCTGTGTTGTGATGGGCCGGATCTAGTAGAGCTGTGTTGTGATGGGCTGGGTCTAGTAGAGCTGTGTTGTGATGGGCTGGATATGGTAGAGCTGTGTTGTGATGGGCTGGATCTAGTAGAACTGTGTTGACATGGGCTGGGTCTAGTAGAGCTGTGTTGTCATGGGCCAGGTCTAGTAGAGCTGTGTTGTCATGGGCCAGGTCTAGTAGAGCTGTGTTGTGATGTTCCAGGTCTAGTAGAGCTGTGTTGTGATGGGCTGGATCTAGTAGAGCTGTGTTTACATGGGCCGGGTCTACTAGAGCTCTGTTGTCATGGGCTGGGTCTAGTAGAGCTGGGGTGTCATGGGCTGGGTCTAGTAGAGCTGTGTTGTGATGGGCTGGATCTAGTAGAGCTGTGTTGTCGTGGGCCGGGTCTAGTAGAGCTGTGTTGTCATGGGCTGGGTCTAGTAGAGCTGTGTTGTCATGGGCCAGGTCTAGTAGAGCTGTGTTGTCATGGGCCAGGTCTAGTAGAGCTGTGTTGTGATGTTCCAGGTCTAGTAGAGCTGTGTTGTGATGGGCTGGATCTAGTAGAGCTGTGTTGTGATGGGCTGGATCTAGTAGAGCTGTGATGGGCTGGGTCTAGTAGAGCTATGTTGTCATGGGCCGGGTCGAGTAGAGTTGTGATGGGCTGGATCTTGTAGAGTTGTGATGGGCTGGATCTAGTAGAGCTGTGTTGTGATGTGCTGGGTCTAGTAGAGCTATGTTGTGTTGGGCCGGGTCTAGTAGAGCTGTGTTGTGATGGGCCGGGTCTAGTAGAGCTGTGTTGTGATGGGCTGGATCTAGTAGAGCTGTGATGGGCTGGATCTAGTAGACCTGTGTGTTCATGGGCCGGGTCTAGTAGAGCTGTGTTGTCATGGGCCGGGTCTAGTAGAGCTTTGTTGTGATGGGCAGGATCTAGTAGTGCTGTGTTGTGATGGGATAGGTCTAGTAGAGCTGTGTTGTGATGGGCTGGATGTAGTAGGCTGTGTTGTGATGATCTGGATATGGTAGAGCTGTGTTGTAATGGGCTGGATCTAGTAAAACTGTGTTGTCATGGGCCGGTTCTACTAGAGCTCTGTTGTCATGGGCCGGGTCTAGTAGAGCTGTGTTGTCATGGGCCGGGTCTAGTAGAGCTGTGTTGTGATGGGCCGGTTCTAGTAGAGCTGTGTTGTAATGGGCTGGATCTAGTAGAGTTGTGATGGGCTGGATCTAGGAGGGTTGTGATGGGCTGGATCTTGTAGAGTTGTGATGGGCTGGATCTTGTAGAGTTGTGATGGACTGGATCTAGTAGAGCTGTGTTGTGTTGGGCCGGGTCCAGTCGAGCTGTGTTGTGATGGGCAGGGTCTAGTAGAGCTGTGTTGTGATGGGCTGGATCTAGTAGAGCTGTGTTGTTATGGGCTGGATCTAGTAGAGCTGTGTTGTGATGGGCTGGATCTAGTAGAGTTGTGATGGGCTGGGTCTAGTAGAGCTGTATTGTGATGGGCTGGATATGGTAGAGCTGTGTTGTGATGGGCTGGATCTAGTAGAACTGTGTTGTCATGGGCTGGGTCTACTAGAGCTCTGTTGTCATGGGCCGGGTCTAGTAGAGCTGTGTTGTGATGGGCCGGATCTAGTAGTGCTGTGTTGTGATGGACAGGTCTAGTGGAGCTGTGTTGTGATGGGCTGGATGTAGTAGTCTGTGTTGTGAAGGGCCGGATCTAGTAGAGTTGTGATGGGCTGGATCTAGTAGAGCTGTGTTGTGATGGGCCGGATCTAGTAGAGCTGTGTTGTGATGGGCTGGGTCTAGTAGAGCTGTGATGGCCTGGGTCTAGTAGAGCTGTGTTGTGATGGGCTGGATCTAGTAGAACTGTGTTGACATGGGCCGGGTCTACTAGAGCTCTGTTGTCATAGGCTGGGTCTAGTAGAGCTGGGTTGTCATGGGCTGGGTCTAGTAGAGCTGTGTTGTGATGGGCTGGACCTAGTAGAGCTGTGTTGTCATGGGTCGGGTCTAGTAGAGCTGTGTTGTCATGGGCCGGGTCTAGTAGAGCTGTGTTGTCATGTGCCAGGTCTAGTAGAGCTGTGTTGTGATGTTCCAGGTCTAGTAGAGCTGTGTTGTGATGGGCTGGATCTAGTAGAGCTGTGTTGTGATGGGCTGGATCTAGTAGAGCTGTGATGGGCTGGGTCTAGTAGAGCTATGTTGTCATGGGCCGGGTCGAGTAGAGTTGTGATGGGCTGGATCTTGTAGAGTTGTGATGGGCTGGATCTAGTAGAGCTGTGTTGTGATGGGCTGGGTCTAGTAGAGCTATGTTGTGTTGGGCCGGGTCTAGTAGAGCTGTGTTGTGATGGGCCGGGTCTAGTAGAGCTGTGTTGTGATGGGCTGGATCTAGTAGAGCTGTGATGGGCTGGATCTAGTAGACCTGTGTTGTCATGGGCCAGGTCTAGTAGAGCTGTGTTGTCATGGGCCGGGTCTAGTAGAGCTGTGTTGTGATGGGCCGGATCTAGTAGTGCTGTGTTGTGATGGGATAGGTCTAGTAGAGCTGTGTTGTGATGGGCTGGATGTAGTAGGCTTTGTTGTGATGGGCTGGATATGGTAGAGCTGTTTTGTGATGGGCTGGATCTAGTAGAACTGTGTTGTCATGGGCCGGGTCTACTAGAGCTCTGTTGTCATGGGCCGGGTCTAGTAGAGCTGTGTTGTCATGGGCCGGGTCTAGTAGAGCTGTGTTGTGATGGGCTGGTGTCTAGGGAATAATCTTTCCTGGACTAAGAACTTTCCATTTGAATCAATAACGATTGCAGTTTTGCGTGATTGTCTGGGTGGAGCAGACTGGAAGGCTGGTATTCTGACCTGAGCTGGAGCAGACCGGGCGGCTGTTTGGCTGACCTGGGCTGGAGTTGACTGGGAGGCTGGTAGGTTGACCTGAGCTGGAGCAGACATGGCGGCTGGTAGTTTGACCTGTGCTGGAGCAGACCGGGAGGCTGGTTGGCTGACCTGGGCTGGAGCATACTAGGAGGCTGGTTGGCTGACCTGGGCTGGAGCAGACTGGGAAGCAGGTAGGCTGATCTGGGCTGGAGCAGACTGGTAGGCTGGTGCAGTGTCATCAGGCCGTGTGGCGGAGGCCATGCTGGTCTCAGGTTCTGCTTGTGTTGTGCCAAGCTGGTGGACATGTTCTCTAGCTGCAGAGGACATAATGACTAGCTGCTGGTTGAGGATGTCAATGTACCTCTTTCTTTGTTCTAGCTCATTTCTTGTTGTGCTCAGATGGTCTCTGAGGTCATCATTTGTATGGCTCAGTGTGTCCATTTTGCTTTCTAATTTAGCAAATCGATGCACTGTTTCATCTCTTTTAGTTTCTGGACAGTGTCCTCCTCTTGAAGCTTGTTCTCTCTGAGTTCTATGACCTCTGCTTCGACTGGAGAGAGGGTGTTGTGGAAACGTTGCATAGCAGGTGTTCTTGGTGTTGTAGGCATGTCCTTGGCTCTGTCTGCTGCAGGTGAGGTAGGTAGAGGGACACTGAGGGCTTTTTGCTGGGTCACAGAGACCGTTTCTGCTTTTAGGGTAGCAAACCTATTCTCAAAAGCCTGGAGGCTTGAATCATTGCCTTGTATCAATACAGTTCCATTATGATATAAGTTCACTGTTTTGATACATGTTGCTCTGGTCAGCTTCTTCAAAAATGCTGATCTGACATCCTTGACTGATGCCTCTCTTTTTTGAGAAAGGGAAATGGTTGCAAATAACCCGTTTCCATACGTGCCCTCGTTTGGTATTAAATATTACACTTGCTTTGTTTTGCAACTGGTAAGATCTGCAAACTCATGGTTCTGTCCCATCAACAAACCTTTGAAACTTTTCTTCGCTTCCTCTGTTTTGATGTCTGGTGGTTAACAATCTCCATAGCAACGCTGGTGATGATGGCTGCAATAGAAGTGTTGTTTCTTGTATTATTGTCTCTTGTGTCTTTAGAGGACTGTTTTACGTTGATGTCCTTTATCTTCTGTCCTTATTTTGTCTTATTTTGTCTTTCTTTTCTTCTGTTAACTAGATATTCTTTGTTAGCTTGCTCACTTCTTCCAGGAGAGTCCCTAGCAACTGCTTAGCAACTGGTAAACAACAAACAAAGATAACTGTACAATTTAATTTTTTTTCCAAAAGCCTGTCTTCTTTGTTTGTTGCTTGTTTTGTCTTCTATTCAGTCTTGCAGTTTCTTTTAGCTTTTCCCCGATTTCTCCCCTCTCTCTCTCTCTCTCTCTCTCTCTCTCTCTCTCTCTCTCTCTCTTTCTCTCTTTCTTTCTTTCTTTCTTTCTCTTTCTATTTCAATTTCTGTTTCTGTTTCCTTCTTTCTCTCCTCTTCCCCCCCTCTCTCTCCTGTTTCTCTTTCTTTCCTTCTTTCTCTCTTCTTTAACTCTCATTTCTCTTGCTCTCTCTCCTCTTTCACTCCTCTTTCTCTCACTCTCTCCTCTTTCACTCTCTCTCCTCCTCTTTCGTTCTCCCCTCTGTCTCTCTTTCTCTCTTTTTCCGTATCTTTTCTCTTTCTCTCTCCTATTTGTGTCTTTCCTCTCTCTGTTCTTTTCTCTCTGTTCTCTCTCCTCTTCTTCTCTTTCTTCCTCTCTCTCCCCCTCTTTCTCAATCTTTCTCTATCTCTATCTCTCTCTCTCTCCTCTTTCTTTCCCTCTCTCTCTCCTATTTCTTTCCCTCTATCTCTCTCCTCTTTCTTTCCCTCTATCTCTCTCCTCTTTCTTTCCCTCTATCTCTCTCCTCTTTCTTTCCCTCTCTCTCTCCTCTTTTTTCCCTCTCTCTCTCCTCTTTCTTTCTCTCTCTCTCTCCTCTTTCTTTCCCTCTCCTCTTTTTTTCCCTCTCTCTCCTATTTCTTTTTTCTTTCCCTCTCTCTCTCCTCTTTCTTTCCCTCTCTCTCCTCTTTCTTTCCCTCTCTCTCCTCTTTCTTTCTCTCTCTCTTCTCTTTCTTTCCCCCTCTCTCTTCTCTTTCTTTCCCCCTCTCTCTTCTCTTTCTTTCCCTCTCTCTCTCCTCTTACTTTCTCTCTCTTCTTACTTTCTCTCTCTCTCTCCTCTTTCTTTCTCTCTCTCTCTCCTCTTTCTTTCCCTCTCTCTCCTCTTTCTTTCCCCCTCTTTCTTCTCTTTCTGTCCCCCTCTCTCTCCTCTTTCTTTCCCTCTCTCCTTTCCCCCTCTCCTCTCCTTCTTTCCCTCTCTACTCTTTCCCTCTCTCTCCTCTTTCTTTCCCTCTCTCTCTCTCTCCTCTTTCTTTCCCTCTCTCTCTCTCCTCTTTCTTTCCCTCTCTCTCTCTTTCTTTCCCCCTCTCTCCTCTTTCTTTCCCCCTCTCTCTCTCTTTCTTTCCCTCTCTCTCTCTCTTTCTTTCTCTCTCTCTCCTCTTTCTTTCCCTCTCTCTCTCCTCTTTCTTTCCCCCTCTTTCTTCTCTTTCTGTCCCCCTCTCTCTCCTCTTTCTTTCCCTCTCTCCTCTTTCCCCCTCTCCTCCTTCTTTCCCTCTCTACTCTTTCCCTCTCTCTCCTCTTTCTTTCCTTCTCTCTCTCTCCTCTTTCTTTCCCTCTCTCTCTCTCCTCTTTCTTTCCCTCTCTCCTCTTTCTTTCCCCCTCTCTCCTCTTTC
The DNA here is from genome assembly GCF_036934945.1 of Oncorhynchus masou masou. Lineage (NCBI taxonomy): Eukaryota > Metazoa > Chordata > Actinopteri > Salmoniformes > Salmonidae > Oncorhynchus > Oncorhynchus masou. Next base: position 39,125,407 of record NC_088243.1, read on the forward strand.
TTTCCCCCTCTCTCTCTCTTTCTTTCCCTCTCTCTCTCTCTTTCTTTCTCTCTCTCTCCTCTTTCTTTCCCTCTCTCTCTTTCTTTCTCTCTCTCTCCTCTTTCTTTCCCTCTCTCCTCTTTCTTTCCCTCTCTCTGTTCTCTTTCTTTCCCTCTCTCCTCTTTCTGTCCCCCTCTCTCTTCTCTTTCTTTCCCTCTCTCTCTCCTCTTTCCCCCTCTCTCTCCTCTTTCTTTCCCTCTATCTCTCTCCTCTTTTTTCTCTCTCTCTCTCCTCTTTCTTTCCCTCTCTCTCTCCTTTTTCTTTCTCTCTCTCTCTCCTCTTTCTTTCCCTCTCCTCTTTTTTCCCTCTCTCTCTCCTATTTCTTTCCCTTTCTCTCCTCTTTCTTTCCCTCTCTCTCTCCTCTTTCTTTCCCTCTCTCCTCTTTCTTTCACTCTCTACTCTTTCCTTCTCTTTGTCCTATTTCTCTCTCTCCTCTTTCTCTCTCTCCTCTTTCTTTCCCTCTCTCCTTTTTCTTTCCCTCTCTCCTCTTTCTTTCCCTCTCTCTCTCCTCTTTCTTTCCCTCTCTCTCTCCTCTTTCTTTCCCTCTCCTCTTTCTTTCCCTCTCTCTCCTCTTTCTGTCCCTCTCTCTCCTCTTTCTGTCCCTCTCTCTCTCCTCTTTCTTTCCCTCTCTCTCCTCTCTCCTCTCTCCTCTTTCCCCCTCTCTCTCCTCCTTCTTTCCCTCTCAACTCTTTCTTTCCATCTCTCTCTCCTCTTTCTTTCCCTCTCTCTCTCCTCTTTCTTTCCCTCTCTCTGTTCTCTTTCTTTCCCTCTCTCTCTCTCTTCTTTCTCTCTCTCTCCTCTTTCTTTCCCTCTCTCTCTCTCTTTCTTTCTCTCTCTCTCCTCTTTCTTTCCCTCTCTCCTCTTTCTTTCCCTCTCTCTCTCCTCTTTCTTTACCTCTCTCTCTCTTTTCTTTCCCTCTCTCTCCTCTTTCTTTCCCTCTCTCCTCTTTCCCTCTCTCTCTTCCTCCTCTTTTTCTCCTCTTTCCCCCTCTCTCTCTCTCCTCTTTCTTTTCCTCTCTCTCCTATTTCTTTCCCTCTCTCTCTCCTCTTTCTTTCCCCCACTCTCTCCTCTTTCTTTCCCTCTATCTCTCTCTCCTCTTTCTTTCCCTCTATCTCTCTCTCCTCTTTCTTTCCCTCTCTCTCTCCTCTTTCTTTCCCTCTCTCACTCCTCTTACTTTCTCTCTCTCCTCTTTCTTTCTCTCTCTCTCCTCTTTCTTTCCCTCTCTCTCCTCTTCTTTCCCCTCTTTCTTCTCTTTCTGTCCCCCTCTCTCTCCTCTTTCTTTCCCTCTCTCTCTCCTCTTTCTTTCCCTCTCCTCCTTCTTTCCCTCTCTACTCTTTCCCTCTCTCTCTCTCCTCTTTCTTTCCCTCTCTCTCCTCTTTCTTTCCCTCTCTCTCCTCTTTCTTTCCCTCTCTCCTCTTTCTTTCCCCCTCTCTCTCTTTCTTTACCTCTCTCTCTCCCTCTTTCTTTCTCTCTCTCTCCTCTTTCTTTCACTCTCTCTCTTTCTTTCTCTCTCTCTCCTCTTTCTTTCCCTCTCTCCTCTTTCTTTCCCTCTCTCTGTTCTCTTTCTTTCCCTCTCTCCTCTTTCTTTCCATCTCTCTCCTTTTCTGTCCCCCTCTCTCCTCTTTCTTTCCCTCTCTCTTCTCTCTTTCCCCTCTCTCTCCTCTTTCTTTCCCTATATCTCTCTCTCCTCTTTCTTTCTCTCTCCTCTTTCTTTCCCTCTCTCTCCTCTTTCTTTCCCTCTCTCTCCTCTTTCTGGCCCCCTCTTTCTTCTCTTTCTGGCCCCCTCTCTCTCCACTTTCTTTCCCTCTCTCCTCTTTCTTTCCCTCTCTCTCTTTTCTTTCTCTCTCTCTCCTCTTTCTTTCTCTCTCTCTCCTCTTTCTTTCTCTCTCTCCTCTTTCTTTCCCTCTCTCTCCTCTTTCTTTCCCTCTCTCTCCTCTTTCTGGCCCCCTCTTTCTTCTCTTTCTGGCCCCCTCTCTCTCCACTTTCCTTCCCTCTCTCCTCTTTCCCCCTCTCTCCTCTTTCTTTCCCTCTCTCTCTCTCCTCTTTCTTTCCCTCTCTCTCTCTTTCTTTCCCTCTCTCTCCTCTTTCTTTCCCTCTCTCCCTCTTTCTTTCCCTCTCTCCTCTTTCTTTCCCCCTCTCTCTCTTTCTTTCCCTCTCTCTCTCCCTCTTTCTTTCTCTCTCTCTCCTCTTTCTTTCCCTCTCTCTCTTTCTTTCTCTCTTCTCTTTCTCCCTCTCTCTCCTTTCTTTCCCTCTCTCTCTCTTTCTTTCCCTCTCTCTCTCTCTCTCTTCTTTCCCTCTCTCTCTCTCCTCTTTCTTTCCCTCTCTCTTTCTTTCCTCTTTATTTCTTTCTCTCTCTCCCTCTTTCTTTCCCTCTCTCTCTCCTCTTTCTTTCCCTCTTTCTTCTCTTTCTGTTCCCCTCTCTCTCCTCTTTCTTTCCCTCTCTCCCTCTTTCCCCCTCTTTCTTTCTCTCTCTCTCTTTCTTTCCCTCTCTCTCTCTTTTTCTTTCCCTCTCTCTCCTCTTTCTTTCTTTCCCTCTCTCCTCTTTCTTTCCCTCTCTCCTCTCTTTCTTCCCTCTCTCTCTCCTCTTTCTTTCCCCTTTCTTCTCTTCTCTTTCTGTCCCCCTCTCTCCTCTTTCTTTCCCTCTCTCCTCTTTCTTTCCCTCTCTCTCTCCTCTTTCTTTCCCTCTCTCTCTCTTTCTTTCCCTCTCTCTCCTCTTTCTTTCCCTCTCTCCTCTTTCCCCCTCTCTCTCCTCTTTCTTTCCCTCTCTCTCTCCTCTTTCTTTCCCTCTCTTTCTTCTCTTTCTGTCCCCCTCTCTCTCCTCTTTCTTTCCCTCTCTCTCTCTTTTCTTTCCCCTCTCTCTCTCCTTTCTTTCCTTCTCTCTCTCTCCTCTCTTCTTTCCCCTCTCTCTCTCCTCTTTCTTTCCCTCTCTCCTCTTTCTTTCCCCCTCTCTCCTCTTTTCTTTCCCCCTCTCTCTCTCTTTCTTTCCCTCTCTCTCTCTCTTTCTTTCTCTCTCTCTCCTCTTTCTTTCCCTCTCTCTCTTTCTTTCTCTCTCCTCTTTCTTTCCCTCTCTCCTCTTTCTTTCCCTCTCTCTCTTTCTCTCCCCTCTTTCTTTCCCTCTCTCTCCTCTTTCTTTCCTTCTCTCTCTCTCTTTCTTTCCCTCTCTCTCTCCTCTTTCCCCCTCTCTCTCCTCTTTCTTTCCCTCTCTCTCTCTCTCTCTTTTTCTCTCCCTCTCTCCTCTTTTTTTCCCTCTCTCTCTCCTCTTTCTTTCTCTCTCCTCTTTCTTTCCCTCTCCTCTTTTTCCCTCTCTCTCCTATTTCTTTCCCTTTCTCTCCTCTTTCTTTCCCTCTCTCTCTCCTCTTTCTTTCCCTCTCTCCTCTTTCTTTCACTCTCTCTCTCTTTCCTTCTCTTTGTCCTATTTCTCTCTCTCCTCTTTCTCTCTCTCCTCTTTCTTTCCCTCTCTCCCTTTTTCTTTCCCTCTCTCCTCTTTCTTTCCCTCTCTCTCTCTTTCTTTCCCTCTCTTCTCCCTCTCTTTCCCTCTCTCTTTCTTTCCCCTCTCTCTCCTCTTTCTGTCCCTCTCTCTCCTCTTTCTGTCCCTCTCTCTCTCTCTTTCCCTCTCTCTCTTTCCCTCTCTCTCCTCTCTCCTCTCTCCTCCCCCTCTCTCTCCTCCTTCTTTCCCTCTCAACTCTTTCTTTCCATCTCTCTCTCCTCTTTCTTTCCCCCTCTCTCTCTCCTCTTTCTTTCCCTCTCTCTGTTCTCTTTCTTTCCCTCTCTCTGTCTCTTTCTTTCTCTCTCTCTCCTCTTTCTTTCCCTCTCTCTCTCTCTTTCTTTCTCCCTCTCTCCTCTTTCTTTCCCTCTCTCCTCTTTCTTTCCCTCTCTCTGTTCTCTTTCTTTCCCTCTCTCCTCTTTCTTTCCCCCTCTCTCCTCTTTCTTTCCCTCTCTCCTCTTTCCCTCTCTCTCTTCCTCCTCTTTTTCTCCTCTTTCCCCCTCTCTCTCTCCTCTTTCTTTTCCTCTCTCTCCTATTTCTTTCCCTCTCTCTCTCCTCTTTCTTTCCCCTCTCTCTCCTCTTTCTTTCCCTCTATCTCTCTCTCTCCTCTTTCTTTCCCTCTATCTCTCTCTCTTTCTTTCTTTCCCTCTCTCTCTCCTCTTTCTTTCCCTCTCTCTCTCCTCTTACTTTCTCTCTCTCTCCTCTTTCTTTCTCTCTCTCTCCTCTTTCTTTCCCTCTCTCTCCTCTTTCTTTCCCCCTCTTTCTTCTCTTTCTGTCCCCCTCTCTCTCCTCTTTCTTTCCCTCTCTCTCTCCTCTTTCTTTCCCTCTCCTCTTTCTTTCCCTCTCTACTCTTTCCCTCTCTCTCTCTCCTCTTTCTTTCCCTCTCTCTCCTCTTTCTTTCCCTCTCTCTCCTCTTTCTTTCCCTCTCTCTCCTCTTTCTTTCTCCCCCTCTCTCTCTTTCTTTACCTCTCTCTCTCCCTCTTTCTTTCTCTCTCTCTCCTCTTTCTTTCCTCTCTCTCTCTTTCTTTCTCTCTCTCTCCTCTTTCTTTCCCTCTCTCCTCTTTCTTTCCCTCTCTCTGTTCTCTTTCTTTCCCTCTCTCCTCTTTCTTTCCATCTCTCTCCTCTTTCTGTCCCCCTCTCTCTCCTCTTTCTTTCCCTCTCTCTCTTCTCTTTCCCCTCTCTCTCCTCTTTCTTTCCCTATATCTCTCTCTCCTCTTTCTTTCTCTCTCTCCTCTTTCTTTCCCTCTCTCTCCTCTTTCTTTCCCTCTCTCTCCTCTTTCTGGCCCCCTCTTTCTTCTCTTTCTGGCCCCCTCTCTCTCCACTTTCTTTCCCTCTCTCCTCTTTCTTTCCCTCTCTCTCTTTCTTTCTCTCTCTCTCCTCTTTCTTTCTCTCTCTCTCCTCTTTCTTTCTCTCTCTCTCTCTTTTCTTTCCCTCTCTCTCCTCTTTCTTTCCCTCTCTCTCCTCTTTCTGGCCCCCTCTTTCTTCTCTTTCTGGCCCCCTCTCTCTCCACTTTCCTTCCCTCTCTCCTCTTTCCCCCTCTCTCCTCTTTCTTTTCCTCTCTCTCTCTCCTCTTTCTTTCCCTCTCTCTCCTCTTTCTTTCCCTCTCTCTCCTCTTTATTTCCCTCTCTCCTCTTTCTTTCCCTCTCTCCTCTTTCTTTCCCCCTCTCTCTCTTTCTTTCCCTCTCTCTCTCCCTCTTTCTTTCTCTCTCTCTCCTCTTTCTTTCCCTCTCTCTCTTTCTTTCTCTCTCTCCTCTTTCTTTCCCTCTCTCCTCTTTCTTTCCATCTCTCTCCTCTTTCTTTCCCTCTCTCTCTCTCTCTTTCTTTCCCTCTCTCTCTCCTCTTTCTTTCCCTCTCTCTCTCCTCTTTATTTCTCTCTCTCTCCTCTTTCTTTCCCTCTCTCTCTCCTCTTTCTTTCCCCCTCTTTCTTCTCTTTCTGTTCCCCTCTCTCTCCTCTTTCTTTCCCTCTCTCCTCTTTCCCCCTCTCCCCTCTTTCTTTCTCTCTCTCCTCTTTCTTTCCCTCTCTCCTCTTTCTTTCCCTCTCTCTCCTCTTTCTTTCCCTCTCTCCCTCTTTCTTTCCCTCTCTCCTCTTTCTTCCCTCTCTCTCTCCTCTTTCTTTCCCCCTCTTTCTTCTCTTTCTGTCCCCCTCTCTCTCCTCTTTCTTTCCCTCTCTCCTCTTTCTTTCCCTCTCTCTCTCCTCTTTCTTCTCCCTCTCTCTCCTCTTTCTTTCCCTCTCTCTCCTCTTTCTTTCCCTCTCTCCTCTTTCCCCCTCTCTCCTCTTTCTTTCCCTCTCTCTCTCCTCTTTCTTTCCCCCTCTTTCTTCTCTTTCTGTCCCCCTCTCTCTCCTCTTTCTTTCCCTCTCTCCTCTTTCTTTCCCCCTCTCTCCTCTTTCTTTCCCTCTCTCTCTCTCTTTCTTTCCCTCTCTCTCCTCTTTCTTTCCCCCTCTCTCTCTCTTTCTTTCCCTCTCTCTCTCCCTCTTTCTTTCCTTCTCTCTCCTCTTTCTGTCCCCTCTCTCTCTTCTTTCTTTCCCTCTCTCTCTCCTCTTTCCCCCTCTCTCTCCTCTTTCTTTCCCTCTCTCTCTCTCCCTCTTTTTTCTCTCTCTCTCTCTCTCTCTTTCTTTCCCTCTCTCTCTCCTCTTTCTTTCTCTCTCTCTCCTCTTTCTTTCCCTCTCTCTCTTTCTTTCTCTCTCTCTTCCCTTTCTTTCTCTCTCTCTCCTCTTTCTTTCCCTCTCTCTGTTCTCTTTCTTTCCCTCTCTCCTCTTTCTTTCCCCCTCTCTCCTCTTTCTTTCCCCCTCTCTCTCTCTCCTCTTTCTTTCCTCTCTCTCTCCTCCTCTTTTTCTCCTCTTTCCCTCTCTCTCTCTCCTCTTTCTTTTCCTCTCTCTCCTATTTCTTTCCCTCTCTCTCTCCTCTTTCTTTCCCCCTCTCTCTCCTCTTTCTTTCCCTCTATCTCTCTCTCCTCTTTCTTTCCCTCTATCTCTCACCTCTTTCTTTCCCTCTCTCTCTCCTCTTTCTTTCCCTCTCTCTCTCCCTCTTTCTTTCCCTCTCTCTCTCCTCTTTCTTTCCCCCTCTTTCTTCTCTTTCTGTCCCCCTCTCTCTCCTCTTCCTTTCCCTCTCTCTCTTTCTTTCTCTCTCACTCCTCTTTCTTTCCCTCTCTCCTCTTTCTTTCCCTCTCTCTGTTCTCTTTCTTTCCCTCTCTCTGTTCTCTTTCTTTCCCTCTCTCTCCTCTTTCTGTCCCCCTCTCTCTCCTCTTTCTTTCCCTCTCTCTCTCCTCTTTCCCCCTCTCTCTCCTCTTTCTTTCCCTCTATCTCTCTCCTCTTTTTTTCTCTCTCTCTCCTCTTTCTTTCCCTCTCCTCTTTTTTTCCCTCTCTCTCTCCTATTTCTTTCCCTTTCTCTCCTCTTTCTTTCCCTCTCTCTCTCTCTCCTCTTTCTTTCCCTCTCTCCTCTTTCTCCTCTTTTTCTCCTCTTCCCCCTCTCTCTCTCTCCTCTTTCTTTTCCTCTCTCTCCTCTTTCTTTCCCTCTCTCTCTCTCCTCTTTCTTTCCCTCTCTCTCTCCTCTTTCTTTCCCTCTCTCTCCTCTTTCTTTATTTCCCCCTCTCTCTCCTCCTCTTTCAGTTGTTCTCCTTGTCTTTCTCTCTATTATTTTTCTCTTTCTCCTCCTTTTTCTCTTGCTCCTCCTCTTTTGCTCTCTCCTCCTCTGTCTCGCTCTCCTCTTTGTCTCACTCTCTCCTCTTTCGCTCTCTCGCTCTCCACCTCTTTCTCTATATTCCCTCCTTTTCTTTATTTTCTCTTCCTCTCTCCTCATCTTTCTCTCTCTCTCTTTCTCCTCCTTTTTCTCTCACTCCTCCTCTCTCCCTCTTTCCTCTTTCTCTCTCTCCTCCTCTCTCCTTCTTTCCTCTTTCTCTCTCTCCTCCTCTCTCCTTCTTTACTCTTTCTCTCTCCGTTTTTCTGTCTTTCTCCTGTTTCTCTCCTCTTTTTTCTCTCCTCCTTTCTCACTCTCTCCTTCTGTTTCTCTATACTCCTCTCTTTCTTTCTTTCTTTCTCCTTTTTCACTCTCTCTCCGCTCGCTCTCTCTCTCTCATCTCTCTCTCTCTCCTCTTCTTTTGTTCTCTCTTTCTCTTTCTCTTCTTTCGTTCTTTCTTTCTCCTCTTTCTCTCTCTCCTCCTCTTTCCTCTTTCTCTCCCTATCCTTCTCTCTCTGTCCTTCTCTCTCTGTTTGTCTCTCTCTCATTTCTTTCTCACTCTCTCTTTCGGTTTCTCTCCTCCTCTTTTTCTCTCTTCCTTTCTCACTCTCTCCTTCTTTCTCTATACTCCTCTCTCTTTCTTTCTTTCTTTCTCCTTTTTCGCTCTCTCTCTCCTCTCGCTCTCTCTCTCCTCTTCTTTAGTTCGCTCTCTCTCCTCCTCTCTCCTTCTATCCTCCTCTCTCTCTGGCCTCCTCTCTCTCTGTCCTCCTCTCTCTATCCTCCTCTCTCTCTATCCTCCTCTCTCTCTATCCTCCTCTCTCTCTGTCCTCCTCTCTCTCTCTCTCTCTGTCCTCCTCTCTTTCTCTCTCTCTGTCCTCCTCTCTTTCTCTCTCTCTCTGTCCTCCTCTCTCTTCTCTGTCCTCCTCTCTCTCTCTCTCTCTCTCTCTCTCTCTCTGTCCTCCTCTCTCTCTCTGTCCTCCTCTCTCTCTCTCTGTCCTCCTCTCTCTCTGTGTCCTCCTCTCTCTCTCTCTCTGTGTCCTCCTCTCTCTCTGTCCTCCTCTCTCTCTGTCCTCCTCTATCTCTCTCTGTCCTTCCTCTCTCTCTGTCCTCTCTCTCTGTCCTCTCTGTCTTCTCTCTCTCTGTCCTCCTCTCTCTCTCTCTGTCCTCCTCTCTCTCTCTGTCCTCCTCTCTCTCTCTCTGTCCTCCTCTCTCTCTCTGTGTCCTCCTCTTTCTCTCTGTGTCCTCCTCTCTCTCTGTCCTCCTCTCTCTCTGTCCTCCTCTCTCTCTCTCTCTGTCCTCCTCTCTCTCTCTCTCTCTGTCCTCTCTCTCTCTGTGTTCTCTCTCTCTGTCCTCTCTCTCTCTCTGTCCTCCTCTCTCTCTGTGTCCTCTCTCTCTCTCTCTGTCCTCCTCTCTCTCTCTCTGTCCTCCTCTCTCTCTCTGTCCTCCTCTCTCTCTGTCCTCTCTCTCTCTGTCCTCTCTCTCTCTGTCCTCTCTCTCTGCCCTCCTCTCTCTCTGCCCTCCTCTCTCTCTGCCCTCCTCTCTCTCTCTGCCCTCCTCTCTCTCTCTGCCCTCCTCTCTCTCTCTGCCCTCCTCTCTCTCTCTGCCCTCCTCTCTCTCTCTGCCCTCCTCTCTCTCTGTCCTCTCTCTCTGTCCTCTTTTCTCTCTCTGTCCTCTTTTCTCTCTCTGTCCTCCTCTCTCTCTGTCCTCCCCTCTCTCTCTGTCCTCCTCTCTCTCTCTCTGTCCTCCTCTCTCTCTGTCCTCTCTCTCTCTCCCCTGCCTCCTCTCTCTCTGTGTCCCCCTCTCTCTCTGTCCTCCTCTCTCTCTCTCTGTCCTCCTCTCTCTCTCTGTCCTCCTCTCTCTCTCTGTCCTCCTCTCTCTCTCTGTCCTCCTCTCTCTCTCTCTGTCCTCCTCTCTCTTTCTCTGTCCTCCTCTCTCTTTCTCTGTCCTCCTCTCTCTCTCTCTGTCCTCCTCTCTCTCTCTCTTTCTCTCATCTTTTTCCCTCTCCTGTCTTTCTCTGTCCTTTTCTCTGTCAATCTCTGTCCTTCTCTTTCTCTCTGTCATTCTCTTTCTCTCTGTCATTCTCTCTGTCCTTATCTTTCTCCTTCTCTCTTCCTCTTTTTTTTAATCTCTTGTTAACTCTTTTTCTCTCCTATTTGTCTCTGAACTTCTCTCTCTGTACTTCTCCTTATCTCTCTCCTCTTTCTCTCTCTTGATCACTTGAGCTGGGCCCCAATTCTCTTTTCATAGCCGGGTGAGTCACACACTGCCTGTCTTTCTCGACAATCACTTGCCTCACCTCAACCTCAGGCCCCTGTCTGCCTGGTAAATGTGCAGTCGAGGAAGAGATAGCTGCTTCTTTTAATGGTCGCCTTGTGGCCAGGTCAACATGGCGTGGATTCCCTCTCTCAACTGAAACTCAACCAAGCACGCCATTGCTATCTCCTCTTCTGCTCAACTACCAATTACTGTATAATGTTTGTGTCAGACCACAGCGATTTAGATACTGTAGGTTATTCGATTAGACCGTAGACAACTATCTTTACTGCAATCTTTACCCCCCGTGAAGGGTTTGTCAGTTTTCTCTGATGTGTAAATAGCATGACAGTGTTGTCGGTAATCCACATGACTGGGAGGTTGTTGGGAGAGTGTGATGATCCGTTCAAAATTATCCAAATCCAATTTTATTTGTCACGTGCTGAATACAACAGGTGTAGATTTTTACCATGAAATGCTTACTTAGGAGCCCTTTCCCATCAATGCAGAGTTCAAAAGTAAGGAAATGGTAACGCACAATAGAATATCAATACCGAGGCTAAATACAACGAGTACCGGTAGCAAGTCAATGTACATGGGGTCGTTGAGGTAATATGTACATGTAGGTAGGGGTAAAAGTGACTAGGCAATCAGGATAGATGCTGAACAGCAGCGTATGTGAAGAGTGTCCGAGGGGATATGTGTGTGTGTTGAGTCAATATGCACGTGTGTTTTGTGTGTGTCAGTGTGAGTGTGTGGGTAGCATCCAGGGAGTGTGCATGGAGTCAGTGCAAGAGAGCAAAAAATAAGGGGGTCTTTCCTCTGACACCGCCTGGTATGTAGGTCCTAGACGGCAGGGAGCTCGGCTGCAGTGATGTACTGGCCTTTAGGCACTTATCTTTAACGCATTTCAATCGGATACCAGGCGGTTGCCATACCAGGCGGTGATACAGCCAGTCAAGATGCTCTCAGTGGTGCTGAGAACTTTAGAACATTTTGAGGATCTGAGGGTCCTTGCCAAACCTTTTCAGCCTCCTGAGGAGGGAAGGTGTGTTGTTGTGCCCTCTTCATGGCTGTTGGTGTGTTTGGACCATGATAGGTCCTTAGTGAGTTGGACAAATAAGAACTTGCTCTCGAAGCTCTCGACCCGCTCCACTGCAGCGCCGTAGATGGGGGGGGGGGGTTCTCGGGCCTCGATTTACTCCTTTTGTCTTGCTGACATTGTTAGTTGTCTCTACACTTGTTGTCTCTACGCTAGAGCGCTTCATATCCCCCAAGCGTCTAGTAAGTGAATAGATTACTGCTGATGTGTATTTGGGGGAGAGTCAACTACTCCTAGGCCAACTGTCCTTCCACATCTCTGGCATAAGTACTCTCACTCCGTAAGGTTTATTGCAGCCTATATAAGCCACAGAGCACAGCATGTACTTGGAAGACAGTGAATTTGTGATATTAGTAGTATTTTACAGTCCTATTAGTATATTTGCTATATAGCCTAGTCATATTTGTAATATTCTGTGAAACTGTCCCTCCAACTAAAAATAAACTATAAATGTTGCATGTGCCTCTTGACTTCTTAAAAGAAAGAACAAGGGGAAAAAACGGACTTCTCGATATCACACAAACAGGCTGTCAAAAATGGCCAAAAGCTATTTGTAGAAACTTTCATCCCAGAAGCGTGATGCCGTTGGCGGAGCACAGTGAGAGGTACACCCGATTATTCCCGTTGCCAAAGTGGGCCAAGCAGTCTAATCTTCTGCAGAATGTGCCTAATCTGTCTAATAACATCAGACATTTAAAAAAAAATGGTTAACAGTAAGGCCAGCTCCGCCAAGCAATCTTTTTAATGTAGAGAAAGTAGGGGAAAGTGAGTGAAACAATAGATGGCATTATCCTGCGGAGGAATTGGGGACATAGGCCCCAAACCTACGTGTTTGTCTCACTTGTTCTGCAGGGAACACGTAAACAAATGACTCCTTGGGTGGCAAGCCAGTGTGCAGGGCCTGCCTAACGCACTTACGGAAATTGAAACGCAAACAAAATGAAAAGTGTTTTTGAGAGCGCCGGTATTTATAGCTGTCAGATTTACTGTTCGAATGGAGATGGTGGATCATTGTTCTTTTTAAACGCAAATTGAACGAGAGTCTTGAGAGTCTGTGAGTTGTGGTGCAATGTTCGATGCAGCCTTTTCATTTAAGCTTTTAAAGGAGACGCAAATCGGGCTCCCTCTGGTCGTTATGAGGATGAATAACAGCTGCTGGCTTCTGTGGTTGTTGTTTCAGATCAGGAATACATATCTTCAGATCAGTACCCCAGAGTGGTATGTTATGCTCAGCATCGCACCAAAAAAAAAAAAAAAAAAGCTTCCGGAAAGCAGCAAATGGAAACTATTTTGGCGATCACAAAAGAGCACGAGTAGAGATTTCCGGCTGTCGGTAGGCGTGATCTGTGGGGAAGTTTGAGCCCAGTCAGATCCTAAGGGAGTCTATTTCAGGAGCTGCAACCGGATTTTTTAGCGCAAAAAGTGTTGGTTGGTCGGTCCTTCGAGCCAGAGCCTTGGTCCTGGATCTGCTCTGACATCTGGTGCCCGGTCTGTGCCAGGATAACCCTGTAGTAACCCCCCCCTCCACACACACACCTCTCACACACCTCCAAGCTCTCACAGAGGAGCGGTGCGGCACGGGAACATATGTCACCCCCCCACTCCTCTGAGGATCACTGTAATTAATCAGACCCCGAGACGCGAGCGAGGCACGTTCACACACACACACACACACACACACACACACACACACACACACACACACACACACACACACACACGCACACACATACAGCCTCTCACAGGAAACAGAAGGCCAGGAATGCGTGTCAAGCACCAAAAAACACTTTTCTTAACTACTCTATATAGCTCTCGTCCATATGTCTTTCCCTGGCTCGTTCTGTTTCACGACACCACACAATTCAATCAAACGCTGTATTCAGTTTTTGGATTGAAGCAAAACAAACAGTTCTCTTGCACTGAGAGCATGTTTCAATCCATTTCTGGTTTGATTTCTAAATATACTGAGCAAAAATATAGATGCAACAATCAACAATTTCAAAGGTTTTACTGAGTTACAGTTCATAGAAGGAAATCAGTCGATTAGAAATAATTTATTCGAACCTAATCTATGAATTTCACATGTCTGGGCAGGGGTGCAGCAATGGGTGGGCCTGGGACGGCATAGGCCCACCCACTTGGGAGCCAGTCCCACCCACTGGGGAGCCAGGCCCAGCCAATCATAAATATTTTTTTCCGACAGGAAAAACTGTCTGACCTCCGCAGGTGAAGAAGCCGGATGTGGAGGTCCTGGCCTGTCCTGGTTACACGTGGTGTGCGGTTGTGAGGCCGGTTGGACATACTGCTGAATTGTCTAAAACAACGTTGGTGGCTTATGGTAGAGAAAGGAACATTACATTTTCTGGCAACAGATCTGATGGACATTTCTGCATGCCTATTGCACGCTCCCTTAACTTGAGACATCTGTTGCATTGTGTTGTGTGGAAAAACTGCACATTTTCGAGTGGCCTTTTGTCCCCAGCACAAGGTACACCTGTGTAATGATCATACTGTTTAATCAGTTTCTTGATATATCACACCTGTCAGGTGGCTGGATTATCTTGGCAAAGGAGAAATGCTCACTAACAGGGATGAAACCAAATTTGTGCACAAACTTTGAGGGAAATAAGCTTTTTGTACGTATGGAGCATTTCTGGGATATTTTATTTCAGCTCATGAAATACGGGGCCAACCATTTACATACGGTGTTTACATTTTTATTCAGTATATTTCACATAGGAAAATTGGTTTTACTCATTCAGTGAATTTAGATTACAACATCCCAGTACTTAAACTTCCATATAGGGGTTATTGCTTGGTCAGAGGCCTCAGTCTCCACCACTATGCTGTCCCTGGGTCCTGGCTGTCTTTTAACAGGAAGGGATTTAACTCTGAAGCTCTCTTCCATTCTCTGCCACTCTGCTCTCGCTCAACCTGCCGCTGTCACAATCCTCCGCTACTGCGTTCATCCAGTGAACAATTGACCTCTCTGAGACGTGCCCGGATCCAGGCTTTTTCCAGCGATTCTCTTGAGCGCCTCAAAACTTACAACTAATGACACTTGAAATGAATATGTGCAAGGCAATTTAGGCTAATTAGGAAGCCTCTTCTCCCAAGTACTGAAACATCAAGATGACATACTGTTCATTCTGGATTACTTTAATTGGGACAATTATTGTAATTTTGTCGCAATTACGTGTTGAGATAAAAGCGCATGTGTGCGATTCTCTTTATGTAAAATCCTAATAAGCTTCTAAATACTTGGCCACAAACGGAGATTAGCTTTTTTTTTTCCTGGAACACTTTTGAACTTTACTGCCTTTTGAATGAAGTCCCTTTGCTTCCCTCCCTCTATACGCCATTGTTAATGCCGTATTTCCATCACGTACACGACTTGTCTGTAAAATCTCGATTGCACTGCTAACATTAGAAAGATGTTTTTCTCCCTGTCGCCTTTCCCCTCAGGGGGAGCCCATTGTCCCTGAGCTAAATCCTGCAGGAGGCATTTTGGTGAAAGGAGTAAACTTGTAATTCAATAGTGCCTTCGTTATTTTCCAAGAGGCCCTAAAGCACTATAAATTATAAAGCTGCTGGAAAGCCATCTATTTCCCAATAGAGTGTGGTCTATCTCTGATAGGGAGCTCTCTATTGAGTCCACACAGTGTCTGTGACAAACCGTACGTCCTCCAGAGAGCGGAGAGGGTGGAGGGACCTCTATACAGGACTATTATGAGGGCTACAGGACTACAATTGTGGCTGATGTGAATACCCCTTGTCAATGCCAGGTGTCCTCATAAACCAGGATTGTTGGCACATTGACATAGCACCATAGTATCCGGCGACGACAGGGAAGGGTGGCTCCATTTCATGATTTGAAAGTGAATCCAAGAGTTTGTCTACCAGTGCTGAACGGAAAGGTTGTGGGTGTATCAGCGGTGTTTAATGGCCTACGCCCTGGTTATTGCTGTGGTCGAGTGTCCACCTGGTGCTTTTCTCTCAGAGTGTTGGGCAGTCCAGGTGGTGATGCTTCATTCTGCCTTCGCCTCTCATATGGACATGTTTATCCAGTGGTCCAGCAATACCCACCCATCTGTTGTGTGTGTGAAGATGGGAGAAGCACCAGGGCCTGGGTGGGTGTGTTAGTTACATACATCTCTCAGGTGTTGGACTGTCGTGACTAAGGGATGAATCAGCAGGAGATAGACCAGCTTCACCAGGCTCCCGCAGAGCAAACAAAATGGCCACAGTCTATGGAACAAAATGTGATAGAAAATTCAAAAAATGCAATTTAGTACGGAACTGTGGCCGATGTCCACGGGCCCAGCCTCTGTGTTGAGGTGTGTCCTCCACACAGAGGTTTCCACTACCACATACTCTGGTGGATAATAGCCATGTGATGGAAAAGCAGTCTGCTACATAGCATTCCTTCTTAGCAAATCTACTTAGAGCCCTTTCATTATTTCATAAGCCGAAGTTGAATTTGAAGGAATTAACACTTTGAAACAGGAAAACCAGACTGTTTTCACATTGAAGCAGGGATAACATCCACGTGATCTAAAATGTTGTAAATCAAGGATAGACTATCAAAACTAAACTCCATAATCAGAATATAAGGCGACAGACTGCTCAGATTTTGTGCTTGGTTTTACCTGTGACTAGACTTTGACTACAACTACACTTTGTATGCTAGTGTGGTTGAGCCCATAAGCATTTGTGTGGGTGAGTGAGCATGTTTAGGCTGGCTTCAGTCTTTCTGGATGTGCCTGTGGACATATCAGTGATCTCCCTCCCTCTCTATTGTGCCGTATGGAGAAGGTGGCAGGGGTATTATAAATAGCAGCGCAGGGCTGCGAGGGGTCATCGGTGACCTTTAAAGTGGACAGTGTTGCTCGTCACCAGTCACAGGGCCTAGGGCACACTGAACCCCCTCTAGCTTTGATGTGCCACCCAGGGCCACAAAGGTCAAATAGGGTCAAGCCAGCATAGAGGAAAGGATGGTCACTAGAGATAAAGGAAGTGTGTGGCGAGCAAAGCCTGTGTGTGAAAATGGCAAGTCTTCTGGGAACTCCTTTTCTGGAAATCCCTTGATCCGAGCAATGTCAAAAAAATAAAATAAAATTGGGTGTCTTTTCCCATCGCCACTTAAAAGCGGCTTCTTATTCTGAGCATAGTTATGCAGCTACTGTATAGTTTAAGGATTTATCAGCTTTATCTGGTACCGAGTTCTTGAATGACAAGTTCTTAAAAACTTGGAAGCTCTCTGTTCCAAAGAACTTTCTTAAGAGCTTTCTTAAGAATCCTGCTCTTAGCTGGCCACTCCTCTTTCTCCCGTTCCCAGACAGGAAGGCGAATGGAGGCGAGTTGCAGAAATGAATTTGTGGTCATCTCCAAATAGAACTGCCTCTCTTTCTCTCCCTCTGTTTATTACTCTGTCTGTCTCTTCGCCAGGTCATCCTATGTCTGAGGTATCTCCTCCTCAATTAAGTTAAGTAAAGGATTACTGGCTGTTTTCATGTTTTTGCCAGAAAATAGCTAACTTTATTTACCTGGAAGGATTACATGAATCACTTGTTTGACTTCTCATATACTGTCTCAACCCCGACACACATCAAACACCCACGTTTACTGACTGCTCTGCTCAATTCATGTCAGGAATGCCTCATTCTATTACCGTTTAGCCACACTCGGCAGTGGACTAGAGTTCAAAACGCTCCCTTTCACATAAATCATCAAACTGGGCCTAGTTTTCTAATATCCTGTACAAGGTTTGTTAGCTGAACCCTTCATTCAAACTCCTAAGGTTTTTGGGGTCTGGAACGGGTAGGTTTGTGTACAGATGAGTTTAATCATTTCGGAGAAACTCTGAATCCCAACCCCATTTCTGAGAGGCCATTCTAAGGCTGCAGCGTTTTTTTATCAGAGTGGTATGTTTCCCATTACGCTGCATTTCTCTGCGGTCCGTTAATAGACACAAAGGCCTGGCTTAATACATAGGAATGGCAATTACAGACTTAAACTTTGCCACGGATGTATACGAAAAGCAAAGTTGCGTTCTAATGTCCGCTGGCATAGCGGAGAGAAGATGCAACCCAATTAGGCCAAAGAAACACGACGGTTTAAGGAAATGGAAACATGGCGGAGTCTAAAGTGAAAACATAATTTGCTCTCGCTTTCAGGTAGACGAGGGATTGGCAGACTCCTCGAGCACAATAATCCTCCCACTCTGGAGTGTTGACGCTGCGAGGCCACGCGCCAGCCAGTCCATTCGTTGGTTAGAGAGCCTCTTCGAGTTCGCCCACCTGCCCGTCGGCCTGAGGAACGCGCCAAGGCCCGGGCTCGCCATTGTGACGGACCGCTGTTGTTCTTTTACACCGCCAAACATTGATTCTCTTTATGGCCCTCTGAAAACAAATGTGTGTTGGCATTTCCCTTCTCTCCGGGCCCCTTTATGGAAATGCTCAGAGCCTCATTGTGGGGCATCTGCACACCATCCACACACAGAGGGTGGATGTAAGCATTGTCAAGTGAAACATTCAGCGCCTGCAGAGGTAGGAGAGCGGTTAGGAATAGAGGGAGAATTCTGCTCTTTCCAGTCAGCTGCAGTATGTGGGAGTGCTGGATGAGAAGAAAAGCTTGTCGAGCCAGTTTTTGGACCGATTAGCATTTGGAAGAGCCCAGAAACCTCCCAAGCGCTAGATGCTGCAACAGACAGCGTATAAGAGCCTGTGCTTGCAATGCAAGACCCCATCAATGGGGGCTATTGTGTGGAACCGGCTGCAGGATTCCTGACATGCTTTATTTCTGTCTCCGGCCTTTTAAAAGTAACGCGTCGGCTTCCGATCTCACCACAGCGCAGTCCTCCAGCTTGTCAGTCTCACGAAAGATGGACTGGATAGCAATCGGACAAAGCCCCTCCTGTCCCCCTCCACCAGTGTCAGAAGCAATGAACATCAATTACTTGATGCCATGACCAACCATTCTTCCTCAATTTACTCACAATCTGTCCCTTGACGCGTCCTATTGGCACGTTCGGAGGCACTTAAAAAAAAAAAAGCGGCCCATGTGCCACAGTACAGTAGATGGTCAAACGTGTCGGATGGTGCTCCACCAGGTAATAAACCCATGCCAATCATGTGTGATTCTCCTGACCCGTGCTATTATCAGAACAAGGGCACTATTATTAAGAGGGATGATGTTTGGGTGACTCAGTCCTTTGCGGCTGACTGGTGGCTGCCAGCAGAAGGTTCGGATTGGACGGAGTGGTGTGAATGCTCGGAATGGGGTCTCTGTGCCACACCGATGGATGCCTTTACTTAGTCCATGCGGTCCATCTTTGGAAGATGCTGTTAACAGTGTGTGTGCTGGGTACCACCGTGGGTCAGTATTCATATATGTAGCTCTGGGCATCTCTGTAGATGTATGCTCGACTCTACTCCCCATACAAAGGGTTGAGACTGAAGATTGGACTAGTTCAAATACAGGTTATAGTGAAATACATTGGAAATATGTGTGTTATAGGGAGTTAATACTTTAGAAAAATGGTCGATCCCAAAAATGTGAAAATAAAACGTGCAGTGACGTCGGAGGGTAAGGGTTCAGAATAGGTTTGCGTGGCCGCATTCATGAGCAATTCTTTGGCATTCTCTTCGCAAGCTGTGTGGAATAGATCTAGGTTTTCTTAGGAAAGACAAAGCATCACTTAAGATTCCTTAGCGGCAGTGGAGGAGTGTGCTCTGTGTAGACACTGCAAGAGCTGGAGGAAGTCCCCTCAGTGCTGCACTAGTGTGTGTGTCTCACTGGCTCCTGTTGGTCTGCGTCTGTGCACACAAATAAACAGAGCCCAGCTGGACTGCTGGAACAGCACAAGGCTCTCGGCGCGGGATAATACAGCGCGTGGGAAATGGAATCAAAATCACATTCCCTCACTACCATGAGTCTAACTATCTATGGAAATCCTCATCGTCACTGACCCTCCCAGGTGTAATTGGGTGTTTTTGGTGTGTTTTGTGCATTTGAGACTGTTTTGTTCGTGAGAGTGTCTGAGCGGTGATGTGTCTGTTTTGTATATGTGTACTTCATGACAGACAGAAAAAACGAGCAACCACCTAATGGCCCTCGTGTGAGAGGTCAGTTGACTATTAGCATGGCCATCTGTCCCTCCCTTCAGCCCGCACTGACCCTTTGGTTAGATTGTTGTGATGGAGCACAGTGAGGGGCATTGTCCAGCGGAGCACAGCTGTTCTGCTCTCCTCTTCTTTCTTACCCACCTGCCTGCACTTCCTCTTGGGCTAGACTCAGACGCTACCCTATGTGTCAGCACTCCACTACTATGGTTAACTACAGAAAAGTTTTGGGCTGATGCCTTAAAGGATAGAAAGCAGGAGTTTTTACTCACCAAAGTAACAACACAGTATGGTCAAAGACTTAGTTGTAGTTGCGATTTAAAAAAAAAAAAAAAAAATGTTATGTTACATTTTTTATTTTATGTAACCTTTTATTTAACTAGGTAAGTCCGTTTAAGAACAAATTCTTGTTTACAATGACGGCCTACCCCGGTCAAACACGGACAATGCTGAGCCAATTGTGCGCCGCCCTATGGAACCCCCTAATCACGGCGGGATGTGATACAGCCTGGATACCGATCTGGTATCTGGTTACCTATAACTACAAACATAGTTATGTTTTAGCGTTTTTATATATTTATTACCATATTCCTGGATATCTAAGGAACTACCCACAATGCACTATTTCTCAACATCATATGGAGTACCGGTGCTACCTAGCTAGTTCCAGCTGGCTAACGTTAGCTATTAGCCACACTAGCATGTATTTACATTCTAACGTAATGTTAGCAGGCTAGTAGGGCTAAAGTTAGCAGGCTCGTTGGCTTGTAAGTTAGCATAAAATTACATTGAAACCAGTAGTCATAAGTGCAATCGATTTGGTTTCATTTTAAGTTATACATTTTTTCTTCTTTTTTTTCTGTTGGAGTTTACATTATAGGGAATAAGCTGGCTTGTTATTTCTGGGATGACTTCAGAAATCCGTTTTAAGTAATAACTTGAAAAATAGAAAAGTGGAGTGTAACTTTGCATTGGGACTTTTGTTGCATATAAGCCTACTAATGCAAATCCATATGTTACATGTGGTAATGTGTATATACTACCTAAACCTTTAAGTTATTTCCAGGTATCAATGTGGGCTCATATTGGGGGGTGTTCATTGGTTATTCCTTACTTATTTCACATAACTACAGGTATGTGCACTGCTTACACTCTTAGAAAAAATGTTCCATCTAGAACCTAAAAAGGTTCTTCGGCTCCCCCATGGGAGAACCCTTTGAAGAACCCTTTTGGGTTCTACCAGGTCAATTGTGGAGTAGCACAGCTAACCAGAACACTTGCTTGAGTAAATCATTACTCGTCTCCGTACTGAGGTCACTGAGTCAGGTGCTTGTGGATTGCGTGTCAGTAGGTGCAGAGGGCACTGATTCTGTTACAGCATTTAGCCTACTATGTGTGTGCGTGCATGCGTTCGTTCGTGCCTGTGTACAACAACAACGAGGTCTTAACCCCGGTCTGTTTACCCAGCAGATCTAGCTCAGCTGGGCATTAAGGTAGAGCTTCAATTGTGTCAAGATTTTCCCTCCGCAAATTGAGCAGATTCGGCCCTTAGTAACGTGATTAGCAAACAGCAGCAGCAAGGCTGGGCCCAGACCAGCCTACCTTCAGTTAGTTTAGCACAATGGTGTGGTAAGCGGCTAATCCAACTGCAGAAAGACCAACCTCTGCCCAATCCATTTTTGGGGCGAAACAATGGGAAATACCCTCCAAACCCAGCTTGTGCTTTCCCACAGCTTAAGAGACACACACACACACACACACACAGACAGAGATGGCGAGATGAAAATTGATAGGCAAAATGTTTGTTCTCGAGAAATCTGCTCATTCAGCTGATAAGGCTGACGCCCACACGGATGATGGAAACATGACTTCATGCCTCAGAATGCATTCATAATGTGCTACTTGCAGTGGTTGAATAACTTTTCCAACAAGAAAAGCAAAAATGGCAAAGTATGAAAAATGTTTCTGGTACCATTTTCTGGTGGTTGGGTGGAAAAGTGCTGTTGAGCCATCTACCATACATCTATCTCTGTGTAATGGATGGACATGCACTATTTGTGAGATGATGCTCAATTGTCATCATCTCCATAAATATACAAGGAGTATGTCAAACATTTGGAACACCTTCCCAACATGGAGTTACACACCACCCTCCTTTTATCTTCAGAAGAGCCTCAATTTTTTGGGGCATTCAATAGGGATACTGGCCCATGTTGACGCCAACGCTTCCCACAGTTGTCAAGTTGGCTGGGTGTCCTTTTGGGTGGTGGACCATTCTTGATACACACGGGAAACTGTTGAGTGTGGAAAAACCCAGCAGTGTTGCAGTTCTTAACACAAACCGGTGCGCCTGGCAGCTACTACCATACCCTGTCCAAAGGCACTTCAATCTTTTGTTTTGCCCTTTCACCCTCTGAATGGCACACATGCACAACCCATGTCTCAATTGTCTAGAGGTTTAAAAAATCCTTCTTTAACGCGTCTCCTCCCCTTCATCTACACTGATTTGAAGTGGATTCACCTGGTCATTCTGTCAAATTCATGTAGTGTTTTGTACACTCAAGTGTACATTTACTTCGAGGCTACGAACAAAGATTGAACATCCTCGTTTGCAGAACACTCCCATTTGAGCTTCTAAATGAGTATGAGCAGCAAACCTCTGATAGTCATCTCCTTATGTTTCCTCTGCTGTCAGACCCAGATAACAAACTGGAGCTGTGAGTCACCAAACTAAATGGACTTATCTCTCACTTTTCATGATGCCGGAACAGCAAGAGCAGCGATGACCGTTGCGGGGCCTCTACTAGAGATCGACAAAATATCTCATTGTGTCATCTTTAGCATGTTCAACAGTCCTTCCTCCTATTTCTTCTTTCACTCTCGCTTCCTCTCCTCTAGAATCTCCAAAAACATCCCCACCACCAAAGACATAGAGCCCCTGCTGGAGATCGACGGGGACATCCGTAGCTTCGAGGTGTTCCTGTCCTCTAGGACGCCCGTCCTCACGGCACGCGACGTGGAGATGTTCCTCCCTTGCACTGTCAACCTGGACCCCAAACTCCGGGAGATCATCGCAGGTCCGTATATTTACACACAAGCATCACTATTCTAATGGTCATTACACTCAGTTTGTCAACCTCACTCAGCTCAAAGACCTAGGAACGTATTCACAAAACATCTCAGAGTAGGAGTGCTGCCCTAGGATCAGTCCCCCACCTGTCCATATACTATTATTCATTATGATCTAAAAGGAAAAACTGATCCCATGTTATCATTTCTACTCTTGAGACTCTCTTTGTAAACATGCCATTAACTGCAATGAATGTACAGTGCCTTCAGAAAGTATTCATACCCCTTAATGTGTTAATACTTATGTAAATAGGATATTTCTGTATTTCATTTTACAGACAAAAATGTCTATAAAAACATGAAGAATTTTTGTTGTCGATGTAATCCATTTTGAATTCAGGCTGTAACACAACAATATTAGGAATAATTCAAGGTGTATGAATACTTCCTGGAGGCACTGTAAGTGTTCTGTCAATATATTTGTGTAATTAGCTAAATTGTTACTTACTCATTGATCTGCAACCAAACACATTTAAATGCAGCCAAAGACAACAGTCGGTCAGCTATCCAACTCAAAGGCCTGACGTCACTAATAAAGGAGACTGTGTGTGTGTGTGCGAGCGAGCGAGCTTTGGAAGGTTACCAATGCCCCTGTCCCTCCCTGGCCAGTCATCCAGTCCTGTTTCCAGTGTCCTGCAGCCAGCCAGTGGGCACAGTGGTCAGTGATACCCACTCACTCACTTACCAGGCTGACTCACTCACTCATAAGGCCTCCATTGTGCTCCCTTACTGCCGGATTGGGTCTCTACTCAACCCATCATTCAACAACATGCACTCTTATGACCGAGACATTTTGGTGCCTGTTTCTTACCTGGCCACTTACCCCACTCTGTTTCGTTTATAAAAAAAGTTTTTTTTTGTATTGTAAGACAGTTCAAATGCAATTTATCTGCAGAAAAAAATACAGTTTTCTTGGCAAAAGTGAGAGTTTGAATTAATGTTGTCTATTTTCAGTAAAGCCAATAACTTTAACAATGTGTTATTTTCCACCCTGCTCCCTCAAGTGCACTCAATCACACAATGAAAGTTTATCCATGTACGTGGCATTTGATTTGCATTCTCTCCGCAGAACCTCTCTATGTGAACCCGCTGAGAACGATCAAATATGTTTGGTTGAATCTGTTTCTGAGTGGGTGGATCTAAAGTCTCTTTATAGTCGGAGCCAAGACGTGATCTACATCAGCATCAGAGATAAAATGTCCCCTTTTCGCTCCCCCGCTCTTCTCTCCCTTCCTCCTCTCCCTCTTCATGAGGTCTTTCTGTCTCTCCACCCACTCCCTCCCTCTCTATCTCTCTCCTTATCTAGTCCTGTTACCATCTTTCCCCCTAACTTGTCGCCCCCCCCCCTTCTCTCTCCCTGTAGATGTTCGTGCTGCCAGGGAGCAGATGCACATTGGAGGAGTGACCTATCCCACGCTGCCCCTGCAGGACGTCCCAGCCCGCGCCTCTTCTGCCTTCGGCCAGCACTCGGCCGCCTGCTCCCCCACGGGCTCCTTCACTGGCTCCCTGCCCCCCCCGGGGCTAGTGCCCTCGCAGCCCCACAGCAGTTACTACAGCATGCCCGCTCCGCAGCACCCATTCTACACCCGGGTGAGACGTCAACACAACACAGCAGCAACTGACTGCACCTGACCGTAGCTCAGAACACATTCATTTAGTATACGGTAGAGTACCAAAGTTTTGTTCAACGTACTTCAGTACACCTTAGTATGAAGAGAATCACAGTGCAGTTGAAATTACCTCTGTTTTCCTTTGGAGACACACGAATTAAAGGGATAGCTCACCCAAATGATAAAATAAAATGTTTCTTACCCTGTAAGCAGTGTATGGACAAAGGTACGACAGCAATCTATGCTCTGTTAAGTGACAGTTACTTACCTCTGTTTTGTTAACGTAACTGCACAGCTACCTCAGTGCACATCACAATACAGGTCCATTTACTCACGTCACCTCATTTTTAAATGTTACAGTGCAGACCCTCCTCTCTAAACAAAAAGGATCCTTCACAGCTCTAGGGTTACCTCAGATATATGTGTATGAATGATCCCTCATACAATCCTCATGTTGTGCGCTTTAACCATTCTCCTTCTTCATCCTTCCATATAGCCTTATTTCCCCCATCATGAGTATCACCTACCCCGGCATCAATACAGCTCCCGTCCTCACCCTGCCCCGTCCCAGTCACGCCCCTCCATTAAAGCAGGCTACCCCAGGGACCCCAATGGACTTGTAAGTACAGAGCTGCCGGTCAGTAGGACACCTAGCACTAGTAGCTAGCAGTAGTCCACTATGGTATAGTGCAGTGTTCTGTTTGAGGTCCACCCAAATCGAGTCAGAGTCAAGACAAAAGGCCGGAGGGGATGGGGACAAGGGGTTCGAGACCGAGTCAAGACCGAGACCAGAAAAAATGCGAGTCCAATTCAAGACCGTGATTGTAATTTTGTCAAATCACCACCATAATAGGAGTTCAAAATGTCCAGTATTTCTGTGTTCATATTTCAGAACAACATCTGGATTCTTTAGACATTCAGAAGAGTGAAAAAAATGCATGTTGAGGGCAGATAGAGACACTAGAAATTATTACTAACCCAAACACGGTGGGGAACAACGGGCCTTCTCCGTCTTCTGAGAAGGGCTAAGGATTTATAAAATAATGATAATTGTATTATTATTTTCAATGATGTTCTGACTTAATCTCTTCAGTGTTTGTTGCTGGTCTCAGGGGAGATAAATCTAGCTCGCTAAGTTAGCCATTGGCTAGACCATCAGAAGCTAGACAAAAGGCATCTGCCATTCAACTTTTTTAGGGCAACATTTTCAACCAATCATATTTTGACTTAATGAGCGGGACCGTTTTTACAAAAACGCATGGAAACTTCTGCCTTCTTGAAGGTCAACAGGTCACTACGCAATAGCAGTAGTTTTCCCATGGTCTAGCTAGCTAGTTGTCTGCTAGTTTGCAGCCGGTGTTATCTAACAAGGTGTTGCTAATTTGTTAGCTTCTCCCTTTTCAAGAGGAACTTTCAACAAGAAGTTAAGTTTCAAATGATCATCTGGTGAGTGGAACTGTGTTTTTATTGCAGCGCTCTTGCTGTTGTTAGCCATTTCTTTGAAAATAACTTGTGTGTGAAACATTGTTGCATTTAAAGCAGAACTGACAGCATTTTAGAAACATGAAATCTTATTAAAATATGTTTGAATAGACCCCCAGGAAGAATATGACACTTTAAAAGATATGGTCATTGATATGTTAATTTCCACAAATTCTTAAAATGTTTGGGAATTATGTACACTACCGTTCAAAAGTTTGGGGTCACTTGTTTTTTAAAGAAAAGCAAATTTTTTTGGTCCATTAAAATAACATCATATTGATCAGAAATACAGTGTAGACATTGATAACGTTGTAAATGACTATTGTAGCTGTAAATGGTAGATTGTTTTTAATGGAATATCTACATAGGTGTACGGAGGCCCATTATCAGCAACCATCACTCCTGTGTTCCAATGGCACACTGTGTTAGCTAATCCAAGTATATCATTTTCAAAAGGCTAATTGATCATTAGAAAACCCTTTTGCAATTATGCTAGCAGAGCTGAAAACTGTTGTTTGTGCTGATGTAAAGAAGCAATAAAACTGGCCTTCTTTAGACTAGTTGATTATCTGGAGCATCAGCATTTGTAGGTTCGATTACAGGCTCAAAATGGCCAGAAACAAAGAACGTTCTTCTGAAATCCATCAGTCTATTCTTGTTCTGAGAAATGAAGGCTATTCCATGCGAGAAATTGCCAAGAAACTGAAGATCTCAAACAACGCTCTGTACTACTCCCTTCACAGAACAGTGCAAACTGGCTCTAACCAGAATAGAAAGAGGAGTGGGAGGCCCCGGTGCACAAATGAGCAAGAGGACAAGTACGTTGTGTCTACTTTGAGAAACAGACTCCTCACAAGTACTCAACAGGAAGAAATAGTACCCCCAAAACACCAGTCTCAATGTCAACAGTGAAGAGGCAACTCCGGGATGCTGGTCTTCTAGGTAGAGTTACAAAGAAAAAGCCACATCTCAGACTGGCCAATAAAATAAAGATTAAGATGGGCAAAATAACAGACACTGGACAGAGGAAGATTGGAAATAAGTGTTATGGACAGACTAATCTAAGTTTGAGGTGTTCGGATCACAAAGAAGAACATTTGTGAGACGCAGAAAAAATGAAAAGATGCTGGAGAAGTGCTTGACGCCATCTGTCAAGCATGGTGGAGGCAATGTGATGGTGGTGGTGGTAAAGTGGGAGATTTGTACAGGGTAAAAGGGATCTTGAAGAAGGAAGGCTATCGCTCTATTTTGCAACACCATGCCATACCCTGTGGACGGCCCTTAATTGGAGCTAATTTACTCCTACAACAGGACAATGACCCAAAGCACAGCTTCAAACTATGCAAGAACTATTTAGGGAAAAGCCAGTCAGCTGGTATTCTGTCTATAATGGAGTGGCCCGCACAGTCACCGGATCTCAACCCTATTGAGCTGTTGTGGGAGCAGCTTGACCGTATGGTACGTAAGAAGTGCCCATCAAGCCAATCCAACTTGTGGGAGGTGCTTCAGGAAGCATGGCGTGAAATCCGTTCAGATTACCTCAACAAATGGACAACTAGAATGCCAAAGTCTGTTATTGCTGCAAATGGAGGATTCTTTGGAGGATTCAATGACGAAAGCAAAGTTTTTCAGGACAATTATTATTTCAATTAAAAATCATTATTTGTAACCTTGTCAATGTCTTGGCTATATTTCCTATTCATTTTGCAACTCATTTCATGTATGTTTTCATGGAAAACAAGGACATTTCTATGTGACCCCAAACTTTTGAACGGTAGTGTACACTAAGGCATTTGTGAAAATGCTATCGCAATATCGAGTGGGAAAGTGGCCATGCATTTGGACAAATAATAGACACTGCAGTAAATACATCTGTCTTGAGTATACACAGACCGGTGTGCTATAGTCAGTCAGAGCTACAGTAGACCTTTATACAAACACGCCATTTGCCACACTGGTCAGCCATCATTCACTTTGAACTGGACTGTGTGTTTACAGGCAGTTGCAACAGCGCAACTTTAGATCATTAGAAAGCATTTTCCAAAAGCCACAAAATACACCTGGATTGAATTATGCAAGTATGTAAACACCACAGGAGCCCTCTTACATTTGGGAACTTTACAGTCTTATTGATCAAACTACCATGAAAAGTCTCTCGCTCCCTCGTTGATGCACATCAACAACGACAAGATCGACAACCAATGCTAGCCATAGCAAAATGAGCTAAAATCTAACGAAGGAACATTAGATTAACCCTCTCAAACTTTTTCAGCTAGTAGGCCGTCAAAATTGCTCTGATAAACAATAGGGACGTTTTGCTTCCTCATCCTTCTGCAGCTTGCCTGCCAATGCATGCTTGTCCCAACCAAGCACCCAAGCTAATTGGCTACGGTTGGTTAGTTTGCTAGCTAGCAACCTCCAGACGCAAATGAGAACACCTTACTCTGACCATTTTACTCGCTGTAGCAGAGCTGGTTTGACTATTTGCATGTTACTTAGAGCATTCTTGACTTACTTTTTTTTTGCCTACGTTTACTGATGCTGGTCATATTCAGCAGGTGTTGCACCTTCGTAAATTCATCAGTTATTCTGCACTCTGGCACACTCAGACGAGAGTGCTCTGAAATCGGAGTAGATAGCCAGAGTGAATTTGCGAATGCAAGAGAGATGCTAACCATCTAGCTAACGTTAGGCTCTGTGTTTTTAAGCTTTCTACATAAATAGATAAGCTAGCCTATTATCCACATTATGACTGACTTGTGATCCTTGCCCTTGCTAGATGGATTGTATTGACATTCCAAGCCTTAGTTACATTCGTCCAGGATTTTTTTGTCCAGAATATCGAGTCGTTGAAACTGAAACAGTACATCCCGAATGGAGGCAGCAAACAATGTACCAGGCCAGCTGTGATTTACAACCTGATAGCAGAAGCAGTGGGTCACATTGACCTTCAGGTCCATTATGTCATCTCGCATGACATGTACCCCTTTTCTTTCCTCCCAACGTCTTTTCACTCTCCAAGGACTGTGTCGTCATGTATTTTATTTAAATCCCAGACTAGCTTGAGTTATTCTTATATCCAGTGCCCCCTTACCCACCCCGTGCCCCGTTCTGTGCCCATGTCCAGATGTAATCGCTGAGGATGCCAGAGAGGGCCTCCCCACCCCCACTACCAGTGATCTCCCTATGGTAACGCAACAGGCTGGTGTGGATCGTTGGCATTCGCTGGAGCGTCTGTGTCCTTCCGTCTTGACTGTCACAACTCGCCACACACAAAACGCACACCAAAATGCTGTCCATGCACTCGCGCGCACACACACAGCTAACCGTTTCCATCTGGCCAGATACACTAACATGGCTTCGAACGCAGACGGGGTATGTCAGTGACAACGTCATGTCTCATGCTGAATAGATGCGCCGGTGGCTCCCCTGTTTGTGGCCAGCACCGGAGCGAATTGTAATAGCTCAGTCCTGTTTGAATGCGAGTCTCGTTGTCCAATAGTGAACTCACCACTGTGCGAGTGCAACTGCTCCCATTCTATACTGTGTCTGCATGTAGTAGGGAGCACATTCATATACAACTAGTGCACAGGAAGGTTGAAGCAACTAAAGGCTAACGACATGGCAATTAGTATTGGATATACACATTTAACAATGGCCAATGTCTCAGTTTAGGTTTCCTTTTGGTAAGTACAGTGTGTCTGACTGACTTTTTCTGTTCACTATGGAAGTCCAACAGGAAAAATCCTATATGCATACTGTCCTCACTGATCCATCTCCATCTCTTTCAATTCCCATCACCCTCTGTATCCCACCCTCTCTCTATCCCTCTAATACTCTCTCCTCTCTCTCTGTTGGTCTGTGTATATAGCACAGTCTGTATGTGTGTGCAGTGGGCAGCCCAGTGTAATTGCCTAGCCCCAGCTGATGAATAGTGTACCGGCTATATCCCCATAGGGCTGGATGAGGACGGGATTAGCATCAGAGGCTAGCAGGACGGAAGCAGCAACTCAATGTGCACAAGGGCTTATCTTCTCACAGAGATGCTTCCTCCCTCACAGGCCTCTGTTTCCTCTTCCCCATCCCTCTGCTGCCCACGCCCCGCACCACTGTAATTACAGCCTTATCACACACAGGGAGCTCACACACACACACACACACAGTTACACACACTTGTGTGCATACACACACACACACACACTCGCATGCGTGTACGTAATGGCACAGCGTAACACACTGACACAATGTACACAGTCACACATACAAAGTCTGGGTGGAGGACCAGATTTTGAGGCTTCCTCAGAATGGAAACGTTGTATTTTCTGTGTTAAGGGAGAAGACTGCTCTCTTTCTCTCCTCTCCGCTTCACTTTCTCTCCAAACATCACGCTCTGTGCTGTTCGTCCTCTCTGCAAAGATCATCTTCCGAATGTCCTCTGTTTCTAAAAATATATCTATATATTTTTTTCGTTTCCTACTGTAATAATTTGAAACTAAATGGCTTCTCAGTTTGTCTTTGCTTGATGGAATGTTGTAAAAGTGCCTTTGCCTGCTGTGGTTCAAGATAAATGTCTTGTTTTCTAGTCTGACGTGAATGTGTCTCCTGTTCTCTTGCGTTCTATGATGACTTCAGCATGTGGCCTAATATCCTGTCTCTCTGTCTCTCGCTCTCTCGCTCTCCCCAGAGCAGTTTTTGTCACAGCCTGTCAGGTACACTCATCTCTTTGGATTTCACTGTCTCTAACTTTCTCGCCACCTTTCTACCTCACCTCCACCAGCTAATATAACACATCATGCTTTTCCCTCCGCCCGGCATGCATTAGACCTCCACAGATCATGTGTTTTCCTCTAGATAAGGTCGTTTCATGTGGTTGAATGTACAATATTTCTAGGAGGATTTAGGCCTCTTCTAGGTCATCCAATGTATGATGTGTCACGAATCCTACTTCTAGTCGAGTTCAACAAAACTCACCGGAACGTTTTGGTTGCCATGTTTGCGAGACTCAATTTAGGAGCATGTTTCAAAATGCCTGTCAAGTAGTCTAATTTCTACACCTAAGAAGCAGAAATCATATGGGCCATCATTATTGAGGAGCTCTACAGTCTATGAGATAATTGCTCTCTCTGGTGCTTTTAATGAAAAAGGCTTCAGGGGCATGCTAATCAAACTGACACAAGACATGTCTATAAAACTTAACAGGTAAAGTTGTCTATGTTCCTTTGATACATGTTCCTTTGCATTAGCAGACATGCAGATTAGTGTGCTACAGCAAGTCTTGACTGCTATAGCCACACACACACACACACACACACACACACACACACACACACACACACACACACACACACACACGCACACAATATTAGTGCAGAGTGCAGCTGATACAGCAGTACGCTACACTCCTTCAGCACTGTCTGTGTACAGTAGCTAACCTCCCTAACTGACCTTCACCCTCTGCCTCCTTTCACAGAGAGACCCCCCCGTTCTGCTCGGCACTGTTAAGACGTCTACAGCTTATTTTCTCTAACAAGCACTCGCAGCGAGAGAGCAAGCACAGACGTCTTCTAAGCCTCGCCGCCTTCTCGCCCATGTCGACAAAGCTGTTGTTTTGTTGTAGCTCAGTCTGAAACCATGTCCTAGTGGTATTAATAGAGAGAAAGAGAGAGCGGGGGGAGGGAGGAGGGTGGTTGTTGTGTTTTGTTTCACTGCTAGTGGGTGGCATGTCAGGCTAGCTGGGAGTCTCTGGTTCGAGATCATTAGGGGGGCGAGGATATTGGCTACTCTTCTAGCTTATATGAGGGGGAGACGTGCACACACACACGGCTCATGTGTGTACATTGAATACTGCACTACCATCTACAGTGTTCAGATTAACATAAAGACCCCCAACAGAGCCCATATTGCACATCTGGTGCCACTTTAGTTACAATGCTCTTCTATTGTTACCTCACAGGTGCTTGCACTAACAAAGATAATTGCATTTTGGTGTTGCTTGCTCTTTTGTCTTTGTGCCATGCTGTGAAAAAGGGACTAGTGTTCCTGGCTGCAGTGAATAAGATACTCCAGTGTTAACCTTCGTCCATATTAACCTAGCTGTGGTGGTTGTAACGCTACGCTGTGGTGGTTGTAACGCTACGCTGCGCTGTGAAGCATTGCTCTAACCGTATGAGTCGTTGCAGTGGTTGTAAATTATCCATGCTACACTACTTAGTCAAATGGTGATTCTGACTGTCTCTGTCTGTCTCCCTGTGTGTGTGTGTGGACAGGGTTCTGGCTCCGGGGTACCAGGCGCCCCTGTGGTACTCCTCAGCTCTCTGAACACGGACGTGGTGTGTGAACGCGTCATACACATCGACGGCATGGACCCTAGCATGCTGGCCCAGTACACCGCCACCATCAAGAAGGTGAGGCCTGCTATACACACACAGATACACACACACACAACCCTCATATACACACACTCGGCCTCCTACGTTTGCTTATACAACACTTCTGTCAATAAAGTTGATTCAAAAGATTCAATATCAGTCATGTCAGTATGTCCATTTCACACAAGGTGCGTATCTCATAATGCAATTTGCGTCAGAACGGAAGAGTTGGAGCATGAGTCCAAATCAAAGTATGCAGAACAGAGGCCAATTCTCAGATGCGTACTTTTCAAAGCATGCTCCGATTCAACTGAAATATGAACGTAATATGACGCAACCACATAAAATACATCTCAACATTTCTTGAATGCCATCGGGTTTTGAGCTGAGGTGAGAGAAAATCATCAAGGCTAAAACCGGCACTTTTACTGAAACGTTGATTAATGTGCACTGTCCCTGTAAAAATAAAACTCCGACTTTGGAATGAAATGTTGCCCACTCGCATCGCATATGTTACCTGAATACAATATTTTATGTTGATACGTTAATAAATACATACTGTGTTAATTTTGGCATGTTTAACTGCCTAGAATATCCACTGTAGTGTGCATAGACCAGAGGCTGGCTAACAAAGAATTAGCTGCTCGCTAGCTACCCATGAAGAATTTGTAGCTAACGTTAGCCAGCTACTGACCTAACAACATTCGTTTTAGGTCACTTTTACATGTAAAACTAGCTGGCTGGCTAGATTAATAGGATTCACATATAGCTAGCTGATAATTATGAAGTTACAAGCTCACGTTTGCTTTATGTAGTTATCTTGTTTAGTTTGTATTGTTCAAAGTTAATGCAGTAGCATGGGAGTGCGTATTGCTTTTCAAATGTAAATTTATATGTACTCAAGGCCTCAGAGAACAAACTTGCAGCATGAGAGTGTGGAGCATGGTAGTATGCATATTGATCAACACCCAAGGGTTTAATTTCTGTCTGTATTAAAGTTAATATGCAGCTGTTTTTATCTCAATATTAAATCATTTCTGGTTAACAATTCCATACTGTACTGTGATTGTTTTCAATTAAAATGGTCAAAAAGAAACAACAATCGCTTCTTAGCAAAGAGCAATTTCTCAAGCAAGATTTTTTGCTAGGACTGTCTGGGAATGGTTGGAGTGGGGAGGGGAAAACTGAAAGCTAGCTGTTATTGGTAGAGAGGTTTGGAACTTATTCTTATTTACCGTCGGATGATGTCACTAGGCAGGCCAAAGCTCCATCACACCTGTCCGCAATGGATGTGGCTGAAATAGCCGTATCGACAAAATTGAAGGGGTATCCACATACTTTAAAACACATTTTTTTTACTGCACTGGGCCTTTTAATAATGATCTGAGTAGGCTTTATATGGCCTGGTCTGCATTGAGCTTCCAGTCCATTTAGACAGGATGTCATTAATGTCTAGGCAATATATCAATTCCTCTAGACCAGGTCTTCCCAAACTGTGTGACGCGTAACAATGCCGACGGGGTACGCCAAATAAAAATGTGATTCACATTTTTTACTTCACATTTTCAAACAGTACATTTTCCAATGGGGCTACACATTTGGGTGAGGTTTTTTTCTCGCCTGAGTAGCCTCCGTTTCACTGCCACAAATTAAATTATACCATCTGGTATTTAGCGAAATAACACAATGTCAAATGTTTCATTGCTAAATTGTAATTATTTTACCACGAATGGCCTATTTATTGCCTTACCTCGCTTATCTTACCTCATTTGCACAAACTGTTTAAATACTTTTTTTATTGTGTTGTTGAATGTATGTTTGTTTATTCCATGTGTAACCCTGTGTTGTTGTTTGATTTGCACTGCTTGGCCAGGTCGCAGTTGTAAATTTAAAAAATAAGCCATGGGAGTTTTTGGAGCGAGAATAAAGATGACTTTCGAGTAGTAATACATGTATAAAAGCAACATATACCATTAATAAG
Organism: Oncorhynchus masou masou; assembly: GCF_036934945.1. Classification (NCBI taxonomy): domain Eukaryota; kingdom Metazoa; phylum Chordata; class Actinopteri; order Salmoniformes; family Salmonidae; genus Oncorhynchus; species Oncorhynchus masou. Next base: position 39,158,652 of record NC_088243.1, read on the forward strand.
AAGGAGCTAGAAGTATCTTATATGGTGAGCTACTGAGTGGCTAGGACAGGCAAGCCCCATACTATTGTGGAGGACTTAATTCCTCCTGCTGCCGTGGATATGGCTGGGACAATGCTGGGGGAAAAGGCCCAAAAAACTATACCGACAATGCCTTCATCAAACAACACTGTTTTACGACGCATCAGTGACATGGCAGGAGATGTTTTTAAACAATTACTTCTTCGCATACAAGCCAGTGAATTATATGCGTTACAGCTGGATGAGTCAACAGACATGGCGGGCATGGCACAGCTCCTGGTATATGTCCATTACGTTTATGGGGGTGGGTCAATTAAGGAAGACATCTTCTTCTGCAAACCACTAGAAACCAGGACAACATGAGAGGATATTTTTTACGTACTGGACAGCTTTGTGACATCAAATGGACTTTGGTGGTCAAGATGTGTTGGTATCTGTACTAATGGCGCAAAGCCATGACAGGGAGACGTAGTGGAGTGGTAACGCAAGTGTAAGCAGTTGCTCCCAACGCCACTTGGGTACATTGCAGCATCCACCGAGAGGCTCTTGCTGCCAAGGGAATTTGGACACTACAGTGAAAATGGTTAACTTTGTTAAAGCAAGGCCCCTGAACTCTCATGTATTTTCTGAATTATGCAATGATATGGGCAGCAACCGACCATGTAACACTTTTACAACATAGTGCTCTGGTTATCAAGGGGCAATTATTTTTTTTAAATTGAGAAACAAGCTTAAAATTTTCATTACTGACCATAATTTTCACTTGTCTGACCGCTTTCATGATGATGGGTTTCTCACACGCTTGCCTATCTGGATGATGTTTTTTCTCGCCTGAATGATCTGAATCACAGGGATTCTCCGAAACTATATTCAATGTTCAGGACAAAATTGAGGCTATGATTAAGAAGTTGGAGCTCTTTTCTGTCTGTATTAACAAGGACAACACGCAGGTCTTTCCATCATTGTATTATTTGTTTTGTGTGCAAATGAACTCAAGCTTACAGACAATGTCAAATGTGATATAGCGATGCATCTGAGGGAGCTGGGTGAGCAATTATGCAGGTACTTTCCCGAAACGGACGACACAAACAACTGGATTCATTATTCCTTTCGTGCCCTGCCCCAGTCCACATATTGATATCTGAACAAGAGAGCCTCATCGAAATTGCAACAAGCGGTTCTGTGACAATTGAATTTAATCAGAAGCCACTGCCAGATTTCTGGATAGGGCTGCGCTCAGAGTATCCTGCCTTGGCAAATCGCTGTTAAGACATTGATGCCCTTTTCAACCACGTACCTATGTGAAAGTAGATTGTGTAGAAAATTATTTAAGACTGAGACTCTCTCCAATACAACCCAACATTGCAGATTTATGTACATCCTTTCAAGCACACCCTTCTCATTAACCTGTGGTGAGTTATTCACAATTTTTGAGGAACAAATAAATGTTTTTCTGTAAGATGGCTAAATAAAGAGCAAAATTATTGATTATTATTAGTTGTGCCCTGGTCCTATAAGAACTCTTTGTCACTTCCCGCGAGCTATGTTGTGACAAAAACTCACACTTATTCTTATGGGACAGTTGAGCTAACATAGGCTAATGCGAATAGCATGACGTTGTAAGTAACAAGAATATTTCTCAGGACATAGACATATCTGACATTGGCAGAAAGCTTAAATTCTTGTTAATCTAACTGCACAGTCCAATTTACAGTAGCTATTACAGTGAAAGAATACCATGCTATTGTTTGAGGAGAGTGCACAGATTTGAACATGAAAGTTATTACTACACAAATTAGGCGGACTTTGGGCAGTCTTGATACAATATTTTGAACAGAAATGTAATGGTTCATTGGACTAAAACTTTGCGTGCACAGTTTACTTTGCGTGCACAGCTGCCATCTAGTGGCCAATATCTAAATTGCACCTGGGCTGGAATAATACATTATGGCCTTTCACTTGCATTTCAAAGATGATGGTACAAACAAAATACAAAAGAACTGTTGTTATTTTTCTTTGTATTATCTTTTACCAGATATATTGTGTTATATTCTCCTACATTCCTTTCACATTTCAATAAACTTCAAAGTGTTTCCTTTCAAATGGTACAAAGAATATGCATATCCTTGCTTCAGAGCCTGAGCTACAGGCAGTTAGATTTGGGTACGTCATTTTAGGCGAAAATTGAAAAAGAGGTAGGGGGTGTGTGTGCAGGCTTACAATGATGGTTAAAAACAACATTTGAGAGTGTGCTGACCCTGGTGCAAGAGGGGGTATGCAGCTGGAGGTTGAATGTTTGAAGAACCACTGCTCTAGACCCCAGTCGGCCCACCTAACAACACTTTAAGTGAGACATTTGTAAAATGATTTATTGTTTTGTGAGGTGCAGAACCGGGGACACATTTGTTTCCTGAGGAAAGTATAGCAATGTAGAGTTCATACAAGCTCATGTTTGGAAATGTGGCCCAGGACTACTATATACCATTGGAAGGTAGTAGCCACCCTTTGCATGGATGATAGCTTTGCACACTCTTGGCATTCTCTCAACCAGCTTCATGAGGTAGTCACTTGGAATGTATTTCAATTAACAGGTGTGCATTGGTAAGTTCATTTGTGGAATTTCTTTCCTTCTTAATGCGTTTGAGCCAATCAGTTGTGTTGTGACAGGTTAGGGTTGGTATACAGAAGATAGCCCTTTTTGGTAAAAGACCAAGTCCATATTATGGTAAGAAAAGCTCAGATAAGCAAAGAGATTAAGACATGAAGGTCAGTCAATGCGGAAAATCTCAAGAACTTTGAACGTTTCTTCAAGTGCAGTCGCAAAAACCATCAAGCACTATGATGAAACTGGCTCTCATGAGGACCGCCACAGGAAAGGAAGACCCAAAGTTACCTCTGCTGCAGAGGATAAGTTCATTAGCGTTACCAGCCCAAATAAATGCTTCACAGAGTTCAAGTAACAGACACATCTCAGCATCAACTGTTCACAGGAGACTGCATGAATCAGGCCTTCGTGGTTGAATTGCTGCAAAGAAACCACTACTAAAGGACAGCAATAAGAAGAAGGGACTTGCTTGGGCAAAGAAACATGCTCAATGGATGCTAGACCGGTGGAAATCTGTCCTTTGGTGTAATGAGTCCACATTTTTGGTTTTTGGTTCCAACCGCTGTGTCTTTGTGAGACGCAGAATAGGTGAACGGATGATCTCCGTATGTGTGGTTCCAACCGTGAAGCATGGAGGAGGTGGCGTGATGGTGTGGGGGTGCTTTGCTGGTGATATCTTTAGAATTCAAGGCACACTTAACCAGCATGGTCACAGCATTCTGCAGCAATACGCCATCCCATCTGGTTTGCGTTTAGTGGGACTATCATTTTTTTTTCAATAGGACAATAACCCATAGCACACCTCCAGGTTGTGTAAGGGCTATTTGACCAAGAAGGAGAGTGATGGAGTGCTGCATCAGATGACCTGGCCTCCACAATGACCTAACCTCAAACCAATTGAGATTGTTTGGACTGTAGAGCAAAGGAAAAGCAGCCAACAAGCAGCCTCTGCCTCTCTCAGCATATGTGTGAACTCATTCAAGACTGTAGGAAAAGCATTCCAGATGAAGCTGGTTGAGAGAATGTCAAGAGTGTGCAAAGCTGTCATGAAGACAAAGGGTGGCAACTTTTAAGAATCTCAAATATAAAATCTATTTAGATTTGTTTAACACTGTTTTGGTTACTTCATGATTCCATATGTGTTATTATATGTTTGATGTCTCCACTATTATTCTACAATGTGAAAAAATAGTCAAAATAAAGAAAAACCCTTAAATGATTGGGTGTGTCCAAACTTTTGACTGGAACTGTACATATGGGCCTACTTTACTCAATTCACGCACACTTACGCCCTAATTTATACAGTACGGGGCAGATTCCCGGACACAGATTAAGCCTAATCCTTGAATAAAAATCAAGCTTGATGGAGAATCTCCATTGATAGTGCTTTTTAGTCCAGGATTAGGTTTTATCTGTGGCCGAACTGGCCCAATGTGCATGTATTTGATCAGTCGTGATCATGTCTCTCCCTCTCTCCGTGTTAGGCCAATGTGAATGGCCGGGTGCTGTCTCAATGCAACCTGGAAGAGCTGAAGAAAGAGATGAACATGAACTTTGGGGACTGGCAACTCTTCAGAGGCATGGTAAGACAAGGCCTCCATCTCTGCTTTTAAATACTCGATATCCTCCTTCTATTTATTTGATGTGTACATTAATATCGATTTCCTGATTTATTATTGTTTCTTTTTTTTATTCACCGAATTTGTGTTTTGTGTGTTGTTTTATTGTCTTCTAAAAAAAAATTTAAAAAATCAGGGCATCTTGTAATACATCTTGAGCCTTCTCTGGAGACATCCGAGGGTTTTATAATCCGTATTACGAGAACGTCTGCAGTCTGCTCCGCTCGCTCGGGGGGCTGGAATCAGGAACACATGTAGCTTGCGTTGATCAGATGTCCGTTTGTGCCTCCTTCCACAAACGAATGTTGTGTTGCCAGAACGTGGCCAGCCAGCGAGCCATCTGGTCCAAGATGGCTGAGATTTAGATGAAGGAAGGTTATTGTCAGTGGGAGCTGCAGTCAGCCAGTCTCCATGCAGTCGAGGAGTCTGACTCTGAATAGCTGCAAGGTTTTACAATAAATTGCATTTTTCCCTCTGAGCACTTCCCAAGCCATCTGATGTGGAGACCGGACCACTACTGTATGCATATAGGCCCTATAGAGTTGACATCAGATATACTCACCATCTATTGAACTAAAATACTATTACTGACTTTGTGTTAAAAGTCTACAGTATTAAGATGATGGTGATGTATTGTGTGCTGAATCTATTCCCATTGGTTGTGTGTTGTTCTATAGAGTTTGTAGTTGTATGTTGGTTTCATGGCTAGTGTTTATACTGTATATTGGCTCTGCAGGTGTAGATATTTCCTATGTTGAGTCTATGTATACCTTGTGGTGACATGTTTGCTCTGCACATGGCTGGCTGTATGCTTCTCTCTCTAACAGTCCCCTCTCCCAGGTGATGGAGCAGCGTCACGGAGAGAGCCAGGCCCTGCAGGATGAGTCTCATGCGGCCAGCGAGCAGGGCAGCAGCGTAGTCAACGTGGAGACGGCCAGGCACCAGGGAGCTCCCCACGAGGTGGGCAGCTACAGCTTCAACCTCAGCTTCGAGGAGCTGAGTAACGCAGGCCTGGGTCTGGAGGAGCCCCCGAGACCCACTCAGCACTGGCCCGTGGTGAGTTGAATAAACACACACCCACTTGTATACACATCTGCACGTACACTCGTACACACAGACACTCATTGAGAAATACGGTACACTCACGTACACACACACACTGCAACACACGTTCATATGCACCTGCAGTACATACACAGACTCAGGTCCTGTCTTCTACTCATGAGAACAGATAAACACATTCACATACCCACAAAAATACACAAACATACAAAGCCATCCAAATACCCTTAAAGCAGACATGTAAGCAGTCAAATATGCAAGCACAGTTGCTAGTGAAAGTCTAAACACCCCCTGCAGTCTTTTTTATTTTACCGTCTTGAAATTATTATTATTATTTTTTAAACGATACAATTATTATTATTTATTTTTTTACTACAGATCTGCACAACCTACTCCACATTTTCAAAGTTAAAGTAAAATTATAGAAAATGTTTAAAATAAAAAATGTCACCAACCACCTCAATTCGGTCTTGTGTAACAAAATTTGAAATTGTGTTTTTTTGTTGTTGCATGAGATAAAAGTAGAGACTCAGAGCTTCAAATGGTACATCATACACGGCAGTTGAGGAGCAATGGGAAAGTAGTTCTGCTTTGAACGTTGATAAATTTGCAACCCCACTTTTGAGAAAATGTTTTAGTACACGTACTGGAGAGCTCGTCTTTGTCTACACCCATTCAGCATTGTTCACACCCTCTTAAGCCTTAGCCCCACCCACCTCTTTAAACAGAGTGAGTAGTGTAGTAAACAACCAAAGATTTCAAGACCAAAAGCGGTGGAAGTAGTAACCTACATTAAGGAAATACTACAAGTAAAAATACAGTTTCAAAATACAGTCCTCGGCCTATATCCTAATCTGACTTTGAAAGTGTCCGTCATCTAATAATTTTATAATTATTAGATGACGCTTACCCAGATACTTTGATGGGTCATGTGAAAGAAATGCTATACCCCCCCCCCCCTCATGTACACATGTTCATGAAATGTAATAGATGGCCGTAATCACCCACAGACACACCTGGCTTACTTGATGGGTAAATTGAACAATTATCTTGCGAAGTGGAGTCTTTTGTTAGACATATAGTTAGCTAGCTAAACAATGAACCATAATTCCAACCAATAGCCACAGTACTGGTGTATGAATCTGCAGGTAGATAAAGCTAACCAACTCGGTTCAATGTTAGCTAGCGAACATAACTTATACTGAAAATGACTTTCTGATCAAATTTGAAACGTACGATATCTGAAAATGCAGCTAGACTCTTAACCGTATACATGGATTAACGCTTCACGACAGTGTGTCTTTATCCATTTGACTTGTAGCTAGCTACAGCTTGTTTGACCCATTTTTGTCAAGTCACTCCAGTTCACACTGACCTTGTGCAGGAAAGTAGTCCATCACGACTTTTTTTGCAGTGATCTTTGTTGATATGGCCTGCTGAATTCTGAGGAGCAATGTTGTTGAGAGCAGTATAAACACGTTTGCAGATATCCATGGCTAACGTTATACTGTATATCCATTGTTTTTGTCAAAATTGCTCAATATCAGTAACTTTTAATGGGAACCATTTGATGTCGAGCAATATTCAAACCTTTTCTCTGATTTTCAAGCAAATTTAAGTCAGGACTAAGACTCTACCACTTAGGAACACTCAACACGTCTTGGAAAGCCATTCTGGTGTGTCCTTGTTGGGTATTTGTGTAAATAAATCTCTATCCGACGCTTAGGTTTTAGAAGACTATGGCAGGTTTTCCTGTAACTTTTTACCTGGTCTTTGCTGATTTTCATATTTCTTTTGATCCTGACATACTCACCAGTCCCTGCCGGTGACAAGCATACCCATAACATAATGCTGCCACCACAATACAGAGGGTTTCACTATGTGTTGGATTGGATTTGACCCCAACCTATAGTTTTTAATTTAGGCCCAAAACGTAATATATTTGCTGTGTTGTCTTGCAGTATTACTTAACGGCATTGTTGCAAACTGAATGGAGGATTTGAAGTAGATTCTTATAATACAGCTTTCCTTCTTTTTACTTTGTCAAACAGGCCGGCAATGTGGAGTGAATGTAATCTTGTTGATCCATTTTGTATTTTCAAGTATTGTGGTAGCAGCATCATGTTATGTGTATGCTTGTCACTTTTAGGGATTGGGGAGTTTGTCAGGATCAAAATAAATATTTAATAACAAATGTGCTTTAATAACAAACGTGTATGCCAACTGCAAAGGTAAAAAGCTGGGATAGTGTGTTTTTTATTTTTCAGAGATTGCACACATTTGAATGCCTTAGACACACCAGAATGACTTCAAGAGGTATTTTGTGTTCCTGAATGGGCCACTCTCAGTCCTGGATTTAATCTGCTTGAAAATCAGAGACAAGGTTTGAATATTGCTGTCCATCAATGATTCCCAACCAATTGTACGGTGTTGAGCAATTTTGACAAAAACAATGGATTATGTTGCAATAAGAGTTGTAAGGTTGGTAGAATCTTATTCAAAAAGTATTTACAGTTGTAATGACTACCAAAGGTGCTTCCAAGTATTGATTTGAGGTGTGACGATATATACAATCAATAAATCTTTATTTGTGACTCGTTTCAAGTAGCTAGGCGTATGTCACTACTTCACAGGAGAGGCATTTCAATGTTTACATTTTTTATCAACATGCGTTTCTTTGGTAGAAATGCCTTCTGGAACATGTGAACTTTCATGTGCTTTAATAACAAATGTGTATGCCAACTGTAAATACGAATACAATTGTTAAATTATGAGCCTAGTTGGTTTAGACAGGAACCTTCCCACTAGCCATGATTGACTGAGATAATGGGTGTGCTGGACATGCCGTGAGATGAGTTCGGATTGGTCTGCCATGTAGCATGCTTCTGTCTATAACATGAGCTGCTCAGTATGTGTGGATAATCCTTGCTACCGCAGCTTTTTTGAAAGATTACACTGTATGACCAAAATGCTTTATTTTCAGCACTCGGTGGTCATGTCCTGTGAGCTTGTGTGGCCTACCACTTCAAGGCTGAGCCATTGTTGCTTCTGGACATTTCCACTTCAAAATAATAGCACTTACAGTTGAACGGGGCAGCTCTAGCTGGGCGGAAATTTGACAGACTGACTTGTTGGAAAGGTGGCATCCTATGATGATGCCACGTTGAAAGTCAGTTTATTTTGAAAATGTGGAGCAGGTTGTGTCGATCTGTAGGGAAAATATCCAGTTTCATCCCATTTTACATAAACATTTAAGGCAGCAAAAATGTGAACTGTGCAATGGGTGTGTAGACTTTCACTAGGCACTGTATACACTTACACAATCAGTCATTGAACTCATCAGAGCTAAAATAGCATGTGGATTTGGGTGAGATCACGGCAGTTTTGACCTCCCCTGGTTGAGGAAGTTGATGTGGCGGATCACAAACACACATGCAGACTCACACCACCAAAAGGCAAGGCAAGGTGTTAGAAAAGCTGTTATTTTTGCCCTCTCTGTTCAACCGCCAACATGCAAACATATACGCAAACATAAACTTCTTCTCTAGTATGGCTGTCAGTTTTCTCCTGTCATTATTAGTTCATTGATGGCTTGCAGTGCTGTTTGCTTGTAAATTCAAACCGCACCACCATGACCACAAACCCCATGAGATTGTGCTATTTTACCCAAACCAATAACGTGCATGGTGCATCCCGTTCCCCCCTCAACCATAACAAAAACCTTTATACCGCATGTTCCCCTCTTCTCCCCACCCCTCCCCCAGGCGGCCACCCACCGCACCCCCAGCATGTCTAGCCTCAACTCCCAGGAGTCGTCCAACGATATCTGCAAGCTGACGGACAAGCAGCAGGCAGAGTACCGTGACGCCTACCGTGAGTACATCACCCAGATGACCCAGCTGGACGTGGCCGGAAGCGGGGGAGAGAAGCCCGTCCAGCCCCACCCGGGCCAGTTCCTCCAGAGCCGAGAAGCCCGAGACCCAGAGGAAAAGGCCAAAGACGGGGCCGAGCAGGAGGGACGTAAGCCCTCTTTCTCCACCAAGCGAGGGGCTAAAGCTACGGATGCGGTCGATACAGATGCCCCCCTGGACCCCATCAGCGAAGAGGACGAGAAGATGTATTCCAGCTCCTCCAGAGCAGGGGGCTCCAAGGTGAAGGGAGCAGGGCCTCGATACCACAAAGTCCCCAGTGACGAGGAGTCAGGGCGGGAGGAGTCAGACAACACCCCTCTGCTCCAGGAAGAAGGGAAGGAGGGGGGCGCCCAAGCGACATCCGACATTGTCCAGGACAAGAAGGACTCGTCTGACTCTGGGCTGAGGTCTGGTGAGAGCTCCTCGGACCACTCCCTAGAGGAAGCTGAAGAGGTTAATAAAGCAGACCTGATAGAGCTGGAGCTAGAAGGTCTGGTAAAGAAGAGGGGCCTGCTGTCCAGCAGTCTGAGTGGACTTGAGGATTCCACCATCGCCCGCATGTCCATCTGCTCCGAGGCCCCGTCCGAGGGCAGCCTAATGGCCTCCAGCCCCGACGAAACCTGGTTCCCCGCCAGCTTGTCCATGAGCAACCTCAACCACGCCTCCAGCACCACCACACTCAACAACAACAGCAACAATGCTGCCACCACCAACACCAGCCAAGACAAAGAGAGCTCCACCCCAGGGTCCAGTACTACCTCAACCACGGGGCCCGTCCACAACCAGAACCTGCGTGGGATCATCCTTAAGAGGGCCCTGAGCACCGGGGGGGCCCTCGAGGGACGCACAGGGGCCCCTGATGCCATTATTCTGGAGGATGAGAGGGAGAGTGTCCTGTGAGTGTCCAGGCATTTGAGATCCCGTAGACGTTGCTTGATGTGCTTCTGAAAAATAAAGGTCCTTACAAATCTGTTACATTGATTTAGATGCCAATAAAAACAGGCCTATTAATCTGCAAATAAATGTTTTAAATACTGAAGGTTGTTAGACAATTTGAGAGAAAATGTTACAGCATTCAACCAAAATAAGCATGGGTTAAAACGAAGGAGATCACCTTGTTTGCCAACCATAAAAATATTAAATAATGTGGGTTGATAAATGAATGTCCTGGCTTGTAGACAAAGCAAAAGTACATCAAGAACTCAGGATACATTTTGTGAAATAATTTGAAAGTTAATAATGACGTCAGACTAATATGGAATAAGTCCAATTTAAATGCCCCTGTAATTCAGTTAGGTGTTGTGCTGTCATGTTCGTTTTTGCTGTTGGAAAAGGCTAGTGAATTGTGGAGTGATGTGATTGTGGATCCGTATGAATGTTGTGTTTTGGTGTGGTGTTGTATACTGTACTTCATTATAGGTTACTGAAAAATCAGAATTGGCTTTGTGCTTAAACTACATTTTCCTCAATTGTAGTTATCAAGTAGGCTACCAATGAAAATGTGCCATGTTCAAACATGAGTTAATTGGTGTAGTATTGCTGTGAATTCATATGTGACTGAAAGGTATTTTTTTCCAAACAATCTGCTGTTTTGTGCTGTAATTATAGATTTAAAATCTATGAACAGTGTGGTAAACTACTGTTTCTGTGGTATGAAAAAGTGTGTTCCATGCACTACTGATATGTCTCAGGGTCTGAGCCTTTTTCAGAGTGCAATGTGAAACCATGTTTTTTGTGAAAAAAATAAACATCTTGGCTGTCAGATGCATTTTCTTTTTTGAACTTCCTGCATAAAGTATAACAGTTCATAACATGCTTCCCATCCCTTGAACTCTACTTTTCCTATGAGCTCAAAATAGACTTGTTTGTTGTTCAAAAATCTCATTAATTTCCCAAAGTCGGGTCCTGGGGCCTCCCCTGGGTTCACGCTGTGGTTTTTGCCCTAGCAATACACATTTTGAATCAACTGTAGTGCTAGGGAAAGAAACTAAACTTGCACCCAGGGGAGGCCCCAGGACTGACTTAGGAAAACCCTGCCATATAGAAAGGGTTAAAACATAATTGCATCAGCTGGTGTCAGCTAGACTTTATTTTCACCAGTAGGTGGCAGATTCTCCATACAAACCCACATTAGGCCAAAGACGACATCCCAGCATCACTGATCAGTGGGCATGAACTTTCACTTGTGGGGAAAAGGTAAGGAGGCCAAATTGGTTATGACATAATATACATGATACCGTGGCCAATCAATTTCAGACGATTCTAAGCACTTCCCTTCGTATGTTGGGCACAGTTGAGTATACTCCTGTGTAAAGGAACTTAAGCTTTCCAATTTGTGGGGAAATGGTGAGCCTGTGCTTTGTCATTCTACCTGTAAATGTGGAATAATGTGCTGCTGTAGTTTAGGCTTGCGCCTCAAGCAGTATCCAGGTAGTTCACCTTACTGTTGTCATTGCACGGTCAGCCAAAACGAACACATGCGTTTTATAATTATTTTCATATTGATTGTCATGACACAGACATCCTGAAATGTAGCACTATGGGTCGGGGTTTCTTTTCTACAAAATAGTATGTCGATCTGCACTGGCAGGCCATTTAAAAATGACAATTGGTTTTGAAGTGTTTCTTTTCAGAAGTTAACAGCTTTGTGAGTCGCAGATTAATGCAGAATCTTATTGTCAATAAGAGAGGTTCTGTGATTGCGCACAGGTGAGACAATCACATTTATTCCCAGTCTCCTATATGCCTACACCCTGGGAGTTTACCCAATCAGTGCCTGTTGAGGTAGAATTAGGTCTCAATTCCTGAACACTCAAGATGTTCAGGAATTGAAGAGGCAAACTAGAGAGCGTTGTGTGAATTTGAGCAATGTCACTGTAAATTATGAACTTAAGTCAATGAGAATGGTATAGCTTGTATAGCCCCTAAGAAATGACACAACAATTTCTCACCATTCTTTACATTTAATCATTCAGTTGACACAACTGTCATGAAAGATTGACATTCCCACTGCAATGACTTCATTACCACCGCATGGGCTGGGATTTGAAACTCATTTTGGGATTGTAGATAATCATGACAACCTAGCAGTGCAGAACCATTTTCAGCCAAAACATTGTGTCACGTTACCTTTTGTAATTCCAATCTCAATAACGTCTGTCTATAGGCTACAAGTTGCCATACAGCTGGGAGACATGCTCAAATAATGCATTTGATTTGTTTATTTTTTTGTATAAAAACGTTACAATTTACATTATTACTTTTATAAAAAGTTTCAGCATAATTAAGTACAGCATTACACTTTTGCAGAAATGTGCAATTCCTGCAACTATACAAGATAAAACTCAAGAGTGCACAAGGTTTCTCGCGTTCGTTTTTTTTTGTGTGATTTTTTTTTTTACAACGTCCAGTCCATGTGCGAAGAAGAGTAACAATTCTGACAAGACAGACTAAACTATATACAGTAACTAACCAAGTTGCCTTCTATTCACTCTCCAATTCCGGAGAAAAAGCGAAGACTTCATGGGCGATAAGAGGAAATCCTTGTGACACTCTTATTTGTTTTTCTCCCCGTGTAGGGAGTATAGCCCGCCTTCCATTTCAAGAAAGGACCAAAACAAGTCTTAAGATAAATAATATGAGTGTCCGAACTGAAAACACATCACATAGATTGTCCTTTATAAGCAAAGTCTCTTGATTCAATTGAAGAAAATCCAGAACCCGAGGACAAAAATGTAGGGGGGAAAAGTCCGGTTCCCAGGTCCTGTGTGTTTTGTGTCTTAACCAAACACCTGCAAAAGATTGAGAAAGAGGCGTGTTTAGAAACTGCAAACAGGGCAGAGATCCGGACAGACTGGCGCCAGGGAGGAAGCCGCAGTTTTAACATTTAACCAAACACTCAAATACTGAGCAAACCCTGGGCTCCAGATGTACACACACACACACACACACAAGCGCAGCATAGGGCACTTTCTCATTCAACTTCAGCCTACTATCTGGGAGAGAATCCACCGAAATTGCAGTTCAGATGGGCTTAGCCTCTTCTTGCACCAATTATGTGTAGATATCTAGTAATAATCCAGACACCCATTTATGTTATATTACAGACGAGCGTTGCTGCGTTATAACACAATTACAAAGAATTTGCCTATACTGTATAGCAAAAATGTTTGCAATGCATTCCGTTCAAATAGTGAACAAATTAACAATGAGATAATGATTAGCCTAATGTCAGAAATATGCACCGACTTTTCAATTTCGTTGAATTCTGCCACAACAGGCTGTGGGCAAATAGACAAACAAACCCCGGACATTATAGCAGACAGGGTAGAGAACAAAACGTACCTACCCGCGTTAACGATGAAGATTCCTGCTGTCATCTGTTATCAGCTCTGATGGGAACTCCGGAGACTGAAAAACAAAACATATATTCATTAGCACCGCCGCAGTCAAATACATGGCATTATTGAGATCGCACTCAAAAATGCCTACCCTCGCAATGTTGATCATGGATAACATGCCTTTTGTAAACCAAATGGTGTAATTTCACAATAGACCACAATTGCGCATAGTAAACGCACTCAAAATGCGCAGGCCAATAGGTAAAATAGACCCAAGCAAATGTAGCATCTTTGTTTATATTCTTCTGATATTTCAGACAATATCCTTACCTGTAATGACAAGATGCTGATATCTGTATTGAGAGTTGTCAGGGGAGTCCTGGATGTCGCTTGCCCCGGTCGCGGGTGATGGAGGCTCGTTATTGCGACATTGGAATCAAGTGCGATCTGCAGGTCCAGAATATAGTCGATGACATGCTGCAGGATTTCCATCTTGCTCACGTTTTTGTTTTGAGGGATGCTGGGCACCAGCTCCTTCAGCTTGGAGTAGCAGTCGTTCATGTTGTAAAGCAGGCTTAATGGATCATCCACCGGAGTCTTGCTCCGAGAGATTCCCAGACTATGTTCAGACAGATTCGCGCTGTTTTTCCGGAAAGATCTTACTGGGCTTATTGCTTTCATGTTGAGACTTGGTGCGAGACGTTCAGTGCTTTCGTTGAGAGGTTGGTTTTAGTATTCTTTCTGTTCCTTCGCAGACGGGTCGGTGAGCGAACGGACTGGATTTCCAAGCTGTCATTGTCGCTTATATAGCCAGCAGGCTGGGTTTGCAACGCAGGGGTTTTGTTTGTGCTGATTGGATGAATAGGTTACGTCAATCCCCCCTCCTCGTGTCCTACCATTGGTTAAGACTGCCTCACAGTCTGGTTCCTCCTTTTTCTTCCGTGTTCTCAGCCAGTGAAAACGCATGTTGAAGGTGGCACCGTGAGAGCTCTTCAGCTCCGGTGGGCAATTTGGAAAATTGAGCCCTTACCTGTTTCTGATGATTCGTAATTTGGCATCACGAGCTTGTGAAGCTCTAGCGTGCATTTTTCTGCTGACTTTAATTGAATGTAAAATAAAGGGTGGAATGTTAACAAAGCTCTTCTGAAGGATTTAACGTAAGAATACTAAAATACAACATATTATAATGATTTGTATCCATGTGTAAAATGCGAAAAAATGCATCCGGATTTATAAAGGTGAAGGGGCTGATACGCTCTAATTGTCACAATATCGTGGTTTATAGTCACGATTAGAAGAGCTCGCTGTCTCTCACACCCGCATTCCTTCCTCCCTCACACGCGTTCCGTCACTGTCAACATAACACTACAACCTTGTGATTAATTTGACCATTATCTCTTATTTGAAGTGATGTACAGCCTATAAGAATGTTATATTTTTAAAGACGAAGCAATTCTGATTGCAGGAATTGTCCATTACAAATCTCAGGACATGCCATCAGATGTTGAATGAATACATGGACCAAGTATGTATAAAATGTTGATAACAGAAATGTGAACTTTGAATGGGTCATTAAACTGAACTTTGAATGGGTCATTAAATCGGCAGGCTCCGGACCGAGCCTATATGGCATGCTTGCTCACACACTGGATCAGTAGGGAAAGATGGATTCTGCATAATAGGGAATATTTGAAATTAAAAAAAGAGGGCGTATGATTGTGCACATTACTGTGAGACATATGTGATCACTGTCACAGTGTGTATTAGGCCACTTGGATGACGTCTGGATGGACACTGTGTTGAAGGTCCTCAATAATACCTACAACACATTTCGTCAGGATGGCAATAATGCAAAACACTGATTGAACAACAGATCCGTTGGTTGCAAAAATGTTAGGCTACAGTAGCATTGTTCTGTATTAATGAGGCTACATGCGGTTGCATTCTTCAACTGGTGCCGGGCACAGGGCTCCAAAGCTCGCGGAGTGATGCGGCACAAACTAATTGCACCGGGGCTGTTGTGGACTGCAGCGGGTGGTCGTTTCGATTTGTGGATTAAAATGCGTAGTTTACTGAAGTGTATACATTTCTATAATGAATCAGAATGTGTTTCTTATCCTTGTGCACAGCTGCTAAAATTATGTTTTGGGATATAATATTCCGAATTTAATAAATATTGCAAAAACGACCCAAAATGATATTTGTGAGAAAAGTGCTGTATATCCACCAATATGCCTATATAATCTAGCAGAACATGCATTTCAACACCAAATGCAATCCTAGCAAGTACTGCGCAATTGATTCTGATGTTTGGATAGTAGTCCGTCCTCTGCGTACAAGACTGAGCTCTCATGTGCAATAACAAATGTTATACAAACCAATGGATATAGCCGTCCTCACACCACCAAAGATTTCTGAAAATGATATTGCCAACACTTGAATAAAAATAGGGCTATTAAATGTTTGGGCAGCAATTTACGTACATTATGCAGTTTTGCTTTTGCAGCCACGAGACAACGTCGAATATTTAACAAGTCGTTATGCATTTTCCGACGAGATGTGGAATTCTTGCACTCAAGTTCAAGTTTTATTGTCACATGCACACGCACAGTGAAATGCCTAACTTGCCATCTCTCCACAACACTGCACTATTCAGTCATGTTCACATCTGGTGCAATCGGATTTGTCCATTTTCTCTCCTCTTTTTTTCCGTTCTCACAGCTGTGTACATTTCACATGACACCCTGACTGATCCATGACAAGTGATGAATTGGCACCAAGCGAGCGCCAATAGGCCTACCGAACAGCACCGCGAGCTCATGCTCTCCGCAGAGTAGACTCTCTGGCGCCAGCTACGTGACGTCACCCATTCACAGCAGCCCTCCAACCAGTCCTCAACGCGCCGCTCAGGCGGCTGCTATGGCGACCGGGGGCTGTAGTCAGCACGAGGTCTCAGCTGATAAACGGGACAGAACATGAGAGATCGGAGTTTAATTCGTCACCTCTGTCCTCCAGCAATCCGGGGCCCGTACACCTGCATCGATTCAGCATTTCATAAATTACATTGAAGTTGGGAAAGTGTCTCCCATCTTCGGTTTGTGAAAAGAACAAGACAAGAAAGGGACTGGCTGCCAGCATAACCAAGTGAGGAGTTTGGACACATTTTGGTTTTCAAAGCATTCTGTGGTTGATATGCAAAATAAAAACAATATAAAAACTTATATAAATTCAATTAAAAAATAGTTGCAAAAAAACTATTTCCTGTGTCTTACTATTCTAACCTAGTATTGATTTGCTCAGTGCATTGTCAATAGCCTACCCAAATAGAGGAGATATACTTTCAGGTAGTTTTTACTCTTGAAACTTGATATCAACATAACTTTAAACTATCCTTTTACCTCCTCAACCATATGACATTTGCCACCCTCTCAGGGGAACTGAACTAGAACGAAATTCTTCTTCTTTTTTAACAAATAGAAGCTTCAACCACTTTTCCGGTCACAAAACGATTTAGTTTAGGTTGAAAAGATAAGGTCCAGAAAACAATGCAGAACTGCCAACTAGTTGAAGTGAGCCCCATAGGCCGGCGTCAGAATGTCTGTGCCTCCTACTTCAAACTGTTGATCCAGTTTTCTGCAGTTGCACGTCCCTGACTGCCAACCATGTGCAACAAAGTGATCGCTATTTGACTCTCCCTATACATTTTATTCTATGAATATTGTGCGGATATAGTGTCCATTTGTTGTTTCAGATTATGTTTAGTCTATCTACTATTGATTAAATACGTGTTATTCCCATCGCAAGAATGTAAGATTTATGCGTTTTGTTGTAAAAGAAAACGGACAGCCTCCGGTTTAAATAATCTGTTAGCCTATTTATTAGCAGTGCTAATAATACAGGAATACATAGGTTATTATAACCTATTTAGTTTGAAGAAAAACTTGCAGACAAACCTTACTCTAAACGCGTTTCAGAAAACAAATAAAATACATCTTAACATCAGCCTACAAAGTTCCATCGATATCGCGTTTTTATCTAAAACCTATATCGCGTTTTGTCAAAAACCTATAATTCATCCCTTCTATTATCCTCATCATCCGATTATGGTAAGAACTGAGTCTATGCAACATTATTTCTCAATTTCGGTTTGAGCGAGTTCTGCCTCCCTTTCGCTTACTGAAGAAGAGCATCCAGTCCAAGGGCACCGGTTTGCAGCGAAGTTTACATGTCTGTCCGCTCTGTATTCGGTATGTAAGCGTAATGCTTTGTTGTCGATTGAGAGGGGTGCCGCATAGTGCTTTGCTGTCGATTGAGAGGGCACCACACGCCTGTCGTGCGGCGCACGACTCTTGTAGCAACATCGACTGCATGGGCGGGGCTTTCGTGTTTTCCTATTGTTAGTCTTGAAAGAAAAGGGTGTCACCGGAAGTCAGTCTGTTACATTATAACAACTTGGTGCATAACTGAAATGCAGATAGCTGGGCTATTTTGCTAATGACTAGAGCATGGAGCTCACACATGCATTCGGGACATTATAATCCACATGAAAAGGTGAGGAAAATGTATATTATACACTTGAGTGTACCAACACGACCAGGTGAATCCAAGTGAAGGCTATGATCCCTTATTGATGTCACTTGTTAAATCCACTTCAATCAGTGTAGATGAAGTGGAGGAGACAGGTTAAATAAGGATTTCTAATCCTTGAGACAATTGAGACTGGATTGGATATGTGTGCCATTCAGAGGGTGAATTGGCAAGACAAATATCTAAGTTTCCCATGTGTATCAAGAATAGTCTACCACCCAAAGGACATCCAGCCAACTCGACTCAATATTAGGAAGGTGGTCTTAATGTTTTTTTTTTACACTCAGTGTAAATATATATATATAAAATATATTACAAATATATTAGACAAAATGAAAGTTAATTTACTATCCAAAAACACTATAAACTGAACAAAAAAATTCAACGCAACATGTAAAGTGTCAGTCACTTTTTTTCATGTGCTGAAATAAAAAATCACACACATTTCCATATGAACAAAAAGCTTATTTCTCAAATGTTGTGCACAAATTAGTTTACATCCCTGTTAGTGGGCATTTCTCCTTTGCCAAGATAATCCATGCACCTGAAAGGTGTGTCATATCAAGAAACTGATTGAACAGCATGATCATTACACAGGTGCACCTTGTGCTGGGCACAATAAAAGGCAAACTTAAAATGTGCAGTTTTGTCACACAATGCCACAGATATCTCAGGTTTTGAGGGAGTGTGCAGTTGGGATGCTGACTGCAAGAATGTACACCATAGCTGTTGCCAGATAATACAATGATCATTTCTCTACCATAAGCCACCTCCAATGTCTTTTTAGAGAATTTGGCAGTACGTCCAACCGGCCTCACAACCGCATACCACGTGTATGACGTTGTGTGGGTGAGCTGTGGGTTTGCTGTGTGCCCCATGGTGGCGATGGGGTTATGGTATGGGCAGGCATAGCCTATGGACAATGCAAACATTTGCATTTAATCTATGGAAATTTGAATGCACAGAGATCCACAAAAGTATGTGGACACATGCTTGTCGAACACCTCATTCCAAAATCATGGGTATAAATATGGAAATAGTCCACCTTTGCTGCTATAACAGCCTCCACTCTTCTGTGAAGGCTTTCTACTAGATGTGGAATTTTTGATGATTCAGCCACAAGAGCATTAGTGAGGTCGGGCTCTGATGTTGGCTCGCAGTCGGCCTTCCAATTAATCCCAAAGGTATTTGATGGGATTTAGACCAGTAAAGTTCTTCCACACCGATCTCGACAAACCATTTATTTATAGATCTCGCTTTGTGCTCGGGGGCATTGTCATGCTGAAACAGGAAAGGGCCTTCCCCAAACTGTTGCCACAAAGTTGGAAGCACAGAATCGTCTAGAATAGCATTGTATGCTGTAGCTTTAAGATTTCCCTTCACTGGAACTAAGGGGCCGAGCCCGAACCATGATTAAACAGCCCCAGACCTTTATTCTTCCTCCACCAAACTTTACAGTTGGCAATATGCATTAGGGCAGGTAGTGTTCTCCTGGCATCCAACAAACCCAGTTTCGTCTGTCGGACTGCCAGATGTTGAAGCATGATTCATCACTTCAGAGAACGCGTTTCCACTGCTCCAGAGTCCAATGGTGGCAAGCTTTACACCACTCCAGCCAACGCTTGGCATTGCGCATGGTGATCTTTGGCTTGTTTGCGGCCACTCAGCCACGGTAACCTATTATGCTGAAGTAGCTTCCAGAGGCAGTTTGGAACTCGGTAGTGAGTGTTGCTACCGAGCATAGACTATTTATACACAATTTATATGGGCCATTCTACTGCCAATGCATGTCTATGGAGATTGCATGGCTGTGTGCTCAATTTGATACACCTGCCATCAATGGGTGTGGCTGAAATAGCCAAATCCACTAAGGGGTGCCACATACCATTGTCGTACCATTCATCTGCCGCCATCAACGTATGTTTCAGCATGATAATGCACGGCCCCATGTCGCAGGGACCATTGAGCATGTTTGCGATGCTCTGGATCGACATGTACAACAGTGTGTTGCAGTTCCCGTCAGTATCAGCAACTTCGCACAGCCATTTAAGATGAGTAGGACAACATTCCACAGGCCACAATCAACAGTCTGATCAACTCTATGCGAAGGAGATGTCACACTGCATGAGGCAAATGTTGGTCACACCAGATACTGACTGGTTTTCTGATCCACACCCCTACCTTTTTTTAAGGTATATCTGACGATCAGATGTGCATTTGTATTCCCAGTCATGTAAAATCCATAGATTAGGGCCTAATGAATTTATTTCCTTACAACTGTAACTCAGTCAAATCTTACAAATTGTCGCAAGTTGTGTTTATATTTGTATTCAGTGTATGTAAAATGTATAGTGTGATAGAATGATAATTAGACTACAGACAGAAAACTCAAGTGTTTGGGCTGTCACCCTACTACAGTGACTGAGACGCGACAGTAGCTCCAATCAGACAGACAAACACTCCCTGGTTTGGAACAGAGTGCTGTCCCGTCCCAATCCCTGCTTCCTCCCTCTAGCCATCCCATCTGTCTCTGTCGGATCACCCAATTGATACAGTGCCTTCAGAAAGTATTCACACCTCTTGACTTTTTCCACATTTTATTGTGTTAAAGCCTGAATTAAACATTTTTTAAATAGAGATATACATTTTTTTGTCACTGGTCTACACACTTCATAAAAAGGTGAAAAGTCTTGAGTCAATAACTGTTCAAACCTTTTGCTATGGAAAGCCTAAATAAGTTCAGGAGTAAAAAAGAGCTTAACAAGTCACATAAGTTGTATGGACTCACTCTGTGTGCAATAATGGTGTTTAACGTGATTTTTTTTAAACGACTACCTCATCTCTGTATCCCACACATGCAATTATCTGCAAGGTCCCTCAGTTGAGTAGTGAATTTCAAACACAGATTCAACCACAAAGACCAGGGAGGTTTTCCAAAGCCTCGCAAAGAAGGGCTCCTATTGGTAGATGGGTAAAAAAAACAAAAAAGCAGACAATGACATTGAGCATGGTGAAATTATTAATTACACTTTGGATGGTTTATCAATACACCCACTCACTACGGAAATACAGGCGACCTTCCTAACTCAGTTGCCGGAGAGGAAGGACACCACTCAGGGATTTCACCATGAGGCCAATGGTGACTTTAAAACAGTTACAGAGTTTAATGGCTGTGAAAACTGAGGATGGATCAACAACATGGTAGTTACTCCACAATAATAAAAATATTCCAAAACACGCATCCTGTTTGCAATATGTCACTAAAGTAAAACTGCAAAACAAATGGAAAAAAATAACTTTATGTTCTGAATACAAAGCATTATGATTGGAGCAAATACAACACATCACTTTTTATATTTTTAAGCATGGTGGTGGCTGCATTATGTTATGTGTATGTTTGTCATCGGCAAGGACTAGGGAGTATTTTTTATGATAAACAAATGTAATAGAGCTAAGCACAGGCAAAATCCTAGAGGAAAACCTGGTTCAGTCTACTTTCCAACAGACACTGGGAGACAAATTCACCTTTCAGCAGGACAATAACCAAAAACACAAGGCTAAATATACACTGGAGTTGCTTACCAAGATGACATTGAATGTTCCTTAGTGGCTTAGTTACAGTTTTGACTTCAAAACATGAAGATGGCTGTCTCGCAACGATGAACAACCAACTTGACAGATCTTTAAGAATTTTAAAATAATAATGTCTCAATATTGCACAATCCAGGTGTGCAAAGCTCTTAAAGACTTACCCAGAAAGACTCACAGCTGTAATCACTGCCAAAGGTGATTCTAACATGTATTGACTCAGGGGTGTGACTACTTATGTGAATTAGATATATCTGCATTTCATTTTCAATAAATATGCAAAGACAAAAAAAAAATCTTACTTTGTCATTATGGGATATTGATGGGTGTGATTTTGAATGAATTTAATCCATTTTTAATTCAGGCTGTAACAATAAAATGTGTAATAAATCAAGCAGTATGAATACTTTCTGAAGGCACTGTACAGTATGTGAGAGGCTGCAGCAGGCAACAGACAGCCCAAAACAGGCAGGCAGGCAGGATGCTCGGGGGTGATGTGGACAGATTGGAGGGGAGACAAAGGCCCAGTAGCTCACTGTGTCACAGCCAGAAAGCCCAGGCTGGAGAGATCCACTCCTACCCGCCTCCTTGTGTCCCCTGTACCCCGCCTCCTCACCCCGCTCGCCTGGCACACAGCTGGCACTTCTGGGGGATGAAAAGGGTTGGAGTGCTCCTCTCTTTTTTCATCCCCTGTCCTTTGAGCGAAAGGTTAATCTGTAGCCAAGGCAACAGTCTGATCTATAGTGATAATGGTGGCATTGAGGCTACAGGGGTGCTTGGTTGTTAAAGGCCTATAGGAATGTATTTCCCCGTATGCAGCGGTGCATTGGTTTGACAGGTGATTTGGTTTTATTTATTTTTTACTCAAATCATTTTGTATTAGCGTTGTGTGCCATGCTAGTCTATGTAAAGTTATTTCAGACACAACACTGTCATGACATATGATGTTGGTGTCATTTCAATTCCATACTGTCCCAAGGTCCTTTCTACACCAAGGGGGAATTGAGAGTTGTGCATGAGCCCTGAAACTGACTTGTGATACCACCTCAGCCTGCAACTTCTTGGATTCTGCAGTAACTGCACACTCCAGACACAGTGTCCGCTTCCCTAACCCCTATCTCATGACTTCACCGGGGCTCACTTCCTTTTAGATTCCACCCACAGCCATGTAATTCTTACTCAATCGTCCACTATTTATACAGCGCAGAGGGAAGAGAGAGTTAATGTAGGAAACACACTCCTCACTGTGTAACCGACTTGACCTACTACCAAGGAATAGAGAACAAGCACACACACACACATACACACACACACACACACACACACACACACACACACAAACCGCTGCTGAACCATTGCATCATCCTATGCCATCTCCTACCACACATACTTAGAATTGTTTTTGCGAGTGCGGTAATTTAAAGGTCATTGGAAAAAGCCTGAGGTGCCGAGTTTCTTGGATTTGTTAAAGTACTGCACTTGCTTTTATGCACGCCTACTTTTAATGTATGGTATCCTTGAGTTCCCTGAATGGCCGTCCACCAAATAATATGTATTATTATTATTATTATTATTATTATACTGTACCTGTAACGGCGTTCTTTGTTTGTTGAAAGAGAGTCGTACCAAAATGCAGCGTGGTGGTTACTCATGTCTTTAATATAGAAGATAGCGATACATGAAATAACTTAAATAAATACAAAACAACAAGTGGAACGTGAAAACTAATTACAGCCTATCTGGTGAACACTACACAGAGACAGGAACAATCACCCACGAAATACAAAGTGAAACCCAGGCTACCTAAATACGGTTCCCCATCAGAGACAACAAGAATCACCTGACTCTGATTGAGAACCGCCTCAGGCAGCCAAGCCTAAACTAGACACACCCCTAATCAACCACAATCCCAATGCCTACAAAAAAACCCAATACGACAACACAATAAACCCATGTCACACCCTGGCCTGAACAAATATATAACGAAAACACAAAATACAATGACCAAGGCGTGACAGTACCACATACTGTATAGTCTATTAGGTCCTGTCTTTCTAGGCTGCTTCTCTGTAAAATCTCTCAGTTGATTCCATTTTGTGAGCATTGACTGAGAAAAGCGCTTTTTTGAAATGACTTTTTTCATCTCACTATATCATGACTATGATGAAAGTTCTTTCTGATTATGAGCACGAACATAGTCCATTGAATATGCCTTTACATGGAAATAAGCAACTTGGGACAAACTGATTTCACCAAATGTAATCCCGGTTCTATGATATGATGAGTGAGGTCTGTCACTTTGGGTACCGCCTCGTTAGAGGCGGAGTATAGGAAGACCCAATCACATAACGTCTGTTGTAGACAGACAGGAGCAACGGCCAATAGTTGACCACTCCACTTCCCTTATAAAGAGCCGTAGTCCGCCCCCATCTTCACTTCTAAGTACGCTTGTCTTCCTTACGCAAAGCTTGAAGGGTAACGCGGTGAGAGACCTGACTCATAATATCATAGAACCGGGGTGACATTATGTAACCTTAAGTTATTTTTCAACTGCTCGTTCAGTCTCTCACTTTGGGGATATAGCCAACTCCTGTGGCACTCATATTCTCCGAACCCAAGTCTTAACAGGATCCACCCTCAGAAGTCCCGACACTAAGCACCATATGTGCTAACGAGGGTGCAGTCATGTCCAGTCGGTAGAACCTCGTGAAGGTATGGGGGTAGCCCAACATGCCGCATTAAAAGATCTCTTGGACAGAGATGCCTTTATCAATGTCCATGATGTATCAATACCTCTGGTGGAGTGAGCCTTCGAGCCCTCCAGCGGTGTCAAACCCTTGCTACTATACAGTGCATCATTATAATAGCTTCCACTATCCAATGGGGCAAACGCTGGTGAGAAAAGGGCCTCCCTGCATGGGGAGGTGCCCAAGAGATAAAGATCTGATCGCTTTTTAGTAGGGCTCTTGTCCTGCACAAGTAGATGCGCAACGCAAATGCGGGACACAAAGCAGTGGAGACGCTCTTCCTCCACGAAGGAGAAAGACGATGGGCGAAAAGGCGATTAGTGAGGCCTAGATGTGTGTATCGGTTATAGCAAGACTGCATATGCAGGGGAACCGATCGGAAGACCGGTAACAGGCCTAACCCTTGGAAGCACATGGAAGATGTGTTCCAACGGTCCCATAGTCACCCTTCCATATTAGTACAACGCTAAGCATTAGTGCCCAATGGTGGCTAAAGCTTTAATGGAATAGGTGACGGGAGCCCATTCCATCTAACAGTTTGGACATCAGTTTACGAGACGTGGGGAGTGGTTGCGGTAGCGGGTCGTCAGTGCAATCGGTATGCGTTCATTTTGCAGTAGCAAGTTGACTTTGAAACGCAAAAGAGGAAACTTGAGTTCCAGGATCTGGTCAAAGTAACAGTTTTAATAAGGAGCTTTGTGGTGCAAGTGGTCATGGGAAAATGCAAAGGCTAAGAGCACTAGAGGCTAAAAAAGCCAAGACCAAATGCATGGTGGTAGAGCATGGCTAAAAGGCATGTCTCAAAGGCAAATTCTTCTTCTAAATTACCAAGTTTATATGGTCATTCAGAATTTTGCATACATGTATCATTACAGACTTTGGTTGATATGAGACTGATGTACAGTTGAAGTCGGAAGTTTACATACACTAAGTTGACTGCCTTTAAACAGCTTGTAAAATTCCATAAAATTATGTCATGGCTTTAGAAGCTTCTGATAGGCTAATTGACATAATTTGAGTCAATTGAAGGTTTACCTGTGGATGTATTTCAAAGCCTATCTTCAAACTCAGTGCCTCTTTGCTTGACATCATGGGAAAATCAACAGACATCAGTCAAGACCTCAGACAAAAAATTGTAGACCTTCACAAGTCTGGTTCATACTTGTGAACAATTTCCAAATGCCTGAAGGTACCACGTTCATCTGTACAAACGTAAGTATAAACACCATGGGACCACACAGCCATCATACTGCTCAGGAATGAAATGCGTTCTGTCTCCTAGAGATGAACGCACTTTGGTGCGAAAAGTATAACTCAATCCTAGAACAACAGCAAAGGACCTTGTGAAGATGCTGGAGAAAACAGGTACAGAGGTATCTATAGCCACAGTAAACCAAGTCCTATATCGACATAACCTGAAAGGTCGCTCAGCAAGGGAGAAGCCAAAACCGCCATTAAAAAGCCAGACTACGGTTTGCAGCTGCACATGGGGACAAAGATCATACTTTTTGGAGAAATGGCCTCTGGTCTGATGAAACAAAAATAGAACTGTTTGGCCGTAATGACCATCGTTATGTTTGAGAAAAAAGGGGGAGGCTTGCAAGCCAAAGAACGCCATCCCAACCATGAAGCACGGGGTAGCAGCATCATGTTGTGAGGGTGCTTTGCTGTAGGAGGGACTGGTGCACTTCACA
The DNA here is from genome assembly GCF_036934945.1 of Oncorhynchus masou masou. Taxonomy (NCBI): domain Eukaryota; kingdom Metazoa; phylum Chordata; class Actinopteri; order Salmoniformes; family Salmonidae; genus Oncorhynchus; species Oncorhynchus masou. The sequence continues at coordinate 39,184,823 of NC_088243.1, forward strand.
AAATAGATGGCATCATGAGGGAAGAAAATGATGTGGATATATTGAATATACTGATCTCAAGACATCAGTCAGGAAGTTAAAGCTTGGTCGCAAATGGACAATGATCCCAAGCATACTTCCAAAGTTGTGGCAAAATTGCATTTATTTATTTAACTAGGCAAGTCAGTTAAGAAAAAATCCTTATTTTCAATGACGGCCTAGGAACAGTGCGTTAATTGCCTGTTCAGGGGCAGAATGACAGATTTGTACCTTGTCAGCTTGGGGATATGAACTTGCAACCTTTCAGTTACTAGTCCAACGCTCTAACCACTAGGCTACCCTGCCGCCCCAGGCTTAAGGACAACAAAGTCAAGGTGTTGGAGTGGCCATCACAAAGCCCTGACCTCAATCCTATAGAACATTTGTGGGCAGAACTAAAAAAGCGTGTGTGAGCAAGGAGGCCTACAAACCTGACTCAGTTACACCAGCTCTGTCAGGAGGAATGGGCCAAAATTCATCCAACTTATTGTGGGAAGCTTGTGGAAGGCTATCTGAAACATTTGACCCAAGTTAAACAATTTAAAGGCAATGCTACCAAATACTAATTGAGTGTATGTAAACTTCTGACCCACTGGGGATAAAAGCTGAAGTAAATAATTCTCTCTACTATTATTCTGACATTTCGTATTCTTAAAATAAAGTGGTGATCCTAACTGGCCTAAGACAGGCAACTTTTACTAGGATTAAATGTCAGGAATTGTGAAAAACTGAGTTTAAATGTATTTGGCTAAGGTGTATGTAAACTTCTGACTTCAACTGTAACTTTCAATTGAACAATGAGAATAGTGAGACATCAGCTAATTTGGGTACAGAGAGTGAAATTCAGCATTTTAGCAAGTTCAAGACTGGATTGCCCGTTCCTGAGGCCTAGAATTTTGTGTCCTGACATCGGATACACAGATAAATAGAAAACGCTTGTAGACCTATACTTTAGACCATTTTCAGTTATGTGTAAGCAATTAAGCAGACTAGTCATATTATCATTATAAGCAAAAGTATGTGAGGATGTGGTCATTGTCGATCTTGCTCATCGACTTGGCATCCGGCTGAACCCCACGAGTCCAAAACCCTCTATCATAGAATAGAGTGGAATTCACGCTGCAGCATAGTTAGCCAAGTGGATGGCGAACTGGTGACCAGCCCTAGAAGGTTATACTCGTCTAGTGGATACTAATAGGATAAAGGCCGGGTAGAAATTCCTAGGATGTGCTCCACACCTAAGGTATTCCTCTCTCCCCTAGTATTCCCCTGACATCGTGTCTGTTTAGGAGGGTGACTGGGCAGGAGGGGGGGGGAATCCACTCTTTAGGGTAAGCCCCGAGACAGTGTACTTAAGCCATGTAGTGGTGATGCCTCTTAGGCTGAACCCAGATAGCCTCATTCTACCTGGTCCAGGGGGACTGTAGAGCAGTGGGCCTGTAGTTGAGTGAGCACAGGTGGACATGGAGCGCAACCGCATGTCCCCTAGGGAAGAAAACTTTGCAAGGATGATAAACTTCTGCTCGACAGCGTGACCTGACGAAGGGGAGCGGCAGAATTAGTCTCCAATCTTCCTATCCCTCACCTCTGGGGAGTTCAAGGCCCCTCCGCGTCCTCCTTGCTGCTTGTTCCCAGGACTGAGAACAGAGCAGATACTTTCGCTATTTGCATGAACGAAGCGCAGGGTGAGAGGGATGGGATGGTGAAGTGCGATACACTATGGGTGTATGAGAAACCAGATAGCTGTCTGGGGCCTATGTCCGCAAGCTAGCGAATGAGCTACTTTTAGTCTTGTGCTTTGCCGATGCTTAGCTGTGTTGCCAGCTAGTCCTGGGGTTTAGTTATAGCTGGTGGCATTCACCTCGAGGGTTAGTAGCCTAGCTATAGCAAGCACACCGCTGGCTCAAGAGAATGTGCATTCTTCGTTAGCTAGCTAGGTTAACTTAGACTGTGGCTGACCGAATTTCAAGTCTCTTTCCTTTCTTCCACCTTGGTGGGAATAAGCAACACGAAGCAGGTAGCTGGGCTGGTAGGGCGAGAGCTAGCTGTGTGGCGCTAGCTGATCGAGCTGTCTGGTACTAACTGATATTGCTGTGTGGCGCTAGCTGAGGCAGAGATTGAGAAGTAGATGTCATGTGAGCTCAGTCCTCTCCATGAGAAGCTGCTGTCCTATGCTCGGCTGCAGAGTCCTTGATGGTCCACCTGTGAACAGGTTAGCAGGAAAGCAGAGGTCCAAGTCGATGCTGAGGAGAGTAGGGGATCTTAATCGAACCCGTGAGGAAGACAAAAGAAGTGAATATGGGAGTGGATTACGGCCCCGTATATGGGAAGTGGAGTGGTCCACTATTGGCCGTTGCTCCTCTCTGTCTACGACAAACGTTGTCTAATTGTATCTTCCTCTGCCCCTAATGAGGCATTACCCAAAGTGACAGACCGAACGAGTAATCGAAATTGAACTTGTTTCACACACTCTCAAATGTCTGAAACATCTACAGGCTTCATCAAGGTGGCTTCTAAGCAAATGTGCTGGCATAGCGCATTCAAGTAGCCAGGTGGGTGATTGAGAACTAGTGCTTTTATTAACTGATCACAACAACAAAGGTCTCATGGCCCCTAATCCTCTTTGACTCTTATTTCTCCCTCACCCTCACCCCCTCTCTCCCCCACTCTATAGAATCAGATCCAAAAGTCCAGACATTCTCATGCGTGTTCTCCTTTGGAATTCTCCTCTCTCTCTCTCTCTCTCTCTCTCTCTCTCTCTCTCTCTCTCTCTCTCTCTCTCTCTCTTTTTCCCTCTCTCTCTCTCTCTCTCTCTCTCTCTCTTTCCCTCTCCCTCTCTCTCTTTCCCTCTCCCTCTCCCTTTCCCTCTCTCTCTCTCTCTCCCCCTCCCTCTCCAAGGGCATCAGGGGGGCTGTAAGAGTCCCCCCCCTCTGTAGAGCTGAGTCACGTTTGAAATGAAGATTCAGTCTTTTGAGCCACAATGGCTAAACCCCATTTAAAGTGAAACTCCAGTCTTTCATCCACAATCGCTAAGCCCACTTTGAGGACTGAAATTAAGCACCAGACCCACAATGGTGGGAAGCTGTGCTCCAAACGTAGACTGATATGGTTTAAGTATATGCATATTCGGTCCCTCTACTACTGAAATGTCAATGCTTTTTTTATTAACAAACAGTATCTTCCTGAAATGTCAATGTTTTTTTATAGCAAAAACTATCTTACATTGTTGAGTACCACATTAAATAGTAATTACATTGTTATTACACAGGGCTATGCTGTCTTTATTATTGTATACTGTCTGATAGTATCTTTTGAATGACTTTGAGGTGTTTCATATCTTCATCCATCTTTGCACATTAGCCTAAACTACTGTAGCTTGGCATTACCTATATATCAGGAGAATTCCTCAACATTTTGGAGGCTAATGGTGATATTTAAGTGGTCCTGAGAGAATAAGGGAACCTTGTGTTTTCAGGGGGAAAGTCTATGTTCTTGTTAGCCTTAGATTATTGGACCTTATAGGAGTAACAGGCTAATGGAATTAAGGTGCAGGGTTTCAGGCTCTCTTGCCAAGACCAGGCATTTAAAAGGATGTGTGCTGAATAAATAGTGGAACGAAGCGGCCGTCAGGGCAGTACTGTGTGCTTGGCTTTGGAGATATTGAATGGTTCAGGTGTGCTGCTGTGTTGGCCATGCAGAGAGGCGTCTATGAAAGACTGGCTCGGGAGCTGACTTTAGAAAGGTCCCAAACCTTTTTTTTTTAAATGGAAAGAAGTGCTTCTGCAGCTCCTACCAACTCTCACAAGCGTTCATATCATATGTAGGCTTACAACCAGGTGGCGAACACAAGTACCAGCGCCAAACAGAACGGTTGGAAGTAAACCTAACATAAGCCTTCTCCGAGATAGCCACGTCTCAATCTATTTTTATCGGCTAATTATGCACACTGAACAGAGCTTAATCAAATGAAGTCCAAATATTTCCCCAAATAAAGCCTCATTTTGTTTCATCTCTCCAATGCTGGTGCCAGACTAGCTCCTCTCGATTAAACGTAATTCAACAGATGTTTTTATTTGTTAGTGGATTAGATGGTAGGCGTCGCTCCTGGCCCCCATGCAGTAAAACGCTCTCATCTGTATTTTAATGGACTTAGAGTAAGTGGGAGGATGTGGCCCTGTGCCATGATTTCACAGAGAAGGGGGATCACATGTAGCAGGTAATCTATTTGTGAGAGTGTTTTATCCGTATAAATGGAATTACTGGAATGGTTTTCCACCCATTAAAAGCAACCGTCGCCTGGATGTCAGCACCAGGCGAACATGTTTGATTGGCTCTAATTGAGGTCTTTGTACAAATGTTTGTGCCATAATGAATCTGAAGAGGGACACAATCTGCGCGGAGAAAGGAAATATTGCTCTGAAATAGGAGCCTATACGGCATGAAGTGTGTTTAGGCAGCACAACATCCACCCAGCATTAGCTTCATGAGAGGGATGTTGCAGGCTAAACTACAGAGGGGATGTTTCCTCGCATCTATTAAACCTCTTGTAGGGTTGTGGATGGTATTTTAGTATTTCCATAAGCTATATGTTCTGTTCACACAAAAACTCAACATTTGTCTTGGATTCACTTCCCTTTTGATTTCCTGTTGTAGTCTTTGACAGAAAGGAAGTGGTCACAGAGGCAGGAAATTCCTCTCTACTGGATCTCACTTGAGATGTGTGTGGTGAAGTGAGGCACGGTTTTGATCAAATCCGAAAAAGCATTGCACAGCTGTAATGCTAAATGGCTAAACGTTAATCGCTGATTCCCTGATTCCCAACACAAAATACATCAGGCACAAAAACTAGAAATTGTACATGTGCAGGTCTCTTTCTACCCTTTATCAGCGTGTGAAAGAAAATGGCCACTGTCATGTCTTTCATCAGAGAGCGCGGCACTGTTGACACTGGGACGACAGCTAATTAGGTTAGGGCCTGCTCAGCATGCATGGCTAACTAGGCTGGCCTTAGCCCCAGGCTCTGTCTCCCAAGGTGACTACTGCAGTAGCACAAGAATTGTACCCCTCTATACCCCACTGTGCTCTCTCTAGAGCTTCATGATCTATAGGCAATCATACAGATGACACAGATTAGTACAGAGGTTGGACTGTGTCTTCTGCTCTAAAGCTCTGATGCCTTATTGTATTCGTATTCTCACATCGTATTTATTGATTTATTCATTGATTTTAAGTCATTTTCACAGGTGTCTAGGCTTTTTATTCATCATCTGTCTCATCAGGGGGCTGATTAGGACAATGGCTGTGTCTGGATGCTCAGGGGCGTGCAATGTCTACACAGACACAAGTTGTGGCTCTCATTACCAGCGTTTGAAGTTACAAAGTTTCATCCCAGCCTCATGCAGAGATGCAGGTTGACGTTTATTGGGATAATCTTGTCTTGGAGGCAGGGCTGAGCAGAGCGATTTCTAATAGATGGGCCAGCAGGAAAGTCAAAATTGGCGATATATCGTAAACATTTTTAAGGTTAGGGTTAGGCATAAGATTATCAGTGTGGTTAAAGTTAGGTTCAAAATCTGATTTTATGATTTTGTGGCTGTGCCAGCTAACGAATACCCTGCGGAGCTGCCTCCAGTGCATGAGTCATCCCAATAAATGCCAACCCGCTACAGAGATGATCCTCATTATTTATTCATGCCATGCTAATGAGATGCAGTAAAATTCCAAAGGCCTCTGAGATCTGGTTGGATGGGAGGAGGAACTGATAAGGATGACAGAGATGGTCTGGTTGCAGTCAGATTTTGGCTTCTCTTGGGGGTCCATGTTTCAAGATATCACCCACACTGTTAGGGAGGCTACAGGGCTGTTTTTATCCGTTTAGCCCACCTCTGTAATGTTTGTCGTCCTCGTCTGAGGAGTATGAAGGATCGGAGGACCAATGCGCAGCGTGGTACATGTTCATGATTAATTTATTAAACACAGAACACTAAAACAAAAATGACAAAGGGAATGACACGAAACGAAACAGTCCTGTCTGGTGACATACACAAATACAGAAATACAGCTCCCACGAAACACAGGTGGGAAAAGGCTACCTAAGTATGATTCTCAATCAGAGACAACTAATGACACCTGCCACTGATTGAGAACCATACCAGGCCAAACGCAAAACACAACATAGAAAAACGAACATAGACAACCCACCCCAACTCACGCCCTGACCATCCTAAAACAAAGACATAACAAAAGAACTAAGGTCAGAACGTGACAACCTCCCATTGGTCAGTTCCACAGTAGGGAAAAGGGGATGTGAGATGTAAAAGGGGATGTGGAGTGTGTTTGTCCAATAGCATCTCACCTCACTGTCCTCTCACAGAGGAGCAGCGAGAATGCTGGGAGTCTCAGATCCCCTTACCAATATGTGTGTGGGTGTCTGTGTGAGTTCTTTTCTGTATTTTCCAGAATATATTTGTGTTTTAGACCATGATTCATCTGAGTACCCAACTATCAATTTCCTCTAAGTAGTTTCTCCAAATGGTAGACTGCATGCGTATCTTATCCTCCGGATTATTGGTATGTTAATCGGTTCCTAGACCTGTGGTTCGGGGACATTTCTACATTTAACCTGGCTGTATGTAGGCCTACAAGTGTACATTGAACATCTTTCAGAAGACTACTGCTGTGGTGTGTGAGAATCCATTCACGAATTGAAGGAGAGGGATCGGGCACAATAAAGAGGCCAAATTTCCCTCTTCACAGATTTATGAGATTATTTGGGTTGCCGAGAGAGAGAAAGGCAGAGAAAAGAGGAGAGGGTGAAAGACTAGACTGGAAGAAAGCATAAAGACGGATGGGGTATTAGGAGAGAGAAAAAAATAAATGGAGGGAGTCAGGGCTCTATGCTGGGCCCAGTCTCTTTCAGTTTCAGAGCATTGCACCAGGACTTCATTACCATGTCAATCCGGGGGAAAACAAGCCTTGCTCGGCGCCGCAGTGGGCCAGATCCATATGGGGCTGGCGGGCTCCTGGAATGAATAGTGAATGTGGCGGCTGCTGGAATCTGCCTCCAGCCTTTGTGGAACAGGATGACCAAAGACAAGAGGGAGCTTTTGCAGATGGCCTGGGCTATAAATAGGTAGCTATCTATCTGCATGCTGTCACTCTTGTCTATCTCCCTCTGTCTCTCCCAGCTTTGCTCTCCGGCTGCTGGCCCCACTAGGACACTGTTGGGCTCAATAAATAAAGGGCTCATGCTAGCTAGCGGAGGATCACATGCTACGACATGGCTCCGGGGCTGTGTGTTTGTGACTGTGTGACAGTATGAATCGTCCCCTTGGTCAAACATTCATTATTTTGATTTGCTACATGCGGCTAACTGACAAACAGGTTTGGAGCAGCAATGTCGTCGGGCGTTTGTGATTTGTGCTGTGTTGTTCAAACATGGGAAGAGAAGGGAAGGGGGACTGGGAGGTTGAGCAGTTGGGTTTGAGGTCAAACGTGTTGCAGACAGACTTTAAAGTGCAAGATAAATCCCTCCCTCCATGCTTGTCCAGATTGAGGGTCTCAGTGTGAATGTCTGTGTTTGTGCGATATGGTCCGTTCAAGGTATTAGGACCCTCGCCCTTCCTTTTGAAATTGTGCTTGAGCGTGCTGTCTCGGACCGAACATCTCGTGATCTCTCTCAGAACGGTCATCTTGACCCTAACCAGTCAGGCATCAAGACGGGTCACTCAACCGAGACTGCTCGCCCCTGTGTTACGGAGACTGTCCGCTCTGCCAAAGCTGACTCGCTCTCCTCTGTACTCATCCTCCTAGATCTATCCGCTGCCTTTGACACCATGAGACATCAGATCCTCCTCTCCACCCTCTCAGGTCCTAATCCAGGCACTCGTCGTCTCCCGTCTGGACTACTACTAGGTGTTGGCTGGGCTCCCTTCTTGTGGCATCAAACCCCTGCAACTTACTCTAGAACGCCGCAGCTCATCTGGTGTTCAACCTTCCCAAGTTCTCCATGTCACCCGCTCCTCCATACACTGCATTTGCTTCCTGTCGAAGCTCGCATCCACTACAATACCATGGTGCTTGCCCTCAGAGCAGCAAGGGGACCTGCGCATGCTCTAAATGCAGGATATTCCCCAATGCTGGAAGGTGGGCCTGAGTGAAAAAGTACACATTTTTGCCAAGGCTAATTCTGTGTTGTTATGCTCAAACATTATAACAAATCCAATGGGGACCCCACCCCTGGGTATGTACCCTGTGTTCCCTGGCAGTAATTCAGCCATGTCAAAAATACTCCTAAATTCATCATTTTCAATTCTCCTTATTTTGGTGATTTCTAGTTCTCAAAGATTATATAATAATAAAAATATATATTTTAAGTCCATTGTTAATGTTGTAAATTACTATTGCGGCTGGAAACGGCTGATTTTTAATGGAATATCTACATAGGTGTTCAAAGGCCCATTGTCACGTTCTGACCTTAGTTCTTTAGTTATGTCTTTGTTTTAGGTGGGTCAGGGCGTGAGTTGGGGTGGGTTGTCTATGTTTGTTTTTCTATGTTGTGTTTTGCGTTTGGCCTGGTATGGTTCTCAATCAGAGGCAGGTGTCAGTAGTTGTCTCTGATTGAGAATCATACTTAGGTAGCCTTTTCCCACGTGTGTTTCGTGGGAGATTGTTTTCTGTCTTTGTATGTCACCAGACAGGACTGTTTCGTTTCATGTCATTCTCTTTGTTATTTTTGTTTTGGTGTTCTGTGTTTAATAAATTCATCATGAACATGTACCACGCTGCGCATTGGTCCTCCAATCCTTCATTCTCCTCAGACGAGGATGACGATCGTTACAGAATCACCCACCGCCAAAGGACCAAGCAGCGTGGTATCGGGCAGCAGCAGAAATCTCAGGACTCATGGACATGGGAGGAGATTCTGGAGGGCAAGGGACCCTGGGCACAGGCTGGGGAATATCGCCGCCCCAAAGCAGACCTGGAGGCCGCGAAAGCTGAGCGGTGGTATGAGGAGGCAGCACGGCTGAGACGAGAGGCAGCCCCAAAAATATATTGGGAGGGGGCACAAGGGGAGTGAGGCTAAGTCTGGTAGGAGACCTGAGCCAACTCCCCGTGCTTACCGTGGAGAGAGGTGGACCGGGCAGGCACCGTGTTATGCCGATAGGCGCACGGTGTCCCCGGTGTGCAGGCATAGCCCGGTGCGTTACATCGCAGTGCTTGGTATCGGCCAGGCTAGAGTGGGCATTGAGCCTGGTGCCATGAAGCCGGCTCAGCGCATCTGGTCTCCAGTGCGTCTCCTCGGGCCGGGCTACATGGCACCAGCCATACGCATGGTGTCCCCGGTTCGCTAGCACAGCCCAGTGCGGTCTATTCCACCCCGCCGCACTGGCCTGGCTACGGTGAGTATCCAGCCAGGTAGGGTTGTGCAGGCTCGGTGCTCGAGACCTCCAGTGCGCCTCCACGGTCCGGTCTATCCGGTGCCTCCTCCATGCACCAGGCCTCCGGTGGCAGCCACCCCGCACCAGGCTGTCTCTCCATCTCCTCCCTACAGGTGCTCCCGTCTGTCCTGAGCTGCCAGAGTCTCCCGTCTGTCCTGAGCTGTCCGTGGTCTCCTGTCTGTCCTGAGCTGCCAGAGTCTCCCGTCTGTCCTGAGCTGCCAGACTCGCCCGTCTGTCCTGAGCTGCCAGACTCGCCCGTCTGTCAGGAACTGCCAGAGTCGCCCGTCTGTCAGGAACTGCCAGAGTCGCCCGTCTGTCAGGAACTGCCAGAGTCGCCCGTCTGTCAGGAACTGCCAGAGTCGCCCGTCTGTCAGGAACTGCCAGAGCCGCCCCTCAGTCAGGAGCTGCCAGAGCCGCCCGCCAGTCAGGAGCTGCCAGAGCCGCCCGCCAGTCAGGAGCTGCCAGAGCCGTCCGTCACTCCGGAGCTGCCGGAATCGCCCTTCACCCCGGAGCTGCTGGAATCGCCCGTCACTCCGGTGCTGCCGGAATCTCCCGTCGATTCGGGACCCGTTGCTAGGGTCCCCAGTCCGAGGTCGGCGGCGATTGAAAGGCACCACAGAGGCAGGTTAAGAGGCGGAGAAAGACTATGGTGGAGTGGGGTCCACGTCCTGCGCCGGAGCCACCACCGCGGACAGACACCCACTCAGACCCTCTCCTATAGGTTCAGGTTTTGCGGCCGGAGTCCGCACCTTTGGGGGGGGGGGGGGTAATGTCACGTTCTGACCTTAGTTCTTTTGTTATGTCTTTGTTTTAGGTTGGTCAGGGCATGATTTGGGGTGGGTTGTCTATGTTTGTTTTTCTATGTTGTGTTTTGCGTTTGGCCTGGTATGGTTCTCAATCAGAGGCAGGTGTCGTTAGAATCATACTGAGGTAGCCTTTTCCCACCTGTGTTTCGTGGGTGATTGTTTTCTGTCTTTGTTTATGTGTATGTCACCAGACAGGACTGTTTCGTTTCGTGTCATTCTCTTTGTTATTTTTGTTTTAGTGTTCTGTGTTTAATAAATTCATCATGAACATGTACCACCCAGCGCATTGATCCTCCGATCCTTCATACTCCTCAGATGAGGACGACGAACGTTACACCCATTTTCAGCAACCAACACTCCTGTGTTCCAAAACTTTTGAATGGTAGTGTAGGTCAATAATATTTTCTCCGTACTTAGTCTGGTTTTAGTCATTTATACTTACGCTGAAAGTGATTTTCCACCCCGAAAATGTATTTCAAAAATATATGTATTTGTTTTTTGTTGTGGTGGCGGTGCACTACTGCTAAATGAAACACTGCTAACCACCCTTACCCCAACAAACACACACCACACACACACACACACACACACACACACACACACACACACACACACACACACACACACACACACACACACACACACACACACACACACACACACACACACACACACACACACACACACACACTTATTTGGCCCATGTCCTCTAAACACACACTCCAGCTCTGCTTGTGATTCATCTGGGCAGCAGGGAGAAGGCAGAGGTGCCCTATCTGGGTACTGACACTTAAAGATAATCATTAGGAATGATGAGTCAGAAGGGGCCCAGTCATAAACACTCCACCACAAAGACCTGGACAGCGTACGTCTGGACCACACAGAGTCCATCATCAGTCAGCCCGCCGTGCGTAAGCTAGACGCCACGGTGAGACAAGATGGCACCTGGCTTGGCACAAACCAGACTAACATACTGTAAACCAGCCAATGGTCCAGCGCTGTACAGAGTGTTTACATTTTTTTTTATGTACTCCTGTTTCAGTGTAACCAAAAAGCCTTGATGAGCCGTGATACACTACATGGCCAAAAGTATGTGGACACTACTTCAAATTAGTGGATTCAGCTGTTTCAGCCACACCCATTGCTGATCAGTGTGGAAGAACTTGACTGGCCTGCACAGAGCCCTGACCTCAACACCATCGAACAGCTTTGGGATGAATTGGAACGCAGACTGAGAGCCAGGCCTAATCGCCCAACATCAGTGCCCGATCTCACTAATGCTCTTGTGGCTGGATGGAAGCAAGTCCCCGCAGCAATGTTCCAAAGTCTAGTGGAAAGCCTTTCCCAGAAGAGTGGAGGCTGTTATACTGTAGCAGCAACGGGGGGTCAACTCCCTATTAACGCCCATGATTTTGGAATGAGGTTCAACGAGCAAGTGTCCACATACTTTGTGTGCATATTTATTGTTTGTCCAATTCTAGTTAGAGACTCACATCTGTCATAATGATGGTGTACCCCCTGACAACTACCCGCTCCCTTTGTGAAAGCAACCAGGTGCTCACCGCAGGCGACCAGGATGAGATAGAGACTGACTCGTTTTGATGACATCACTCTCTATATAACAGGCCTGTTATGGCAAATGAGTGGTGTTACTGGAGTTAAAAGCTACCCTCTGCTCAGCTCAGTACAAGCCCTCGTCTGTTTAAGTTCATGCAGACACACTGTTACGGTCTGTATCTGTTTAACATGAGTGGACAACAGACATACAGCAGATCGCCAGATGGACCTGCATGGGGCTGCAAGTCCACTTGTTTTGTTTTGGTAGCAGCGCATCAACAGGATAACCGGTAACCACCACAGAGGGCCTTTGTCTGTGTGCTACTTGGTTGTGTCGAAGAACCCTGTTGAGGAGTCCTCCTCTGGAATCAGACACCCCTACCACGCTGTTGTGGCTAAATAGCTTAGGATATCGTAGGAGATTTCATCTCAGATCAGAAAGCATTGAGAAAATGACACATTATGAGGGCTCTGCTGTAGCCCACATCAACGACTGCAACCATGAGAGTGTTGCAATTCCTTGACTTTTTGAGGTCTCATCTTCTTGCCCCAGCTACAATACCATTAGTGACCTTTTTGACGTCCAAGCCCCACATTTGAAAGGCAAAAACATCAAATGCATGGCTTGTTTGTCTTGTCGATAGCAGCTCCTTTGAAAAATATGCTCCAGTATTATTGACGACGAATACAGTTCTGCTGTATCGGTTTTTATTGTATTGTATTGACAGTGACTTTACCACTCTCCCAGTTTCCCTAGAGGCACGTGTTGTGGCGATACAGTAGGCCAGGCCTACAGTAAGCGCTTTGACTCCTGGCCGACCGGGGCATGTTAGAGCTCACCTCCATGCTGCTCAGGCTTTATGACTGTGAGAGGTTTATCCCAGTACAGAGTCTGTGTGCTAGTATCACAGATCCAGACACCCGTGAGTACACGCACGCACGCACGTACGCACGTACGCACACACACACACACACACGCACACACACACACACACACACACACACACACACACACACACACACACACACACACACACACACACACACACACACACACACACACACACACACACACACACACACACACACACACACACACACACACACAGAAACAGAGAATCAGAGAGAGAGAGAGAGACTGAGCTGCAAGCTATAAGGAGCAGGGCAGATGGGACAGGGATCAAGGCCCGACATCCGTCCGTCTCTCCGTCTCTTTTTCTGTCTCTTCCTCCCTCTGTCGTTCTCAGTTCAATCACGGCAGTGCATTACACCAGATGACATCCAGTCTGCCAGTTTGGCTGTTAGTTGATGTGTGCGTGGTTGTCTTTACATCACCTAATCTTGCAGTGTGTGTGTGTGAATGTGTATAGGTGTGTGTGTAGAGTCTGGACCCAGTTACATGAAATACATGAGATTTCCAAGAGGACTGCATGAAATACTATTAATAACATTTCCAAGAAGGCCAGTTCAGGAGAAAATACATACAACAAAATGACACAGCCATTGTTTGATGGCACACAGTCAACTAAGTGGCTTTGCAAATCTCTTCAGGGCTTATAGCGAGAGAATAACAAATTATCGAGGCTGTAGCAGCTCACAGAGTTGTTTTTGTCTTTCTTTTTTCTCAAACTCAACAGAAAGATGGTCAGCGGTGTCATTACTGTTAATCAAAAGCCTCTTTGGCATTATCTAGTTCCCCTTTTGGCTCCAAAGGTTGGAACAGATGTTGGGAACGAGGACAAAATGGATTTTCCCCCACTGAGAGGCAGCTTTTCCTGCCGTCGCTAATGGAGGCTCCTTGAAATGATAATATACACTGTTAGTGTGGCCGGGTCCTTGCATAGTGATGGTGGGAAAGGACTCTGATCCCCAACCAGCGCCTTTGTCATCGAACCCCCCAAAAATATGCTTTTCTGGGGGGGCATCTGAGGGTCCAGTGGGGCGGATTTAGGGACTGGGGTGAGGCAATTGGAGAAAGATAGGGAGAGGGAGAAAGCCAAGGGAGACAAATGAAAACATTACCTGATAGAGTCCCATCCATCACCACCACACACAGAGATGGAGTGTTATGCCATCTCATCTTTTTCACCCCCCACTCCCTCCATCCCTCCATCCCTGTTCACCCCTTCCCCACACATTGCATCTCAACTAGGGATAATAATAATTACAGATTTGAATGAGAGCAAAAGAGCTAATTACTATTTCACATTAATTCATTGATGCATTGAAAAATGATCTGGGTGCCATTCCAAAATTAGGAGGCTTGATTCCAAGATTAATGGGAAGTACTTTCTTACTCTTTTTTTTTTAAACTGAAAGAAAAATAAATGTTTCAGGATGCGTAGCCTATGTGAAGCCAGACTTTGGCCTCGTATTCATAATGGCGCCGGAGTAGATGGCTGCCATTGTACAGTCCCCTAACCAATTGTGCTATTGTGTGTGTTTTTTCGCGTTATTTGTAACTTATTATGTACATAATGTTTCTGCCACTGTCCCTTATGACCGAAAAGAGCTTCTAGATCTCAGGACAGCGATGACTCACCCCGTACTAGAAGAAGATTCTTTCTTTAACGAGTTGGACGCAAAGGATTTAGTCCAGACACCTGACAAGGCGCTCATCCCCCGGTCACTCGCAGGAGAAAGAGACAGAGATTTTGAGGACATATGTCTGGATACCTACGCTACAGGACTGTTTTGCTAGCACAGATTGGAGTATGTTCCAGTCTGGAACACACCACATGTTCCAGTCTTGGAGTATACCACATCAGTTACTGGCTTCATCAATAAGCGTATCGATGACGTCATCCCCACAGTGACTGTACGTACATACCCCAACCAGAAGCCATGGATTACAGGCAGCATCCGCACTGGGTAGAGCTGCCGCTTTCAAGGAGCAGGACTCTAACCCAGAAGCTGAAAGGAAATCCCGCTATGCCCTCCGACGAACCATCAAATAGGCAAAGCGTCAATACAGGACTAAGATTGAATCATACTACACCGGCTCCGACGCTCGTCTTATGTGGCAGGGCTTGCAAACTATTACAGACTACAAAGGGAAGCACAGCCGAGAGCTGCCCAGTGACACAATTCTACCAGACGAGCTAAATTACTTCTAACACTGAAACATGACTGTGTGATCACGCTCTCCGTAGCCGATGTGAGTAAGACCTTTAAACAGGTCAACATTCACAAGGCAGCTGGGCAAGATGGATTACCAGGACGTGTACTCCGAGCATGGCTGACCAACTGGCAAGTGTCTTCACTGACATTTTCAACATGTTCCCGACTGAGTCTGTAATACCAGCATATTTCAAGCAGACCACCATAGTCCCTGTGCCCAAGAACACTAAGATAACCTGCTTCAATGACTACCGACCCGTGGCACTCACGTCTGTAGCCATGAAGTGCTTTGAAAGGCTGGCCATGGCTCACATCACCACCATTATCCCAGAAACCCTAGACACACTCCATTTTGCATACCGCCCCAACAGATCCACAGATGACGCAATCTCAATCACACTCCACACTGCCCTTTCCCACCTGGACAAAAGGAACACCTATGTGAGAATGCTGTTCATTTACTACAGCTCAGCGTTCAACACCATAGTGCCCACAAAGCTCAGCACCAAGCTAAGGACCCTTGGACTAAACACCTCCCTCTGCAACTGGATCCTGGACTTCTTGACGGGCTGCCCCCCAGGCGGTAAGGCTAAGCAACAACACATCTGCCACGCTGATCCTAAACACGGGGCCCCTCAGGGGTCCGTGCTTAGTCCCCACCTGTACTACCTGTTCACCCACGACTGCGTGGCCAAGCACGACTCCAACACCATCATTAAGTTTGATGATGACACAACGGTGGTAGGCCTGATCACCGACAACAATGAGATAGCCTATAGGGAGGAGGCCAGAGACCTGGCAGTGTGGTACCAGGACAACAACCTCTCCCTCAACGTAAGCAAGACAAAGGAGATGATCGTGGTCTACAGGAAAAGGAGGGCTGAATACACACCCATTCACATCAACAGGGCTGTAGTGGAGCGGGTCGAGAGTTTCAAGTTCCTTGGTGTCCACATCACCAACAAACTATTGTGGTCCAAACACACCAAGTAATTTTTGAAGAGGGCACGACAACACCTTTCCCCCTCAGGAGACTGAAAAGATTTTGCATGGGTCCCCAGATCCTCAAAAATGTCTATAGCTGCACCATCGAGAGCATGCTGACCGGTTGCATCACCGCTTGGTATGGCAAATGCTTGGCATCCGACCGTAAGGCACTACAGAGGGTGGTGCGTACAGCTCAGTACATTAATGGGGCCAAGCTTCCTGCCATTCAGGACCTATATACTAGGCGGTGTCAGAGGAAGGCCCAAAAAATTGTCAAAGACTCCAGTCACCCAAGTCATTGACTTATCTCTCTGCTACTGCAAGGGAAGCGGTACTGGAGCACCAAGTTCAGGTCCAAAAGACTCCCTAACAGCTTCTACTTCGAAACTATAAGACTGCTGAACAATGAATCAAATGGCCACCGTTCTACTTACATTGACCCCCCCTCGTTGCCCTTACCCACATGTACAAATTACCTCGACCAACCTGTACTCCCTGTATATAGCCTTGTTATTGTTATTTTATTGTGTTACTTTTTATAAAAAAATGTAGTTTATTGAGTAAATATTTTCTTAACTCTATTTCTTGAACTGCATTGTTGGTTAAGGGCTTGTAAGTAAGCATTTCACTGTAAGGTCTACACTTGTTGTATTCGGCGCATGTGACACATTTGATTTGATTTGATTTCTATGGTGCTTTTTATGTGGACCAGAACACACTGTACAGTAGCTGAAGATATTGTTAGAGAGTACAACCGATTGTGTCTATTTGTGAACCAGTGTTGGTTGGTAAAGAATATCAATATCTTAGCTTTTTCATGTTGTACAATAGCCAATGTAAGGGACAATGTAGGGGACATTTCACAGCAAGGATACCACTGCATCTATTCATACACGTTCATCTGCGCTGGTAGCTAATCTGTGAAAAAAGGGACTCATTTCCCGCTCTTTTCCTTGCTGTCCTGTTATCTCTGCTCCCGTTCACGCACGCAACACACACACACACACACACACACACACACACACACACACACACACACACACACACACACACACACACACACACACACACACACACACACACACACACACACACACAGATTCATCGCTGTGCAGACTCTTGTCCCCGTCAGCAGCTGGCAGGCCGGTCTGTGTGGAGCCCCAGTAAAGCCTGCTGCTGAGGCCATGCGGACACTTTAAAGCTCTTTTCTAGGGCCTGTGAAGTTGTTAAGGAGCTCTGCTCCACTGTCAGTTGGCTCTGTGAATCCCATGCCAGCTGTAGGGTGCAGCCCTCTCCCTCCTTTATCTGTCTCCCTTTTATTTTCTCTCTCTTTCGCTTTTTGCTCTCACATGTTATCCCGCGAGCGCACACGCACAGTTGCAAGCGCACATTCAATTGAGTTTGGCAAAGCGCTCCATGCCATGTGTGAGAAAACGTATTTTGACAACGAATAAGTCCAGTTATAATTAAAAATGGGTTTGATTTGACAATACATCGTTTTGCTAAAAGGTACATTTTAAAACATTTTGAGAAATACAGTGCATTCGGAAAGTATTCAGACCCCTTGACTTTTTCCACATCAATCTAAACACAATACACCATAACGACAAAAGAAAAACAGGTTTTTAGATTTTTCTGGTGAAAAAAATGAAATATCACATTTACTTAAGTATTCAGACCTTTTACTCAGTGCTTTGTTGAAGCACCATTGGTAGCGATTACAGCCTTCTTGGGTATGACACTACAAGCCTGGCACACCTGTATTTGGAGAGTTTCTCCCATTCTTATCTGCAGATCCTCTCAAGCTCGGTCAGGTTGGATGTGGACCACAGTTATTTTCTGGTCCATCCATAGATGTTCGATCGGGTTCAAGTCTGGGCTCTGGCTGAGCCACTCAAGGACATTCAGAGACTTGTCCCGAAGTCACTCCTGTGCTATCTTCGCTGTGTCCTGATGGAAGGTGAAGCTTTGACCCAGTCTGAGGTCCTGAGCACTCTGGTGCAGGTTTTCATCAATCATCTCTCTGTACTTTTCTCCGTTCATCTTTCCCTCGATCCCGACTAGTCTCCCAGTCCCTGCCGCTGAAAAACACCCCCACAGCATGATGCTGTCATTACCATGCTTCACTGTAGGGATGGTGCCAGGTTTCCTCCAAAAGTGACACTTGGCATTCAGGTCAAAGTGTTTCTTAAATCTTGTTTCTCATCGTCTGAGAGTCCTTTAGGTGCCTTTTGGAAAACTCCAAGTGGGCTGTCATGTGCTTTTTACTGAGGAGTGGCTTCTGTCTGGCCATTCTACCATAAAGGTCTGATTGGTGGAGTGCTGCAGAGATAGTTGTCCTTCTGGAAGATTCTCCCATCTCAGATCTTGGAGCTCTGTCAGTGTGACCATCAGGTTCTTGGTCACCTCCCTGACCAAGGCCCTTCTCCCCAGCTCTAGGAAGAGGCCACTGTGTTCTTGGGGATCTTCAATGCTGCAGAAATGTTTTGGTACCCTTCCCCAGAACTTTGCCTCGACACAATCCTGTCTCGGAGTTCTTCAAACAATTCCTTCGACCTCATGGCTTGGTTTGGGACTTTATATAGACAGGTGTGTGTCTTTCCAAATCATATCCAATCAATTTAATTTACCACAGGTGGACTCCAATCAAGTTGTAGAAACATCTCAAGGATGATCAATGGAAACAGGATGCACCTGAGCTCAAATTCGAGTTATAGCAAAGGGTCTGAATACTTATGTAAATAAGGTATTTCTGTTTTAGGTATTTTATAAATTAGAATACATTTTCAAAAACCTGCTTTCGCTTTGTCATGATGGGGTATTGTGTGTAGATTGGTGAGGGAAAAAACGAATTGAATCCATTTTAGAATAAGGCTGTAATGTAACAAAATGTGGAAAAAGGGAAGGAGCCTGAATACTTTCCGAATGCACTGTATCCTTGGGCTCAATCTGTACCACCATACTTGAAGGCTATACCATTCACAGATTCAGTCCTTTTTCAGGAAATACATTCTGGGCACCTTTCTGATATTCAAATTTGTGCTCAGTTTCCAGAGCGACCCAAGGACGTGAGTGAACATCTGTCTGAGTGGGGAGTCTGAGTGCGTACCTGTCGGCTACTCAATCAAATCCTAAACTTGACATTCTAGCTACTCTGTTGATTACTCAAGTACTATGAGACTATTTAGGTATCCTGTATGTTCCAAATAAACATTTTAAAAAGTACTATAGAGTACAATAGGAGTTTACAAGACATTTGGTAGTAGTAGTTTGATTTAGAGATACTAATTGATGGAACTTCTAGTCACATTCCAGACTTATGGATACATATAACTCATAAGGGTTCTTCTCAACATGCCCATGCCTCTACCCAGCCTAATTTCTCCAGAGACTCACCGTGCAAGCTGGCGTCCTCTCACTCCACAGCTGCCTGTATTTCTATAGGGTCTTCTGTGTGAGGAAACGTGTTGGCAATCCTGTGAAACACACCTTTCACACATGGTGTGATACTGCTACTGCTACAGTCGTTGTGTGCTAGGCCTCAATTCCTCCTGTGATCTGAATCCACCCTGCGTTTGTGTGTGTGCCGGTATATTTGTGTGTGTCTGTGTCTTCTGTGCAACAGTCTGTCACCATACAGATCTGGCAACGCTCTCAGGTGTAAGGGTGTGAGAAGGTTGTCGCCTCACCTGACAAGATTATCTTGCACCACATTTGTAATGTGTTTCTCTCCCTCTAGTTATACTGAACAAAAATATAAACCCAACATGCAGCAATTTAAATTATTTTACTGATTCACAGTTCATATAAGGAAACTAAAATAAATAAATGACTGGGATTACAGATACTGTATGTATCTGTTCGTCACTGATACCTTAAAAAAAAGGTAGGGGCGTGGATCAGAAAACTAGTCCGTATCTGGTGTGACCATCATTTGCCTCACGCAGCGCGACACATCTTCTTTGCTTAGAGTTGATCAGGCTGTTGATTGTGACCTGTGGAATGTTGTCCCACTCCTCTTCAATGGCTGTGCAAAGTTGCTGGATATTGGCGGGAACTGCAACACTCTGTCGTACACATCGATTCAGAGCCTCCCAAACATGCTCAATAGGTGACATGTCTTGTAACGATTCTCCTCCTCTTCTGAGTATGAAATATCGGACCAATGAGCAGCGTGGTAAGTGTCCATGTTGTTTATTATAACCGGAACACTGAAACAAAAGCAAAAGTAGAACAAAACGCAACATTTCTGTCAGGTACTCACACAAAACAGAAAACAATCACCCACAACTCAAAATGGGAAAACAGGCTACCTAAGTATGGTTCTCAATCAGAGACAATGATTGCCAGCTGCCTCTGATTGGGAACCATACCAGGCCAAACACATAGAGATAGAAAACATAGAACACAAAACATAGAATGCCCACCCCCCCTGACCAAACTTAAATAGAGACGTAAAAAAGGAACTAAGGTCAGGACGTGACATATCTAGTGAGTATGCAGGTCATGGAAGAACTGGGACATTTCCAGGAATTGTGTACAGATCCTTGCAACATGAGTCTGTGCATTATCGTGCTGAAACATGTGATGATGGCGGCCGATGAATGGCACGATAATGGACCTCAGGACCTCAGGATCTCGTCGTTATCTCTGTGCATTCAAATTGCCATCGATAAAGTGCAATTGTGTTCATTGTCCACAGCTTATGCCTGCCCATATCAAAACCCTACCGCCACCATGGGGCACTCTGTTCACAACGTTGACATCAGCAAACCGCTCACGCACACAACGCTATACACGTGGTCTGCAGTCTTAAGGGCAGTTGGACGTACTGTCAAATTCTCTACTACAACGTTGGAGGAGGCTTATGATAGAGAAATTAACATTAAATTATCTGGCAACAGCTCTGGTGGTGGTGGACAACTCTGCAGTCAGTATGCCAATTGCACACTCCCTCAAAACTTGAGATATTCTCTCTCTTTGTTTACACAGGTGAAGACCCAACTGGTAGGTGTCTTCACTGACATTTTCAACATGTCCCTGATTGAGTCTGTAATACCAACATGTTTCAAGCAGACTACCATTGTCCCTGTGCCCAAGAGCACAAAGGCAACCTGCTTAAATGACTACAGACACGTAGCACTCACGTCCGTAGCCATGAAGTGCTTTGAAAGGCTGGTAATGGCTCACATCAAATATCCCAGAAACCCTAGACCTACTCCAATTTGCATACCGCCCAAACTGATCCACAGATGATGCAATCTCTATTGTACTCCACACTGCCCTTTCCCACATGGACAAAAAAACACCTACAGTGCCTTGCGAAAGTATTCGGCCCCCTTGAACTTTGTGAACTTTTGCCACATTTCAGGCTTCAAACATAAAGATATAAAACTGTATTTTTTGTGAAGGATCAACAACAAGTGGGACACAATCATGAAGTGGAACGACATTTATTGGATATTTCAAACTTTTTTAACAAATCAAAAACTGAAAAATTTGGCGTGCAAAATTATTCAGCCCCTTTACTTTCAGTGCAGCAAACTCTCTCCAGAAGTTCAGTGAGGATCTCTGAATGATCCAATGTTAACCTAAATGACTAATGATGATAAATACAATCCACCTGTGTGTAATCAAGTCTAAATGCACCTGCACTGTGATAGTCTCAGAGGTCCATTAAAAGCGCAGAGAGCATCATGAAGAACAAGGAACACACCAGGCAGGTCCGAGATACTGTTGTGAAGAAGTTTAAAGCCGGATTTGGATACAAAAAGATTTCCCAAGCTTTAAACATCCCAAGGAGCACTGTGCAAGCGATAATATTGAAATGGAAGGAGTATCAGACCACTGCAAATCTACCAAGACCTGGCCGTCCCTCTAAACTTTCAGCTCATACAAGGAGAAGACAGATCAGAGATGCAGCCAAGAGGCCCATGATCACTCTGGATGAACTGCAGATATCTACAGCTGAGGTGGGAGACTCTGTCCATAGGACAACAATCAGTCGTATATTGCACAAATCTGGCCTTTATGGAAGAGTGGCAAGAAGAAAGCCATTTCTTAAAGATATCCATAAAAAGTGTTGTTTAAAGTTTGCCACAAGCCACCTGGGAGACACACCGAACATGTGGAAGAAGGTGCTCTGGTCAGATGAAACAAAAATGGAACTTTTTGGCAACAATGCACAACGTTATGTTTGGCGTAAAAGCAACACAGCTCATCACCCAGAACACACCATCCCCACTGTCAAACATGGTGGTGGCAGCATCATGGTTTGGGCCTGCTTTTCTTCAGCAGGGACAGGGAAGATGGTTAAAATTGATGGGAAGATGGATGGAGCCAAATACAGGACCATTCTGGAAGAAAACCTGATGGAGTCTGCAAAAGACCTGAGACTGGGACGGAGATTTGTCTTCCAACAAGACAATGATCCAAAACATAAAGCAAAATCTACAATGGAATGGCTCAAAAATAAACATATCCAGGTGTTAGAATGGCCAAGTCAAAGTCCAGACCTGAATCCAATCGAGAATCTGTGGAAAGAACTGAAAACTGCTGTTCACAAATGCTCTCCATCCAACCTCACTGAGCTCGAGCTGTTTTGCAAGGAGGAATGGGAAAGAATTTCAGTCTCTCGATGTGCAAAACTGATAGAGACATACCCCAAGCGACTTACAGCTGTAATCACAGCAAAAAGTGGCGCTACAAAGTATTAACTTAAGGGGGCTGAATAATTTTGCACGCCCAATTTTTCAGTTTTTGATTTGTTAAAAAAGTTTGAAATATCCAATAAATGTCGTTCCACTTCATGATTGTGTCCCACTTGTTGTTGATTCTTCACAAAAAAATACAGTTTTATATCTTTATGTTTGAAGCCTGAAATGTGGCAAAAGGTCACAAAGTTCAAGGGGGCCGAATACCTTCGCAAGGCACTGTATGTGACAATGCTGTTCATTGACTACAACTCAGCGTTCAACACCATAGTACCCTCAAAGCTCATCACCAAGCTAATCACCAAACAACACTGGATCTCCCCAGGGGTGCGTGCTCAGTCCCCTGTACTCCCTGTTCACCCACGACTGCACGACTCCAACACCATCATTAAGTTTGCTGACAACACAACAGTGGTAGGCCTGATCACCGACAACGACGAGACAGCCTATAGGGAGGAGGTCAAAGACCTGGCCGGGTGGTGCCAGAATAACAACTTATCCCTCAATGTAACCAAGACTAAGGAGATGATTGTGGACTACAGGAAAAGGAGCACTGAGCACGTCCCCATTCTCATCGACGGGGCTGTAGTGGGGCTGGTTGAAAGCTTCAAATTCCTTGTTGTCCACATCAACAACAAACTAAATTGGTCCAAATACACCAAGAAAGTCGTGAAGAGGGCACGACAAAGCCTATCCCCCCTCAGGAAACTAAAAATATTTGGCATGGGTCCTGAGATCCTCAAAAGGTTCTACAGCTGCAACATCGAGAGCATCCTGACCGGTTGCATCACTGCCTGGTACGGCAACTGCTCGGCCTCCGACCGCAAGCCACTACAGAGGTTAGTGTGTACGTCCCAGGACCTCTACACCAGGCGGTGTCAGAGGAAGGCCCTAAAAATTGTCAAAGACCCCAGCCACCTCAGTCATAGACTGTTCTCTCTACTACCGCATGGAAAGCAGTACCGGAGTGCCAAGTCTAAGACAAAGAGGCTTCTCAACAGTTTTTACCCCCATGCCATAAGACTCCTGAACAGATAACCAAATGGTTACCTGGACTATTTGCACTGTGTGGCCCCCCCAACCCCTCTTTTACACTTCTGCTACTCTCTGTTCATCATATTCATCATGTTCGTCACTTTAACAATACCTACATGTACATACTACCTCAATAAGCCTGACTAACAGGTGTCTGTATATAGCCTTGCTACTCTTTTTTCAAATGTATTTTTATTGTTGTTTTATTTCTTTACTTACCTACACACACACACACACACACACACACACACACACACACACACACACACACACACACACACACACACACACACACACACACACACACACACACACACACACACACACACACACACACACACACACACACACACACACACACACACACACACCTTTTTTCCTGCACCATTGGTTAGAGCCTGGAAGTAAGCATTTCACTGTAAGGTCTACACCTGTTGTATTTGGCGCACGTGACAAATAAACTTTGATTTGATTCGATGATGCTCCTTGCAGTTTCTGCCCCCCAGGTGACAAACTGTGACAAAGATCTATGACCAAGATGTATGACACAATGTTGAAATAAGACCCTATTTCAGCAGGTGACATGCAGTGGGTGTAAATCTCAAACTGTCACAAGTTTGACCAGTTTGTCACCAAGCCCATGACAATGACCCTTTCCA
This sequence comes from Oncorhynchus masou masou, assembly GCF_036934945.1. Classification (NCBI taxonomy): domain Eukaryota; kingdom Metazoa; phylum Chordata; class Actinopteri; order Salmoniformes; family Salmonidae; genus Oncorhynchus; species Oncorhynchus masou. The sequence continues at coordinate 39,209,158 of NC_088243.1, forward strand.
TCTATGTGGAGACATTATTTATTGTCGTGTAGCACTGCAGCAATACTAAATATTTTTCAAAGTGGTGAAAGCTGTCGTGACAAGATTGGCTTCCCATTTTAGCTGACTTGATCGATTTTCTTCAACGGAAGGCTGGCTTTGTGAGTGGGGATCTCAATCTGTTGAGGCCCCAGCGGTGGCTGGAACAAACAAGCGTGCCGTGTCCAAGGGGGACATTGATTGGTGCTATTTTTTGCTTTGCCACATGACAGATGCAGCATGTTCACAGGAAAACATCCATGCTCACACCTGTTTGGTTGAATTGGATGTGCGACACAGCACCACTGTTGCTGTGAATGTTGTTTCAAAGAGTGAAGCACAGCACAGATGATGGTGATTGAGAATATTATGCATTCTGGTTTGGTTTAGCACTGACCATCCATGTGTGATGTACAAGGAAAGCTATTGCAGAAGACTGAATTTGAACAATGCAAAGTTGAATTGAGCACTGTTTGTATAAATGTGTATTTTCTCATCAATGGGTAGTGCAATACTGGATTGTCCAGTATGTACCTATTTTCCACTCTTCAATGTGTTATTACTAACTTTCATCCATAGGCCCATAAAGATGTAGGATCTTAAGTTGAGCCAGTTTGCTACAGCAGGAAAATAATCCTGCAGCAACAGGAAATGTGGATTATAATGAATGGACATTTTGGCAAGGGTTGATAAATTGTTCGTGAAGGAAAATCAAATCAAACTTCGGAAGGCTTTTTAAAACCTTAAATAGACTGCAAGTTTTAAATGACCTGCATTGCATGAAAGTTCTCCGGCAACAGGGCGATCAAATGAAGATCCTACATCTGTACATGCCTCATTGCCTGACAGCGTTTCCATAACACACGTATACCAGCTTCCGGGCTTAACACACAGGGGCAGTCTGTCGACTGTTGATTTAAAAAAGAAGAAAAAAAAAGAGGATAACTGTATATTATCCCTTCGTATACACGTCAACCGGGAAGATTAAAAAGCAGAGCGACATCCTGATGAGTTTCTTTGGCACATGCGACACTTTTGAATTGAAAAACGGAGGGGAAAACAGATAGTGTAGGGCTTGTTTGACGCAGGTAGGATTATAAGCACTAATATCTTATAAGTGATTGTAATGACCATCTGGTCCTTTATGGAGTACTCACAGCCAGACAGCTCAGAGTTGGCATGCATATCTGCTGCACGACTGATTCCTTTGAGCATTCGCGTTTAAAATTCAGTCACCTTGTGTATGAGCATTTTTTTCTTCTACACACTAAAGGCACCGCAAGAGCAGATGCCCATCCTAGTTGTCTATATTCAAGTAATACATACCAATAACATATGGACATCATCCCTTCTGAAGAGAGTTCCAAATGGGAAAACAGTGATCTGGCAGTTTAACTTTAGTAAGTCCCTTACCAAATACTTCAACAACATCAATTCTAATCCATAGCCACTCCGGTAAGTAATGACAGAAGGGGATTGGAAAACAGTATAAGGATATTCAAGGCTATGAAACCACATTATGGACAGGACAGTTCAAAACCCTAGATCTAACAAACCAAACCTACAGATCCCTTCACAGTCGTCTTCCCTGGACAGATAGAGCAGTCTTTGAATATGTGTGCGTCACAGTGAGTGGCTGTTTGTGTGTGTCGGCATTCGGGTTCTTAGCCCAGTGGCAGGTGTCTCATACCTGCCCAGTGTTTGCAGTCTGGCCTCTCTAAGCGCCTGGCCTGCTTGCCGGTCTGCAGCAGATTACAGACCAAGAGCAGCAGATGGGTGCCGACCTCAGCATCCACACCAAGTGGGCTAGGCTACACTAGGCTAAGTTAGCGAGAGGGGAGAGAGACTTGATGTACTCCACACTGCACCGTAGCTAAAGAGATCAATGCTCTAATCTAACAGGAGTAAAGGCTCCCCTATCACTCCACACGTGGTACATTGTAAAAGGGGTACGTACTGGCACGGCCCTGCATTTTAGCATCCTCTCTTATTTCTTGTTTTTATTTAATTTGTATTTTCTTATTACTTTCACTTTTTTAATATTGAATGCTGCACTGTTGGGTAAGGCTTGCAAGTTAAACAGTTCGATGTACTTGTGCATGTGACAAATAAAATCAACAACTTGAACTTCTGTATCTTGGCCTGCACAAGTGGCGTGATGCGAGGCTATTGTGCTAGGCTAGGCTAATCGGTCAACGAAGGCTGGTGGTTTCAAGGCTTCGGCGCTGACAGTAGACTTTTAGAGCCCGGCAAAGTACTCTCAGTGGCAAACGCTGACGGTGATGACACACTGTGGTCGTAGCTTTTTCATGTGTCAGTGTCAGTGTGCCTAGTCCTGGGCTAGTTATGGCTTCTTTCTTTCATATGGTGTCCAGATTTCTCTGCTGGGACCGGGAGATGAGCTGTTTTGTCTCTCCAACTTCTGGAACTTTAGCTCCTATAGTCTCTTCAGCCGCAGCTGTTTTGTCTCTCCAACTTCTGGAACTTTAGCTCCTATAGTCTCTTCAGCCGCAGCTGTTTTGGCTCTCCAACTTCTGGAACTTTAGCTCCTATAGTCTCTTCAGCGCAGTTGTTTTGTCTCTCCAACTTCTGGAACTTTAGCTCCTATAGTCTCTTCAGCCGCAGCTGTTTTGGCTCTCCAACTTCTGGAACTTTAGCTCTATTGTCTCTTCAGCCGCAGCTGTTTTGTCTCTCCAACTTCTGGAACTTTAGCTCCTATAGTCTCTTCAGCGCAGTTGTTTTGTCTCTCCAACTTCTGGAACTTTAGCTCCTATAGTCTCTTCAGCCGCAGCTGTTTTGGCTCTCCAACTTCTGGAACTTTAGCTCCTATAGTCTCTTCAGCGCAGTTGTTTTGTCTCTCCAACTTCTGGAACTTTAGCTCCTATAGTCTCTTCAGCCGCAGCTGTTTTGTCTCTCCAACTTCTGGAACTTTAGCTCCTATAGTCTCTTCAGCCGCAGCTGTTTTGTCTCTCCAACTTCTGGAACTTTAGCTCCTATAGTCTCTTCAGCCGCAGCTGTTTTGTCTCTCCAACTTCTGGAACCTTAGCTCCTATAGTCTCTTCAGCCGCAGCTGTTTTGTCTCTCCAACTTCTGGAACTTTAGCTCCTATAGTCTCTTCAGCCGCAGCTGTTTTGTCTCTCCAACTTCTGGAACTTTAGCTCCTATAGTCTCTTCAGCCGCAGCTGTTTTGTCTCTCCAACTTCTGGAACTTTAGCTCCTATAGTCTCTTCAGCCGCAGCTGTTTTGTCTCTCCAACTTCTGGAACTTTAGCTCCTATAGTCTCCTCAGCCACAGCTGTTTTGTCTCTCCAACTTCTGGAACTTTAGCTCCTATAGTCTCTTCAGCTGCAGCTGTTTTGTCTCTCCAACTTCTGGAACTTTAGCTCCTATAGTCTCTTCAGCCGCAGATGTTTTGTCTCTCCAACTTCTGGAACTTTAGCTCCTATAGTCTCTTCAGCTGCAGCTGTTTTGTCTCTCCAACTTCTGGAACTTTAGCTCCTATAGTCTCCTCAGCCGCAGTTGTTTTGTCTCTCCAACTTCTGGAACTTTAGCTCCTATAGTCTCTTCAGCTGCAGCTGTTTTGTCTCTCCAACTTCTGGAACTTTAGCTCCTATAGTCTCCTCAGCCGCAGTTGTTTTGTCTCTCCAACTTATGGAACTTTAGCTCCTATAGTCTCTTCAGCCGCAGCTGTTTTGTCTCTCCAACTTCTGGAACTTTAGCTCCTATAGTCTCTTCAGCCGCAGCTGTTTTGTCTCTCCAACTTCTGGAACTTTAGCTCCTATAGTCTCTTCAGCCGCAGCTGTTTTGTCTCTCCAACTTCTGGAACTTTAGCTCCTATAGTCTCTTCAGCCGCAGCTGTTTTGTCTCTCCAACTTCTGGAACTTTAGCTCCTATAGTCTCCTCAGCCGCAGCTGTTTTGTCTCTCCAACTTCTGGAACTTTAGCTCCTATAGTCTCTTCAGCCACAGCTGTTTTGTCTCTCCAACTTCTGGAACTTTAGCTCCTATAGTCTCTTCAGCCGCAGCTGTTTTGTCTCTCCAACTTCTGGAACTTTAGCTCCTATAGTCTCTTCAGCCGCAGCTGTTTTGTCTCTCCAACTTCTGGAACTTTAGCTCCTATAGTCTCCTCAGCCGCAGCTGTTTTGTCTCTCCAACTTCTGGAACTTTAGCTCCTATAGTCTCTTCAGCCGCAGCTGTTTTGTCTCTCCAACTTCTGGAACTTTAGCTCCTATAGTCTCTTCAGCCGCAGCTGTTTTGTCTCTCCAACTTCTGGAACTTTAGCTCCTATAGTCTCTTCAGCCGCAGCTGTTTTGTCTCTCCAACTTCTGGAACTTTAGCTCCTATAGTCTCTTCAGCCGCAGCTGTTTTGTCTCTCCAACTTCTGGAACTTTAGCTCCTATAGTCTCTTCAGCCGCAGCTGTTTTGTCTCTCCAACTTCTGGAACTTTAGCTCCTATAGTCTCCTCAGCCGCAGCTGTTTTGTCTCTCCAACTTCTGGAACTTTAGCTCCTATAGTCTCTTCAGCCGCAGCTGTTTTGTCTCTCCAACTTCTGGAACTTTAGCTCCTATAGTCTCTTCAGCCGCAGCTGTTTGCTCCAGACCCCTGTTTCTTTTCTTATTTTATGGTCTTCATGCAGATAATGTCACTGAAGTGACAACATGCTCCTGGAATGGAGACTATTTGGCAGCGCTGCGCACACAGACACCTCTCTGTGTGTTTCTCACGTCTCGGCTTGCACCGCCGGTGCCGTTCCCCTTCATGTGGCTGTGGCCTCGTGGTTTTGCAGTGGCTAGCGGACTCACATGAAAGGGAGGGAAGTGTCACCCAGGCTGATTGATGAAAGCTCCTCGGGGGGCTGTATGTGTGTGTGTGTGTGTGAGAGAGTGTTTTTGTATGTGTAATGTGTGTGTGTCGGGAAGATGCGTCCGCAGCTGGAGGTGGCCCCAGGGGTCCGTGTTTTCCAAACAGGAAGTGGGTATCATCGTCTCAAGAAGTGTCTTTGGGACAAAACGGTACATCTGTGTGTCTCTAGCTTCCTTTATATCTTTCTCCTTTGCATTATAGACACACACGCACGCACACACACACACACACACACACACACACACACACACACACACACACACACACACACACACACACACACACACACACACACACACCTATACACACGGGCTTATAGCAGTTTGTCTTCATTTCCCTCTGCGCCCTGCATGGCTGCTCAGTCGACAGCCGTCTTCCTCCCGCTGAATGTGTCCGCTTCCCATTTACATCTGTTGGCTTGTTAGAGCTGAGCAGACACAATAGTGCTCTAATAATGACTAATTAGCCAGCCAAATTGGGACTGCCGTGCTCAACGACCAGGGGGCGGAGCCTAGAGGGGGGTGGGTAGGTGGGGGGGTGGAGTTGGTTGGAGTTGAGGAAGTGGAGGCGTGAGTGCAAGCTCAGAATACACTCATTACTCACTCACAGTAGTTAGTTATGTTGAAGGGTACGATAGGATCCAAGACTTTCGCTGTTCAAGAGAGTCGGGTAACATTAAAGTAGATGAGATATCATGACTGTCAAGTCGTAATGAACACAATTATCACCCTAGCCATGACAACATGGCAGTGGCTGTGGCACCATGCTCCTACAGAGGTGATGACATGTGTTTTCTGTGGGCTCTTGGATGGTCTCATCCCTCCTGGACTGACCTCACAGTGCTGTGTATGTGTTGGGGCAAATTAGTTTTCAGCTTGACTGCTTGTGTGTGTAAATGAGTCTGGAAGGCAATGTAATCACCCAAGATTGGGGAATGGGCCCAGTGTGTTTGTGTGTGTGTGTGTGTGTGTGTGTGTGTGTGTGTGTGTGTGTGTGTGTGTGTGTGTGTGTGTGTGTGTGTGTGTGTGTGTGTGTGTGTGTGTGTGTGTGTGTGTGTGTGTGTGTGCACGTGTGTGTGTGTGTGGGTGGGTCAGTACGTGGGTGTGTGCTTTTTTGTGTGTGTATGCACTCATGCATGTGTGTGTGTGTGTGCTTGTCAGCAGTGGTGGTGAAGGGAGCTGGACCCTAGCCAAGCCCCTGACAGGTCCATTTTGGTTGGCCCTCTTGAGGATCTAGCACTCACTTGAGGGACGTCTGAGAGAGAGTGGAGAGAGGAGAGGACTATGTTCACATGTACATTCACTGATCCACGGAGAGAGCCAATGACTCTGCACTATTCACCCATGGGAATACTTTATTTCTTTTTCTCGTTCTTTCTTTCTTTCTTTCTCTCTTTCTCTCTTTCTTTCTCTCTTTCTATCTTTCTCTCTTTCTTTCTTTCTTTCTTTCTTTCTTTCTTTCTTTCTTTCTTTCTTTCTTTCTTTCTTTCTTTCTTTGCATCTTTACCCACCACTTAGTTTCCCTACCATTTTCCTGGTTAAATCCTTTTAATTCTCTATTTTAGTATTTTTAGACAATAACTCTGGGGACCTGGTCAAATCTGGAACCAATTGTTTTGTTCTTGCCATGGGCTCCAAGCGATTTTCTACAATGAATTATTGTAATGACTACTTTTCTGTTTGTTTTGCTCAAGTTATAAACAGGCTCTTATGAATTACCAATGCAGGGGGAGGCTATTGCCTCTAGCACATCAAAGCCAGTACAAAGACCCAATGAACGAGTCCAGAACGGGTGCAAATCTGGGGGCGGAAATTAAACAAGCTGGAAAGTGTTTTGATATGCAATAGCTTTTCATAGCCTGCTCAGATTAAAACCAATATCGCCCAACATTTTTGGGTGAGTTGGCAGGTATTTCTTAGTTCACACACTATTCCCGTTTCCACTAGGGTTTGGGTCAATTCTATTTTCATTTTGTTAAATTAGTGGACAGATTTGAAGATATTAGACATCATAATGATCTATGGACCAGAACTGCAATATACTGTATCTGTCTATTTGCAGCCTGGATTGAAATTACTCAAATCAGTTTCCCAGTCAGTCAGTGGTGCTAAGTGGCGTGTGCATGCAACTAATAAATAGGTGAGTAGGCTGTATGTCTAGTCCCTTCACCTGGAGACGATCATTAGCATATGCTAATGAGCTGGGTAACTCAGTCATCAAGTTTGCAGACGACACAACAGTCGTCGGTGTGGCCTCCCGAGTGGTGCAGTGGTCTAAGGCACTGCATCACAGTGCTAGCTGTGCCACTAGAGATTCTGGGTTTGAGTCCAGGCTCTGTCCCAGCCGGGCCCGATCGGGAGACCCATGGGGCGATGCACAATTGGCCCAGCGTCGTTCGGGTTAGGGTAGGGTTTGGCTGGCAGGGATGTCCTTGTCCTATCACGCACTAGCGACTCCTGTGGCGGGCCGTACGCAGTGCACGCTGACACGGTCGCCTCTGTTTCCTGCGACACATTGGTGCGGCTGGCTTCCGGGTAAAGTGGGCATTGTGTCAAGAAGCAGTACGGCTTGGTTGGGTTGTGTTTCGGAGGACGCACGGCTCTCGACCTTCGTCTCTCCCGAGTCCGTACGGGAGTAGAAGCAATGAGACAAGACTGTAACTACCAATTGGATACCACGAAATTGGGGAGGAAAAGAGCAACAACAAAAATAATTATAACAAAAAAAAGAATAATACAAAAAACAAATAAACAACAGTCATTGTATCCTGAGTGGCGCAGCGGTCTAAGACACTGCATCTCAGTGCTAGAGGTGCCACTACAGACCCTGGTTCAATTCCAGGCTGTATCACAACCCAACCTTGATTGGGAGACCCATAGGGCGGCGCACAATTGGCCCAGCGTCATTCGGGTTAGGGCTTGGCTGGGATAGGCTGTCATTGTAAATAAGAATTTGTTCTTAACTGACTTGCCTAGTAAAATAAATAGTCGGCCTGATTACCAACAATAATGAGACAGCATACAGGGAGGAGGTGAGGGCCCTGTTTGAGTGGTGCCAGGAAAATAACCTCAATGTCAACAAAACAAAGGAGCTGATTGTGGACTTCAGGAAACAGCAGAGGGAGCACACCCCTGTCCACACCGACGGGACCGCTATGGAGACTGTGGAAAGCTTCAAGTTCCTCTGCGTACACATCACTGACAAACTGAAATGGTCAACCCACACAGACAGTGTGGTGAAGAAGGCGCAACAGCGTCTCTTCAACCTCAGGAGGCTGAAGAAATTTGGCTTGTCACCGAAATCACTCAGCAATTTTTACAGATGCACAATTGAGAGCATCCCGCCGGGCTGTATCACCGCCTTGTACGGCTAACTGCACCGCCTGCAAACACAGGGCTCTCCAGAGGGTGGTGCGGTCTGTCCAATGCATCACCGCGGGCACACTGCCTGCCCTCCAGGACACCTTCAGCACCCGATGTCACAGCACGGCCTGTTCACCCCGCTATCATCCAGAAGGGGAGGTCAGTACAGGTGCATCAAAGCTGGGAACGAGAGACTGAAAAACAGCTTCTATCTCAAGGCCATCAGACTGTTAAATAGCCATCACTAGCCGGGTACCACCCGGTTACTCAACCCTGCACCTTAGAGGCTGCTACCCTATATACATAGACATGGAATCACTGGCCACTTTAATATTGGAACACTGGTCACTTTAATAATGTTTACATACTGCTTTACTCATCTCATATGTATATACTGTATTCTATTCTACTGTATTTTAGTCAATGCCACTCCGACATTGCTCATCCTAATATTTCTGTGTTTCTTAATTCCATTCTTTTACTTTTAGATTTGTGTATTGTTGTGAATTGTTAGATACTACTGCACTGTTGGAGCTAGGAACACAAGCATTTCGCTACACCCACAATAACATCTGCTAAATATGTGTATGTGACCAATACATTTTGATTTGATTTGATGAGCTAGCTTAGCCGCCGTATCCATCTGACCCCAGCAGTGGGGCTAATAGCTAATGTCATCAGCCCAGCTCCCTGGGGAGATTTGTAATCGCAGACATCACACAGGGAGCGAGAGAGAGAAGGAGGGACGGGTCTGACAGGGAGAGCGATAGAAAGAGTGAGAATGAGGGATGGGTGGTTGGAGAAAGAGAGAGAGAGGGAAAGAGCGTGACGGAAAGAGAGAGTGAGGTGTGTAGAGAGAGAGGATGGCGAAAGAGAGAGAGAGATAGATGGAGGGAGGGATGGGACATTCAATGCAGAAGAGGTCCTGGAAGAATCACTCAAACGCACAGGCATATTTCTACTCTCAGGAGACAAGGTGTTTGGGGGATCATGTAGACCTTTCTGGCCACATTCCACGATCTTCTTTACTTTCTCTGGTCAGTCACATACAGAAGCAGCAGGCTTGGATAGGAGCCTGGGACTGGGGGAGGGGGCTCACAGACTAGCTCTTAAACCCATTAAGGACACCTGGGTGTGTGGCCATGCGTGGCTGCAGGATGCAGGGAGAGCTACTGCAGTACGGAGCCCAGGAGGAGCAAGCGGCTGAAGCAGATTAACAGGATCTCACATGTTGCATAACAGATCCCCTTCTCGTGAAAAACCTGCTGGCCGACCGCTAAGCAGGATTTACCTTTCACTAACGCCCCACACACACACACACACACACACACACACACACACACACACACACACACACACACACACACACACACACACACACACACACACACACACACACACACACACACACACACACACACACACACACACACACACACACACACACACACACACACACACAAGCAAACACGCACGCACACACACAGTCTGATCCGCCCTCTTTGGGTTAGTTGTGTGCATGTGTATTTGTTAGTGTGTCAGCCTGTACATGTGTGTTTGCTTGTGTGACTGTTTGTGTGTGTGTGTGTGTGTGTATGTGGTTATTACATACAGTAAGTGTAAGTCAGGGCAGACTACAGTCTCCTGCATCCCAATATGTCTGCTCACCCATGTTCAGGCAAAAGCCTTCACAAATGTCATTCTGCATCAGCCTCTTTCTCTGTCTGACTAAGGGGGATAGACACAGACAGAGGGTGGGGGTAATGGTTTTAACTAATAAACTAGGCCTCCATGGTGACTGCAGATGCAGCTCCAACAGAGAAAAGCCAGAGCAGGCCCATTGAGACTCGTAAGCATCAACAGGCCATGACTTCCACAAATAAACTCAGCAAAAAAAGAAACGTCCCATTTTCAGGACACTGTTTTTCAAAGATAATTTGTAAAAATCCAAATAACTTCACAGATCTTCATTGTAAAGGGTTTAAACCCTGTTTCCCATGCTTGTTCAATGAACCATAAACAACTAATGAACATGCACCTGTGGAATGGTCGTTAAGACACTAACAGTTTACAGATGGTAGGCAATTAAGGTCAGTTTTGAAAACTTAGGACACTACAGAGGCCTTTCTACTGACTCTGAAAAACACCAAAAGAAAGATGTCCAGCGTCCCTGCTCATCTGCGTGAACGTGCCTTAGGCATGCTGCAAGGAGGCATGAGAACTGCAGATGTGGCCAGGGCAATAAATTGCAGTGTCCGTACTGTGAGACGCCTAAGACAGTGCTACAGGGAGACAGGACGGACAGCTGATTGTCCTCGTAGTGCAGACCATGTGTAACAACACCTGCACAGGTGTTGAGGGCTAGGGCCATTCCCCCCAGAAATGTCCGCGAACCTGCAGGTGCCTTGGTGGAAGAGTGGGGTAACATCTCACAGCAAGAATTGGCAAATCTGGTGCAGTCCATGAGGAGGAGATGCACTGCGGTACTTAATGCAGCTGGTGGCCACACCGGATACTGACTGTTACTTTTGATTTTGACCTCCCCTTTGTTCAGGGATTCATTATTTAATTTCTGTTAGTCACATGTCTGCGGAACTTGTTCAGTATATGTCTCAGTTGTTGAATCTTGTTATGCTCATACAAATATTTACACACGTTAAGTTTGCAGAAAATAAACGCATGTGACAGTGAGAGGACGTTTCTTTTCTTGCTGAGTGTATATCTCTTAGATAGGGGCAAAATATGAAGGGGGGAGGAGGAGAGGATTGTTTCATAGTGAAGACAGATCACATGGAACTCTGTGCATGAATGCTGTGCAGATTTGATGATGCGTAAAATTTGACAAATTCAGAAAATTGGAATTGGTATTTATTAGAAAATGAGTGAAGAAACCCACCCCCCAAAAAGCATGACGGCACATTTGATAATTAATCATCTAATCAAAAATAATACCACGCACAGTTAATTGTGACAATATACAATTCTAATGCTGTGACCTCAAGGCCATTCCCTTGCACTCTAGAACATTGAGGAAACCATGTAAATCTCTGCAGCTATGTGTGTGTGTATGCGTGTGTGTGTCCACGTGCATGTGCTAGTGTGCTCATATTTATTTAAGCAGGTTGTCAATGGCCAATAATCCCCTCTTTATGACGACAGGATGACTCGCTCCAAACTGCTGTTCAACGTCACCCTTCAACACATCACCTCCAAAAGACCCAACCCTCTGTACAAAAGTTCCTTTGTTACCGAAGTGCTCTTACCGCTAACCCCTTGCCTTCCCTCCTGATTTTTGTATATTATTTATGGAGGGACCGGGTTTACCCCTTTTAAGCTGGATTTTTTTGGAGCTTATGAAGCTTTGGTAGCTTTGGTAGTTTTTCACTGCAGGCAAGAAAAATCCCGACCCCATAGCCATATGGAGCACTATACCTTAATCAGAGCAGTGGGGGTGTGGGGGGCAGTTTGAGTGTGCTCACTAATATTAAAATAATCCCTGTGATTATGGGAGTGGTTATTAAGAGGGAATCTGGTGTGGCTGGGCGCTGGTGAGAAACAGATGTCTGATGACCCACATCTGCCGAGCATGCTGGGATATTGGAGTGCGGGGTCACGACCCCGGCCGAGCTCACCTCGGACGCCACAGCTGTGCTGCCAGGGCTATTGGGCTGCTCGCCGCGTTGGTCAGCTGGGCGGGCCGCAGTACACAACCTTCAGAGGAGACAGGGTCATGGGACGTAGAGAAAGATGGAGAAGGAGCGAGGGAGAGAGAGAATGAGGGAGAGACATAGGGAGAGAGAGGAGGGAGAGACGTTTTGCAGTCATTACGTTTACACTATGTGTTTATTTTATGTGTAGGTGACTGAACAGGTTATGCAAGCAGTCATAATGACTAATGCCAGTTCAGCACTATAATGATCAATAGTACAAAGGCAAAGGTTTTAACACAAGTGTTCTTGAATTATGAGGGTAAAGTGCATCACTAAATTAAAAACAAGTCAGATTTATGTGTTTCTTCACAGATGTACAGTGCCTTCAGACCCCTTGACTTTTTCCACATTTTGTTACGTTACAGCCTTATTCTAAAATGGATTAAAAAAATAGAAAAATCCTCAGCAATCTACACACAATAGCCCATAATAATGAAGCAAAAACAGGTTTGTAGAAATGTTTGCAAATGTATTAAAATTAAAAACAGAAATACATTATTGACATAGGTATTCAGACCCTTTGCTATGAGACACGAAGTTGAGCTCAGGTGCATCCTGTTTCCATTGATCATCCTTCAGATGTTTCTACAACTTGATTGGAGTCCACCTGTGGTAAAATGAATTGATTGGACATGATTTAGAAATGCACACACCTGTCTATTTAAGGTTCCACAGTTGACAGTGCATGTCAGAGCAAAAACCAAGCCATGAGGTCGAAGGTATTGTCCGTAGATCTCCGAGACAAGATTGTGTAGAGGCACATATCTGGGGAAGGGTACCAAAACATTTTTGCAGCATTGAAGGTCCCCAGGAATACAGTGGCCTCCATCATTCTTAAATGGAAGACGTTTGGAATCACCAATACTCTGTGGCTGTTCGGCCAAACTGAGCATTTGGGGGAGGAGGGCCTTGGTCAGGGAGGTGACCAAGAACCTGATGGTCACTAGAGTTCCTCTGTGGAGATGGAAAAGCCTTCCAGAAGGACAATCATCTCTGCAGCACTCCATCAATCAGGCCTTTATGGTAGAGTGACCAGACGGAAGCCATGCCTCAGTAAAAGGCACATGACAGCCCGCTTGGAGTTTGCCAAAAGGCACCAAAAGGACTCTCAGACCATGAGAAACAAGATTCTCTGGTCTGATAAAAACCAAGATTCAACTCTTTTGCCTGAATGTCACTTCTGGAGAAACCATGGCACCATCCCTACGGTGAAGCATGGTGGTGGCAGCATCATGTTGTGGGGATGATTTTCAGCAGCAGGGACTGGGAGACAGGATCGAGAAAAAGATGAACGGCGCAAAGTACAGAGATATCCTTGATGAAAACCTTCTCCAGAGTGCTCAGGACCTCAGACTGGGGCGAAGGTTCACCTTCCAACAGGACAACGACCATAAGCACACAGCCAAGACAACGCAGGAGTAGCTTATGGAAATGTCTCTGGATGTCCTTGAATGGCCCAGCCAGAGCCTGGACTTGAACCCGATCGAACATCTCTGGAGACCTGAAAATAGCTCTGCAGCAATGCTCCCCACCCAACCTGACAGAGCTTGAGAGGGTCTGCAGAGAAGAATGGGAGAAACTCACCAAATACAGGTGTGCCAAGGTTGTAGAATCATACCCAAGAAGACTTGAGGCTGTAATTGCTATCAAAGGTGCTTCAACAAAGTACTGAGTAAAGGGCCTGAATACTTATTTCAATGTGAAATTTCAGATTTTATTTCTAAAAAACAGTTTTTGCTTTGTCATTATGGGGTATTGTGTTTAGATTGTTGAGGGGTAAAAAACAATGTAATCTTTTTTAGAATGAGGCTGTAACGTAACAAAATGTGGAAAAAGTCCAAGGGTCTGAAAACTTTCCGAAGGCACTTGTATGTTGTAATGATGCAGGCAGTTGATTATAACATATGGTGACGTCAGTTAATGGTAGTTAATAATAACTGAACCAACAAGGGTTCAAACAAAGGTGATACTGAATCATAAGGGATTTAAGTATCTTACATACTGAGCTTTGGGCTGTAGAATCAGTAGGGGGCTTCGGACTAGCAAAGATACACTGAAACACAAAGAACAAACGATAATTGAAAACGGCTTGTTGGACATGAACAGAATGAGGAAATGTGGGAAAGAGGATTTGAGTTGTTCTTATTGCACACACAAAAAAAATGTGTTCTGGTCATTTATTTTATATCCCAAGGGGAGAGGATGGTTTCTGATGTCAGATAGCTAGGAAGATCCACGAAATGAGTGTCTGTTTGCTTCTCTTCTCTTCTTTTCTCTTCTCTTCTCTTTTAAATAGAAATTGTGCACAAATATTGCATTTTAGAAGCCTGTTATATTACTTGAAGTGCCTTTCAATATAGATCACATGTACAATTCAACAAATCAGATTTTTAATGTGACTAAAGACTTGTTAAAGTGCCAGAATTCAGCATTTTGACATGTCCCTCTGTGCATCCTCTGTGACTTCTAGGATGATTTTAACCCACCTAACCCCAACATTTCTCCACGTTCACCATCATTGTAAAGCCCTAGTTATTTTGTTACTTTGACAAAGTCGTTTCTGGAGATTATTATTGATTTCCTGTCGTTTAGTGATTCATTTTAAGGTCAAATAAAACCCTGTACCTCATTTTATGGTCAACCTTGCTACTTGAACTGAACTCTCATTTAAATATGGCGAAGCTATTCCTTTTTAAATATATCAAAAACATAAATATATTTCAAAAAAGAGACATTGAACATCTAATAGACAAATCATAGTTGAAAAGCTGGTGAGCTGGTTCTAATCTTAATGGCTATTTTCTGGGGTTTTGTGGCGGGAAACTGAGCTGTTCTAGTATAACACATCAACCCTGTTACCCATAGATACACAGGCTGACAATTACACTTTTTTTTCTGTCAAGCTTGCATTCAATTGCCCCTCCCTGTTGCACACAACAAGCTTCCATTCCCCCTGTCACAAGGGGATCTATAAATTATCTAAGTAACAACCCTGTTACTTTATTTGGTACTTAATAGGCACTTACTATATTATAGTAATTTTTTATTGAACCGCTTGAGATCGGAAAAAATGTTTTTTTAATGAAGTTGGACATGTGCTCTTTATGACAGAATGTAAATATTTGGCAAAATAAAATAAAATCACCAAGATACACTACTCAAAAGGCACCTAATTGGTGGAACAACCCAGCTCTATGATGGAACCAGATAGGACTTTTGGCAGTCACCGCGGTTCACACAGTATGACTCATTCAAGGTTAAGAAAAGTTCATCAAAGGATTGCCCCACTATATGAAGATTACAATTGCTTGAAAAAAGGGTAAAATATTTCCAGGACACTTATTACGGCAGGGTAGCTTAGTGGTTAGAGTGTTGTACTCATAACTGTAAAGGTTGCAAGTTCAAATCCCAGAGCTGTCGTTCTGACCCCACCGTTCCTAGGAGGTCATTGAAAATAAGAATTAGTTCTCAACTGACTTGCCTAGTTAAAAGATGTATTTTTTTTACATGATATATGCATTAGTGGGACACTTTTTGGTTAGCTGGCTGCATACACAGTCAGTATACCACGTATTATGTTTATTTCAAAGGGCACGTTGACAGATACAGACAGAACCCTGACCTCTTTCTCTACACGAAACTCTCTCCCTCGTAGCAGTACCTGTCAACTCTCTCTGTCTCTCTCATACTAAGATGTTTTTTCCGCCAAATTTATCATACCGCCAACTTTTTTCCGCCTTTTATTTACACCCGTAAGGCATTACTGGTATTAAAGCCAAAACTTGTATTTCCGCCTAATTCATTAGTCTTACTTAGATTTTCACATTCTTTTTTAATTTAGCAGACACTCTTATCGAGAGCAACTTACAGGAGCAGTTTGGGTTAAGTGCCTTGCTCAAGGGCACGTTGACAGATTGTTCTCAGGAATTCAAACCAGCGGCCTTTTGGTTACTGGCCCAACGCTCTTAACCAGTAGGCTACCTGCCGCCCTGCATGACGAAACAAGTTGATAATGTCTTCTTCGGGTGGAAGCTGCTACGCCTGAAACAACATCAGACCCCTACATCTGGACACTAAAGTAGATGAAGTGGGGACACCATTTTATCATTGTATTTTATCATTAGATAAGAGTGTCCCCACTCCACCTGTCACTTGTTATGAAATCATCAATAAGACTCCACAGAGGCTTATAGACAACGCGTGCTCTGTTTTTCACAATTTTGTGTCCATTACCTTCTACTAGACCATCTCCATGCTATTGGGAAATTGATTTGGGGACACTCCAAGCTCTCGGTGAAAATCGAAATAAATCTAATCAAATTGTAATCGGTCACATACACATATTTAGCAGATGTTATTGTGGGCGTAGCGAAATGCTTGTTTTCCTAGCTCCAACAGTGCAGTAGTATCTAACAATTTAAAGGAGTCTGCACAGCTTTTAAATCTGTATTATTCCCCAAATGATGTCCCCTTTCATGAATTGAGCGTCTTTTCGATCTTACGTGTCTTTGTCATTCCTTTCCTTACTTACCATTGATGGTTCCCCTTAATTCCTTCCACTGCCATCACATGCTGTTTATGTGCTACATAGCGTCGAGACTCGATTCAAAGATGTTACGAACAACTAAAACAACATATTTCAACGTACTTTACAAGATCTAATGTAGGACATAACATCAAAAATTGATTAAAGGTTTTTGTTTGGTAGAAAAGGTCCCTGTCCCACTATTCAAACACCCTTCAGGGGAAGTGGGAAAGTACTATAAATCTGATTTCCATCAAATATAAAAGCTGTTTGCATGAATGGTTATTATATGTCAAAACACTATATATAACTATTAATTGCAACGCCAAACAGCTAGATTGTTAAATTATAATTGCCAGAATGACAGCCTTAACATTCTAGTGAACGTTTTCGTAGTGCATGTTTTTTTCTCTCGTGATTGTAGAGCATGTGGTCAGAAACCTGACCACGCACAGTGATGTCACACACTATCCAAAACCATTTTATTTTTCATTCACAGAACACACATGCAGCAACAACCCAATAACATTTGTTGTGATTGGTTTGCCAAATGACCATAGTACAGGAATCTTAAACACATAAGTCCCACTACACCTGATGTCCCACTAACAATGACATCACTCTATGTGTTCATACGGCGTATACATGTTTCAATGTACAGTCTGTATGATTCACAGGTTTCTATAAATGTGAGCGGTCATTGAGTTGCTTCTTCATATGGTATTACCATTTGTTTCAGTCTGGCCAAGCAGTCTGAAGTACAGACAGAATCCTGACCTCTTTCTCTACATGAAACTCTCTCCCTAGTAGCTGTCAACTCTCGCTCTCTCTCTCTTTCTCTCTCTCTCTCATACTAAGATGTTTTTCTACCAAATTTATCATACCGCCAACTTTTTTCTGACTTTTATTTACACCTGTAAGGCATTACTGGTATTAAAGCCAAAACTTGTATTTCCGCCTAACGACATAGTACTAATTTAGGGAAAGTTCTGCCAACGGCGTAGTATAAATGTAGCCGTACTGCTGAGGCGGTGTTTGCACAATTTAAGCGTTGTATCCATTTAAAAATGAATTTAGGATATGTCAATCTAGCAAGCCAGGTAACTAAAAGCAACTTTCTAGACAACAATGTTTTGGTTTGTTGTTAACATTAGCTTGTTAGCTATCTAGCTGGCTGGCCAGCTAATTACCAGAACATATCTGACAATGTTTTGAGTTCAACTGTAGCCAACTTTTTTTTAAAATCTTACAAGGTCAATATTTACAAATATGGAGAGCTGTTTATTGTTGTGAATGTGAAGAAATGAAAGCAGTGCTGTATTCTTGTCAGGAGAATTTGCTGTCACTCAGGTTACCATGACAACAATTACAACAACAGGGTCAGAGTTGAATGTCTCTTGCTCCTTCCCAGCAAAAGCAATGGTGATATAAAAGACAAATGTGGTAAACATTTGACAAGAATGTGGTAAACATTTGGCTGTTTGAAAGGGGACCATTTAAACATTGCCCAATAATATTTTTAGGCAACATACCGTGAATATGTGAACTAGTTCTCTCTCTCTCTCTCTCTCTCTCTCTCTCTCTCTCTCTCTCTCTCCTCCTCCCCCTCCTCCTCTCTGTCTCCCTATTCCACTCTCTCCAGCTCGCTCTCTCTCTCACTACTCTCTGTCTCCATATTCCACTCTCTCGCTCCATCTTTCTATCTGTCTCTCTCTTTCTCTCTCTCTCTCCCTCCCTCTCTCACACACTCTCTTTCGCTTTATCAGCACAACATAAATAAACCCTGGTCACAGCAGATCAGCAGAGTGGGCAGCGGCGGTTTGATTGACACCGGGGGCCAGCGTCTTGACACAAGTCCATGCCCCCGTCATCATCGCTGATCGTCCCACGCTGGCCTTGGAAGTGACAGAGCCACAGAGCCATTTACTCCTGTTGGTTTAGATGCCCCCATCACAGTGCCATTCTCTCCATCACTCTCCTTCTCTCTCTCTTTACCTTTCTCTCTCTCTCTACCTCTCTCTCTCTCTCTCTCTCTCTCTTTACCTCTCTCTATCTCTCTCTCCTTATCTCTCTCTCTCTCTCTCCTTATCTCTCTCTCTCTCTCTCTCTCTCTCTCTCTCTCTCTCTTTCTCTGGGAGGAGAGACCCCTGTCTCCTGCCATTCTTCCTCCTCCCTCTTGCCACCATAAATCAGAGGGAATCTGCAGGAACTTAATTAGCTTAATTGCTATGTTTGCTCTAACATAACACTGATCACTCCAGCGCTTGAGATATTGTGTTTGGATAGGATAAAACAGATGGCCCACTTATTTTTCGGCTGAAAGATCGTTTGGGGAAAGTCAGGGACAGGATTTGGGGTGGTTCGGGGTAGTGGGGATTTGTTATCTTTTGCATCAGGATTTTTGTGCTAGGATGATCTGTCTTTTCTAGCTCTTTAGCAAAGCCACGGCTAAGGCTAATTAATACTGCGTTAGCATCCCATGCTAGCACTAACCGGGCGCAAAAGACATATTTGCGTATGACTCCACCACTGCATGTTGTCTTGTCATATATTGTTTCTCTGGTAGACCTGGTGGTGCTGCATCAGATGAGGACAGAGCGCCTCCAACTGCATAAACTTCTCATGCTAGCACGAACCAGCTAAGCGCCTGATACGACTCCACCACTATAATAGCACCATGTTGTGTCACATATCGTTACTGCGCTACAACTGGTGGTGCTGCATCAGATACAGAGACGAGTACAGAGTGCCTCCACCATCCACCTGCCAGGTGCACACTTAATCCCCCACTCCTTCTGATTAAACACAGGCTGCCCATCCTGCTGGCTGCACAAGGTCATCCTTCTGTCACTCTCACAATAGCAGTGTGTCACAAATGGCACCCTATTGCCTACATAGTGCACTACTTCCCATCGGGTTCCGGTCAAAAGAACTGCACTCTGTAGGGAATAGTGTGCCACTTGAGACACACGATAGGACTGTGTACCAACCTGTCCGTCTGTCCTACTTCCTCCTTTAACAGGGACAAAGGCCCTCTCAAGGCTGTCACAGTCTAAGTGTGTGTGTGTGTGCGTGCGTGTGTGTGTGTGTGTGAGTTGTGGGAGACGGAAGACATGTCAATGGGGTAATTGGGTTCGGATGCCTCGTCTTGCCTGGTCTTTTCCCAAGCTAATGGATTAAGATTCAGTCAGAAGGGGCTGTGTCCACAGCAACATCATTTGCCATTTCTGATGTGTATCTAGAGTGCCTCTTGTGATGTGTGTGTATAGAGGCGCCTTACCTTGAAATGTCAAAAGTACCAAACTATTTGTGTATGTGTATGCTGGCCTGGTCTACATACGCTTCATATTACCACTTGCGGTTGAAAGAAGTGTGTCTAGGGATGTGTGGACATCTGTGTATTTGACGGCACATTTTGCTAGCCTCTTTAACGACCAATATGGCCCTCCCAGTGCAGACCGTGAACAGTAGGTGAGTACCGCTCTTCAGGCGCTGGAGTAGGTATGCAGATATGTAAACAATGCCGCGTATCATTTTGTTTATCCAGCCCCAGTCCCGGCTTCCGTAATCTCCTTCACGCTCCTTCACCGTTGACACGCTGTCTTTTTCAAATACTCGGCTTCCTCTCCCTATAATATAACAGGCCTATCGTGTGTTCTCTTCTCATGTGTTATCTTCATAGGAGGTTTTGGGAGCATTGTGAGACAGGCATCTAACAGTCGGCGTTGCGTTTCATCTGTCAAGTGGCTGAAGCCACGGCAGTCTGGTCCCAGTCCCTATCAGTCTGACACTTTCATGTTCAACAATACCTCTTCATACAATCCTCTCTTTGTGTAATTTTGAACCTCTTTTATAAACACTACACAGTCAAAGTCATACGACGTAGCGCGAAGACTCCCGGCTCCAGTCAACCACTGCGACAAGGGCGCCGCTATCTCGGAGACTTGGGAGTGGAGAAGAAGGCATAACTTTTGGAATTCATGACCTCGTATTCCTGTTGCTATGAGTCATGTCTTTCTTTTGATGCCTTTTTTGATTTGAGAGACCTTTGATATCTTTGAGGAGGACGACGGGGGGGGGGAAGCTTTGTGAAAGCGATGCACTTCCTCCCTTGCGTTAGCTTGCATCCCACTGCGTGCTTTCGTGTCTGATGAGATTGCTCTGTTGAGGTGAGACGGAGGTCAACTGGTTCTTCTAGGCTGCTTGGTAACGCTGGAGCAGTGTAGAAAGATACTGTAACTACAGCTCTTAAGTTGATACTCTGCTGTCGCAGGTCATTTCCCTGCGTAGTAGGACACTCAAATTTGTAGCGCATTCAAGGATATTTCACCTCTATTTAACCAGGTAGGCCAGTTGAGAACAAGTTCTCATTTATAACTGCGACCTGGCCAAGATAAAGCAAAGCAGTGCGACACAAACAACAACACAGAGTTACACATGGAATGAACAAACATAACACAATAGAAAAGTCTATGTACAGTGTGTGCAAATGAGGTAAGATAAGGGAGGTAAGGCAATAAATAGGCCATGGTGGCGAAATGATTACAATTTAGCAATTAAACACTGGAGTGATAGATGTGCAAGAGATGAATGTGCAAGTAGAGATACTGGGGTGCAAAGGAGCAAAAATAAATAACAGTATGGCATGAGGTAGTTGGATGGGCTATTTCCAGATGGGCTATGTACAGGTGCAGTGATCTGTGAGCTGCTCTGACAGCTGGTGCTTAAAGTTAGAGAGGGAGATATGAGTCTCCAGCTTCAGTGATTTTTGAAATTCGTTCCAGTCATTGTCAGCCGAGAACTGGAGGGAAAGGCGGCCAAAGGAGGAGTTGGCTTTGGGGGTGACCAGTGAAATATACCTGCTGGAGTGTGTGCTACGGGTGGGTGCTGCTATGGTGACCAGTGAGCTGAGATTAGGCGGGGCTTTGACCTGGAGCCAGTGGGTTTGGTGATGAATATGTAGCGAGGGCCAGCCAACGAGAGCATACAGGTCACAGAGGTGGGTAGTATATGGGGCTTTGGTGACAAAACGGATGGCACTGTGATAGACTGCGTCCAGTTTGCTGAGTAGAGTGTTGGAGGCTATTTTGTAAACGACATCGCAGAAGTCAAGGATAGTCAGTTTTACGAGGGCATGTTTGGCAGCATGAGTGAAGGAGGCTTTGTTGCAAAATAGGAAGCCGATTCTAGATTTAATTTTGGATTGGAGATGCTTAATGTGAGTCTGGAAGGAGAGTTTACAATCTACCCAGACACCTAGGTTTTTAGTTTTACTTGCATTTAAGGGCAGTCGGAGGCCACAAAAGGAGAGGCATTGAAGCTCATCTGGAGGTTAGTTAACACAGTGTCCAAAGAAGGGGCATATACAGAATGGTGTCGTCTGCATAGAAGTGGATCAGAGAATCACCAGCAGCAAGAGCGACATCATTGATGTATACAGAGAAAAGAGTGGGCACGAGAATATGACCCTGCGGCACCCACATAGAGACTGCCAGAAAAAAGCTAGCCTTTGCTTTCCTAACTGCCTGTGTATATTGGTTCCTAACTTCCCTGAAAGGTTGCATATCACTGCATATCGATGCTAATGCAGTACGCCACAGGATGTTTTTGTGCTGGTCAAGGGCAGTCAGGTCTGGAGTGAATCAAGGGCTATATCTGTTCCTGTTTCTACATTTTTTGAATGGGACATGCTTATTTAAGATGGTGAGGAAATACATTTTAAAGCCCGTAAAGGCATCCTCTACTGACGGAATAAGGTCAATATCCTTCCAGGATACCCGGGCCAGGTCGATTAGAAAGCCTGTGTTTTAGGGAGCGTTTGATAGTGATGAGGGGTGGTCGTTTGACCTCATACCCATTATGGACGCAGGCAATGAGGCAGTGTTCGCTGAGATCCTGGTTGAAGACAGCAGAGGTGTATTTGGAGGGCAAGTTGGTAAGGATGATATCTATGATGGTGCCCGTGTTTATGGATTTGGGGCTGAACCTGGTAGGTTTATTGATCATTTGTGTGAGATTGAGCGCTTCTAGCTTAGATTGTAGGACGGCCGGGGTGTGTCCCAGTTTAGGTCACCTAACAATACATTTACATTTAAGTCATTTAGCAGACGCTCTTATCCAGAGCTCTGACAATAGATGGGGGGGCAATCAATTCACATATGAAGTCCAGGGCACAGCTGGGGCCAGAAGGTGGTCTATAGCAAGCAGCAACAGTGAGAGACTTGTTTCTGGAAAGGTGGATTTTTAAAAGTAGCAGCTCAAATTGTTTGGGCACAGACCTAGAAAGTATGACAGAACTCTGGAGGCTATCTCTGCAGTAGATTGCAACTCTGCTCCCTTTGGCAGTTCTATCTTGTCGGAAAATGTTATAGTTAGAAATTTCAGGGTTTTTGGTGGCCTTTCTAAGCCAGGATTCAGACATGGCTAGGACATCCGGTTTTGCAGAGTGTGCTAAAGCAGTGAATAAAACAAACTTAGGGAGGAAGCTTCTAATGTTAACATGCATGAAACCAAGGCTTTTACGGTTACAGAAGTCAAGAAATGAGAGCGCCTGGGGAATGGGCACTGCAGGGCCAGCTAGGCACTGCAGGGCTTGGATTAACCTCTACATCACCAGAGGAACAGAGGAGGAGTAGGATAAGGGTATGGCTAAAGGGTATAAGAACTGGTCGTCTGGTGCGTTCGGAACAGAGAGTAGAAGGAGCAGGTTTCTGGGTGTGGAAGAATAGATTTAAGGCATAATGTACAGACAAGGGTATGGTAGGATGTGAATACAGTGGATGTAAACCTAGGCATTGAGTGACGATGAGAGAGGTATTGTCTCTAGAGATACCATTTAAACCAGGTGAGGTCACCGCATGTATGTGAGCTGGAACAAAAGGGCTAGCTAAGGCATATTGAGCAGGGCTGGAGGCTCTACAGTGAAATAAGACAATATTGACATTAGGGAGAGGCATGCATAGCCGAGTGATCATGGGGTCTATTGAGTAGCTAGGCAGGCTGGAGACAGCGATTCAGACAGCTCGCGGGCCGGGACTAGCAGGCTAGCAGAAGGGCCTTAGGGGGACGTCGCGACGGAAGAGTCAGTTGTAGCCCCCTCGGGTGGTTACGTCAGCAGACCAGTCGTGATGGATCGGCAGGGCTCTGCGGTTCCATGCTCTTCCACAGGTGGGGTAGAATCCGGGGGAACCCACCCAGAAGCGTCCTTGTCACTGCTTTTGTGGGTATTGTGTCCGGGGGCACTCGCCGTTGGTATGTATAAATCTCACGTAAATGGAACTTTCGCGCACAACACGCAACACAATTACCCCATAGTGTGTCATCAGAGGAAGTACAAGCGAAGCACACATGTTCAGAAACCACACAGTCTGAAGTATATTGAACAACTCACCATAAACATGGGGGACCTCTGTGGAAAGAGGGTTTGTTTGTGCAATGTGGAAGCAGATGTGTTAGTCAGTGCAATACTTCTTAGTCAATGCTGTATGTTGTAGACAGCCATTTCCTCTGACCACCTGATTAGCCCTGAGACCCTGCTTTTCTCAATCTGCACAGGCATTTCAACTTCTCTTTTCTGTAAGAGAAACACAAAATACATGGTCTTATATTTAATCTAGCCACTGCTAGCAATTTCCCTGTCTCTCATTAACACCATGCCTTGGCCAGTATACTGTAGATAACAGGTCTACGTTATTTTGTATCTGTTGCCCTGTCTCCTCTGCAGGGTAAATAGCAGTGGAAGTCCATCCTATCCCTGGGTGCCCTCTGACATCCGTGAGAAGACCCACCTTTGCGAGGATGGATACGGGGGGCGGGGGAGTGATGCTGTCAGGGATGCAACTTGACCCGGGGCCTTGTTGTGGCGCTGCTTTTCTGAGGGGGCCGCAGCACACTCTAATCACCCTGCCTCGCCACTTATCGAGCTGACAGCCATGGCGCCAGGCTGGAGAGAGGAGCAGAGCGAGCACTGTGTGAGTGAGGGAGGGAAGGTGGGAGAGAGATTGAGAGGAAGGGAGGGAGAGGTTAGGCAGGGAAAGAGGGAGAGGGGAGAGAGAGAGGTGAGAGAGCGAGAGAGAGAGAGACAGAAAGAAACAGAAAAGGCTTGGCTATCTTCCTTTTATTCCTTCTCAGAAGCGATACCCCACAATCTCGTTTTTATTGATTGTGTTGGGAATGTTGGATTGCTGCTAATGGTCACCTTTCTTGCCTTTCTACCAGCGACGTCATTTCAGCTAAACATTTCAGCTTAACCTGTTCTCCAAATGCAATTTGGAGAACAGCAAAAACAAGCAACATTTACTTCACCCATTATCCCCTCTGCTGCTATAGCTTAATTCACCTCAGCTGATAGGCGACAACATTCTACAAACGCGCTCAGCACTGGGACTAGCCATAAGTGGTATACCACAGCCATCTTCCACCTCTGCACTGTTTTGAAAGAAAAGTTGTGCTGTTCCCTGCAGCTCGGTCGATGTGCTCTCAGCCACACCTCAGTGGTCTCAGCCTGCCAGGCAAATAGCCTTCCTGTCAGCTCTGAGCTGCCTACATGGTCCTAAAGCCATCCCTCTAATTCCACTAAACAGCATTGGCCTTTAAATCATGATTGCAATGATTTTAGTAGCCTATTTTACATTTTTGTGGTCAAGGGGGGGGGGCAACGTACGATCCGCAGGCCATATCCGGCCCACCGCCACTTCAGTTCGGCCTGCGGGACAAAAATAATTATTGTTATAAAAATCCTTTTTCTCCCCACTTTTGTTATATCCAATTGGCAGTTGAGTCTTGTCCCATCGTATGGACTCGGGAGAGGCGAAGGTTGAGAACTATGCGTCCTCCGAAACACGACCCAGCCAAGCCACACTGCTTCTTGACACAATGCCCACTTAATCCGGAAGCCAGCCGCACCAATGTGTTGGAGGAAACACCGTACACTTGGCGACCGTGTCAGCATGCATGCGCCCGGGCCGCCACAGGAGTTGCTAGAGCGCGATGGAACATGAAGTCTCGGCCTGCCAAACCCTCTCCTAACCCGGACGATGCTAGGCCAATTGTGCACCGCCTCATGGGTCTCCCAGTCATGGCCAGTTGTGACACAACTTGGGATCAAACCCAGGTCTGTAGTGAGTCCTCAAGCACTGTGATGCAGTGCCTTAGACCACTGCGCCACTTGGGAGGCTCCCGCAAATTGATTTTAACAAACAATTGTTCCCCCCAAAAATGCGGTCCTCCGATGAATTTCAAAATCCCGATGTGGCCTTCGAGCCAAAAAGTTTGCCCACCCCTGTGCTAGGGTTTGGCAACTGCCATACTCTGCCATACCCAATTGACATCCCTGCTTTCTACTTCTCACTGCTACCACAGAACATTATTTATACAGCTGCTGTTAATTTTCCTATTATCTCACTCTCAATTGCCCCTAAAATACAGGACCATTCTATCTTGGTTTTCTTTTTAACTTAATACAAGAAGTTACAGTAAACCAGAGTTCAATCCAAATAATATACCCTAATCAGATCTATTACCAGGCTTGAAAACCCCCATTGTGAAGTAATTCCTTCACAGACATCTCTCTCTCTCTCTCTCTCTCTCTCTCTCTCTCTCTCTCTCTCTCTCTCTCTCTCTCTCTCTCTCTCTCTCTCTCTCTCTCTTCTTTCCCCTTCCTCCCTCCCTCCCTCTCTCTAGGAGCCCTCAGGTACTTATCTAATTAGCTGGGGGAAAGGCTAAATTATAGATGGCTCCCTAAATCATGCAGAGGGGGCCCTAATGTCTGCCATGTAAGGGAACACAGGAGGTATATGGGATCAGTGTGATAATGTGCCTCCCTAATTCTCGACATGTCAGGCACCATTATTCACCCAGGGGAGGACACGGGTCCAGAGCACTGGTAATATGGCACCCTTCCCCCCTGCTTCCTCACCACTGACACTGTGGAAGAAAGAGGAGGAGGGGTATGTTCTTTTGGGTGATATTAGTGTGAGATTAGACAAAAGAGAGGGATGTTTGAGTATGAAAGTCTGATAATTGAGTATGAAAGACTGATAATTGATAATTAAATGGAACAGATGAAGAGGCAAAATTATATATATATAGTTTACTGTATATTCACGTTTATTTATTGGTCTGAGATCCTTGGGGTATGAGCATCTATAAATCCCTGCGTTCCGTCAAATATTTATCTCCCTTGTCGCTTCATTGAAATTCACTCCGTGCCCCGGAATTTGATAAGACGAACATAAATCTTCCTGTATAGCTGGTGACCACCATTGCTACCCCATCGGTGGGATTTGACATCTGATGGCTGTTTCACCTCTCTCCTGCTATTCTCAGCAGCTGGAAACAATTTCATTTTCATCTTCGGTTGTAAACACAGCGGACGCGGATGAAAAGTCAACACACACCAATTCCCCACATCTGCAATAGGTGCTGGGACTGAGGGAGTAGATCATTGTCCTACTATGGATAATATTTAACTAGCCCGGCGACCAAAACGCATCTGTATTGTCTTCCTTTGTTTACTGGTATTTGTCTATTTTCCTGCATTCTTTGAGTCCCGAAAGGATCTCCAACGGGGTCAATAGAGCTGCCCTAGTGACCCCTTTTTTTGGCAGCAGTGCATATTGAAGCTGGAAAGCAAAACAAATCTGGGTTTTATGTAACCACTTGGACTAATATTTGTGGACACTGACTCCTCCAAGCCTCCAAAACTGGAGTTTTCCTTCCCCATTAGTGCTCTAGGTATTCCTGCTAGTGCTATTCATAGGCACTGATTCTCCTTGTGAAATATGAGATGAGAAAAGGCTCTGGGTTTATGGGATCCAGAGCCAAGCCTTCAGATTTATTGTCATTTATGATTATTTATATTGAGGAAACACAGGACACCCCCGAGATCAGATGGTTGGAGCCAGACAGCCAATAATGTTAACAGGATTGTCCATTGTACTGTGTGGGACGGGAATGTAAAGGGTTTTGGAAGACAAACATAGGGAGAGACATGAAATTAGCTCCTTCAGGCAATGTCTCATCATTGGATTTCTAAAACTGACACAGACACATAAAGAATAAAGGTATACTTCAAGCATGTTGACTGGTCTATAGATTAGATACCAATGTCTTTTAACAGAAAAAGTTACTGGAGAGACCCATGACTGAAGAAAATCTAATAAAACTACACCAAGACAGGGGAGGGAGGGGGGGAGGGTTAGAGGAGAGGAGAAGCTCTCCTTAACCATTTTTAATCTGGTCCGCCGCTCCCCCCCTCCCTTTCAATCAACAAAATTACTTTTTTGTTCAATTAACAATAACTCACGCTTAACTGAATAAAGTTTATAACACAATCAAAGCGGGCGAGCGAAACAGAGAGTATGGGGGGGGGGGGGGGTGCTCCGGCAATGAGCTTAAATACTGCGAGTGGGTGCATTAGTGCATTAGCATTAGCAACTCCCATCGGAGGGGGTGTCAAGCGGGATGATCCAGGTGACCCAACCCAGGCTTAGGGCGTGACGACTGGGGAAGGCAGGATTGTCGAGGGTGGTGGGCGCACGGGGGGTTGCTAAGGGGTGTCATGAATGTCATCGCATTGTCTGCCCTATATCCTTCCCTTCAGGCAACAGCTTGCATCACACCGATTAAGCCCCAACACACATACAGACAATACAACAACAGCATTTGGCCACGTTTTCTTCCATCCCAACCGTGGCAGGGATGGATATGATTGTGTGGATGCACACACTGTGCCACTGCCTAAGCTTTGGAAATGTGAAATATGGCACCGCACAGCTATAAGTGGTTTTCATTTCAACAATAAGCCCGTCGCCGTTGACTCTGTCTGCATCGCCTCGTCTTTCTTTGTTCTGCTTCCCCTCCCTCCCCCCTCTCTCTCTCACACACACTCTCTCCCCTAACTGAAATGATTTATGCTTCCACAATTATTGGGTAATCTCCACTGTCATTACTCTTAACATCTGCTCTGTCACAATGCTAAGGGCTTTTGGCTGTGGTTGGCTATGGTTATTGTATGTGCTTACATCTGCATGATGGGGAGAGACATTTTCTCTCCCCTCAGTTGTGTGTTATATGAGTATGAATAGTAGGGGTCATTTGTTTGGGCTGGCTGTGGCAGTAGGCCACTGTTGGAGGGTTGGAGGGTTTTTAGAGGCAGAGTCATGGAGTTAGTGCAACACTGCATGGGAGAGGCGGAGTCATGGAATTAGTGTAACACTGCATGGGAACCTCTGGAGGTTCAAAAGGTCATTCGTTTGAAGACAACCGTGAGGGAAAGGTCAGGAAAGGTCAACAAGTGACAGGTCCTTCAATGGGGAAGATTAGGCAGAGTTTAACACTCACTTTTAGGGGGCAATGTTATTGGTAGTGGCCCACAGCTAATAGAGCAAATAGTGTGATTACAGACAAAAAGCCACACACACACACACACAGCCACGCATACACACACACAGCCACGCACGCACACACACACACACACACACGCACGCACGCATGCACGCACGCAGGCAGGCACGCACACACACACACACACACACACACACACACACACACACACACACACACACACACACACACACACACACACACACACACACACACACACACACACACACACACACACACACACACACACAGCACTGAGGCAATAGGCTGTCACATTCATTTGCCTTTGTATAGAATGCGAATGATGCTGTAAAAACCACAAAACAGTCAGTCTAACCTTTCCCCAATACTGAGATAAACTGTCAAAGATTTCCATCAGATTACCGGCTCTATTTTCCATTCTTTGTGTTGGCCCCCTCGTTTGCCTGCGCTATTTTCCCCTGCCTGCTGAGAAAATGGATTCAAATAACCACAGACAGCTCTGTTCACAATGAATAAGCTTCTAATTTCCACCTTGATTCAGCTTCCTTAGGTGGCCTATATGCCCTTCATTTAATAATGTTACTATTTTATATGGGGTCATAACACACAGTCATAACATGTCATAATATGTCACAACAAGTGACATAACTTTTCCTAACCTGTGATAATATGGTAATAAACACAGTCATTAAGCATACTGTATTTAGATATGTTGTGACATACACAGCGCTATTTTATGGCTGGTTATGACACCTACATAATAGCGTCAAAACCCACAAAACCTACCACACAAGGCAAAACATTCCATTACACCATAGCCTACATGTCAACAGTATGTTTTATATATATATATATATATATATATAATTTTATTTTTAACTGACTATATTAAAATATCATTGTAATTGTGCACACATTGATGTCAGACATGCACCTACATCAATGCTCTGTTGCTGATGACTGGGATGTACGCGGGCACAGATTTGAGGAGCAGGACAAGACACCCTCTATGTGACTGATGACTGATATAAGGACATGTATGTGATAGGCCTATCTGGCTTATGTGATTATGATGGTCATAATGCTTCTAGACAGAGTAATAAGTTTATTTTCCAAGTCCAAGTAAAGTGACACAGAATGGTCATAATGCTTCGTGACTGTCACGCCCTGACCTTAGAGAGACGTGATGTGGGGTGGGCATTTATGTTTTGTTTTCTATGTTTCTTTATTTCTATGTTATGGTTCTCAATCAGGGACAGCTGTCTATCGTTGTCTCTGATTGGGAATCATACTTAGGTAGCCCTTTTTCCCTACTTTCAGTGTGGGTAGTTGTCTTTGTTAGAGGCATTATAGCCGAAGTTAAGCTTCACGGTCATTTCCTTGTTTTGCTGGCTACATTTTCTATAAATAAAAGGAATATGTACGCTCACCACGCTGCACATTGGTCCATTTCTTACGACGCTAGTGACAGTGACAGTGTCAAAGTGTATTTTTTATACACACACTGTACCATATCTTGCACACACTGGTCCTGTGTCCATGCTGCTTTACATAGTGGACCCCAGTGGGAACAGGGGACATGGTGACACATAATGACACGGGTCCAGAGGGCTGTGTGATTGAGATGGACGACCTGTTTGTGTCATCCATTCTGTCAGTGTGATGGGGGAACACATTGTGACCCTGCTACTGGGACACAAGAGGCCAGGCTGGCAAAGAGATAAACGATGATTAAAGACACAGGGACTGAATGGGAAAACGTGGATTAATGAAGCACAAATGAAATTAATAACCATGCTATCCCAACAGAAAATGGGGACTAAATGAGAATATGTCGAGGGGATATGGGACGAGGAGGCTTGTCTGGTTGTTTTGGTTTCAAGGTGACAGTGAACAAAAAGTTACGCCTCATAACCTAGATAGTGAGAGTGGTGGCACTACAATGTCCTTTGCAGCACAAAGTTTCTGTCTCGCACCAGATGCAATGATATCTTTATCTCATGTCATTGCTTACATGCATGCATAAATAAGACCCTATAGATGCCAAGTCTTGGTCATGATATGGTTTCAGTTTTTTTTTATGTTTACACTTTATTATGACACTGTTAAGACATTTAGCTCAAATAAAGTGTTACCTCAGCTTTTACATACCCCTTTATGTCGTGTGATCACTGCTTATAAAATATTTGTGACACATTTACGAAGTGTTTATGTCGTTGTAGTTTGTTTAAACTTGAGTTTAAAAAGCCTTTTTGTTGTGTTTTTAAATTTAATTTTTTATTTATTTTTAGGTATGATGAAATACCAACCGCTTACTGTATGTTGCATTTCACAGTGTGAGAGGAAAACAGTTGCTGGAGGATGGGAACGACTTGTGCCACGTATTGATTGCACCACCTGCTTGTCATTCGCTGTTTCTTGCTGCCGTCGCTGTATTCCTCCTCACGCACCTGTACCGCGGCTCGGCTAATTAGCATTTCTACTCGTTAACTTTCCGCTCGTTCTGATGCAGCTGGAAATCAGTCATTAATGGGTGGGTGACCCCATAGTACCTCTTTAGTCCACCCTGGTTAGGTATTAAAGGAGCCTGCGGTCTGTTGTGTTGTGGTTATGGGTATTTCATGGTAGGAACTGTAAGAACACTAGACCAGATTGTAAAACCAAGGGTGTAACAGTGTCTTAAACATTGGGGTGGGGGGTTTGGGGGCCCTCCCCCAGATTTCTGGTGTGCTGATTTATGACTAATTTCCTGCAATGGAATCAACTGTTGAACACACATTGATCTGGCTGAGAATTGTCATCTCCTATTGTTTCACATGGAATGGGATGAGCTCCAGTTCTATTCAATGTAGAAAACTAATATGTACAACCCCCGAAGACCCCAGTTAGTTATAGGTTAATGAAGACATCATGGTAGGCTTAGGTCTTGTGTTCATCTAATGATTTTGTGGATAAACAAGTACATTCTTCTGGATGATCTGACAAGAGAGTGCTAAAACACATTTACTGAAAGCTCATCTAGCCACTTTGGAGTTGTTATTAATGTAAATGGTAATATGTTTTGATGATTCTGATTGCATTACAAAATGATCCTGTATTATTGCACATTTGGCATGTGATAGAGAGAGGGGGGGAAACAGAGAGAGAGAGATGAGATATAGTTCACAGAGTGCATTTCTGTGAAAACAGGGGAGCGGGGACTGTGCTTTACAGAGACGTGGGGGGGACGGGGGACGGGGGGGACGATGAGTACATGCCAGTCCCCTTCACAGGAGAGATCGCTCCAACCCAAGTCACATGACAATGGAAGTGATGCAGATACCATTCTTTCAGGCCCCAGGTGGCTTTGGAGGAGCCCATTTCCCCCTAGAGGAGGCAGGTGTGGGCCAGACTCAAGGGTCCTACTGCAACAATGACAGGCAGATGAGTTCCACAAGCTGAAAGGGCCTGGAACCAACTAGGTGCTAACATTGGCATAAAATAGATAATAAAAAGAACTTCTCTTCGCCCTCATGGGATAGATGTTTAGTGGGATATGAGACAATGCAGTTCTTACTGAATTGTTGAACAGGTGAGGTACTCAACATTGTCTCTGTCAACAACAGCATGAAGTGCCCAGCACCACTCTAAACAGCCCAGTGTTTTGGCCCAGTCAGGATGCTGAGAGTGGAGAGTTTTTCCACTCACTTGTAGTAGACACACCGACACTGTTTCGATCCCAATTCTAGCCACTATTCCCCTACTACACACTCCTGCGGTGTTTCAATGCAATGTGAGGGTTTAGTTCACTATAGTTCTGTGTTTTTTACATTTCGTAAGGACTCTTGGAGACTAGCCCTTGGGCTAAAATAGATCCTAATAAAATCAGAATTCAAATCACTATATTATCATTTTGGGAACATCAACAGTGTGCAGGTCATTATATTTGTGTTGGTGCAATGCTAAATTAACATTTCCCTACCATCATCAATATCTAAGCCAATATGACATCAATGTCGATGAACATTTGCTAATCAACTTGATTGGAGGTACACAACACTCTTACGCCTCTCATCAAGATCCGTCCGGTCGTTACCGAGAACCACTATACCGGAATTTTGACAGGGTCGTTTGCATTTTGCCCAAACCTAGCTCAAAATCTAGACATTTGATTAAAATGAGGCCACAGCATCCATAAAGTGACCATTAGACTGAGATCCATTTGGACTGAATAAGCTTGTAGGTGCAACCGTTTTTAAAAATTTAATTCACAATTTATCACTCTCAAGTGCATTTCTGCCCAATAAAAACCAACAATGTGCTACCATTTTGTAGCATTTCTGACAATGCTAACATCTTTTCAGCCAAATTTAAAATTTGGTTGAAACGTTCTAAAAACCAGGTCAAACAACTTGGTTGCTGCGCAATAGTAGCAGATAGCTAGAAGAGTGGCAGCTGTGGCTAGCCAGCTAACACCAGTTGGAAGAGAAGCAAAAGGGAGGTAGCTAGCTAGGTATATTTTTCTATGAAAGGTTTAACATATGGCTGGAGTCATCTGTGTAAACTGCTGACCTGGACATTTGCGTGTAATCAGAGCAAAAACAAGTAAGCTAGCGAACATCCTTGGCTGCTATTATAACTAGCCAGTTATATACACCAAACTTCCACAATGCTAATTTATTAATACAAGCACACACCAGACAGATGCGTCGCTGTTAGAAGATCCAAAGCAAATTCTATCCCTTACCTTATGAATTAATTCAGTTTGCTTCCTCCTCTATCAATGTCATTTTCTTCCTGTCATTATAATCAACATTTTCACTGTCTGATCAACAGTGTCAAGTTACATTTCAATGTGTTCCTGAAAACCAGAAGTCGCCATCCACAAGTAAAAAGTAGCAGGTAAGACAGTAACATCATAACGATCATTGCTTGCTTGCACGTCCTCTGCACAGTCAAAAGGAAGCGCAATGCTTGCTAGCGAACTTGGTTAACTATGTGATAAAATTAAAATATTTTCAACACATCAACTGTTTTAGACAACAACAAAAAATATATCATTTTACCAAGAAAGAGAAATAAAGGTTCAATCAGTACTGAGTGAATGAAAAACTAAAACATTTAGAAACGAACAAGTGCTGTCATCACCAGACTGTCCATTTAAATAGAGTGTCATGCTGACATATCTACAGTGGGGAGAACAAGTATCAAATACTTGTTCTCCCCACTGTAGATATGTCAGCATGACACTCTATTTAAATGGACAAATATTAAGTTCTGCTTTTCTGATGTATCAAATACTTATGTCATGCAATAAATTGCAAATTAATTACTTAAAAATCATACAATGTGATTTTCTGGATTTTTGTTTTAGATACCGTCTCTCACAGTTTAAGTGTACCTATGATAAAAATTACAAACCTCTACATGCTTTGTAAGTGGGAAAACCTGCAAAATCGGCAATGTATCAAATACTTGTTCTTCCCACTGTATATCCAAAATGTCCATTTATTTGGCGCGTTTGATCCAGAAAAAAACAGCTTCCATTTTGCTCAATATCTCTACAAAATATCTCAAAAGGTACCTGTAAACTTTGCCAAAACATTTCAAACAAATTTTTAAACGTTAATAATCGATCAAATTGAAGACGGGTCTATCTGTGTTCAATACAGGAAGACAACAAACCAACGCTACTTATCAAGTCTTGCGCAACTCTCAACAGTGTTACCCAGTTCCAAGATGGCCGTACTTCTTCATTGCACAAAGGAATAACCTCAACCAACTTCCAAAGACTGGTGACATCCAGTGGAATCGGTAGGAACTGCAAACAAGTGCCTAAGAAATATCGTTTCCCAATGAGAACTCACTGAACAGACAGAGACCAAAATAATTCTGAATGGTTAGTCCTCGGGGTTTTGCATGCTACATAAGTTCTGTTATACTCACAGACATGATTCAAACAGTTTTAGAAACTTCAGAGTGTTTTCTATCCAAATCTACTAATAATATGCTAATCTTATATTCTTCGCATGAGTAGCAGGAAGTTGAAATTGGGCACACTATTTATCCAAATGTGAAAATGCTGCTCCCTGTGACTCTCAACCCTGGATCCGGGAGCGTAATCATCGCCTCAAACTAATTAGCATAACGCAGCGGACATAAATCTTCCTAGAAAATCTTCCTATTCATGAAAATCACAAATGAAATATATTGAGACACAGCTTAGTCTTTTGTTAATCACACTGTCATCTCAGATTTTCAAAATATGCTTTACAGCCAATGCTAGACAAGCATTTGTGTAAGTTTATCATGGCATAATGCTATGGCTAGGCTCTGCTACCAGCAGGCAACATTTTCACGTAAATAAGAAATGCAATCAAATTAAATCATTTACCTTTGAAGAACTTCGGATGTTTTCAATCAGGAGACTCCCAGTTAGATAGCAAATGTTCCTTTTTTCCAAAAAGATTATTTTTGTAGGCGAAATAGCTCTGTTTGTTCTTCACGTTTGGCTGAGAAATCGACCGGAAAATGCAGTCAAAAAGTCACTACAACGCCAAACAGAAACTCTGTTGTTTTTTGTCGCACTGCTTTGCTTTATCTTGGCCAGGTTGCAGAGGTAAATGAGAACTTGTTCTCAACTGGCCTACCTGGTTAAATAAAGGTGAAAGAATAAATAATAATATTGACATGTCTGTATACAGTTGTCGCAGTCACATCATTATATTGTCGTACAACATCAAACTTGTCATTGTCATTATGAAAAAGTATAGACACAAAAACGACAGGCTGCATGACATCAGCAACCTGGTGGTCCAAAATTGCATGGCTGGTGTATTTTAACACCAACAATCCCATCTGTTTAAAAATGAATTTAGTATATGTCAATCTAGCACATCAGGCAACTAAAAGCAACAATATTAGTCAACAGTATCAGCTTCCTAGCTAACGTTAACTTAGCTGGATAAGCAGTTCAAATAATGACCATATCATTTAGCTGACTATATCTTAACTTGAGCTATTTTGTTTTCATTATTACAGGAAAATAAACTCACAACAAGGCCATTATTTACAAGTTAATGTTGAGCTAATTACAGAAAATAACTTACAGTTGTGTGTGACGAAATCAAAGCAGGGCATTCTACCTGAGAATATTTTAACTTGTACACTGTCTCATTGACCTAACGTTATATCCTAATTTGATTTTTGGTGCAGGTCATGTTTTTCTTCATATTACCGTCTCTGGTAAACACACACTATATCAAATTAAATTAAAATGTATTTATCAAAATCACATGATACAGAAGGTGTAAACAGTACAGTGAAATTGTTACTTGCATAGTGGAGGCTTTTGTTTAGACATGTAACCATAATCCCAACAAAGAACATTACTACCCTGCATGAATCTACCGGTAGCTAAAGCTAACCAACTAGGTTCAATGTTAGCTAGCTAGCTAATATTAGGCTATAACTAGCATTTCAAATGGCTCTGAGATATGAATAATATTACCACACAGATCATACACGCAATGTTAGCTAGTGAGCCAGCCTGCCATTTAACTTTAGCTAGCTAGCTAACAGTGTCGCTTTAACTTGCAATAGAAATTACTTTTAGACAAAATCTGAAACGTGTAATATCTGAAAATATAGCTAGCTAGACTCTCTCACCCGGATGAACTTCTTCTCCTTCTCTGTCATGGATCCCTGGTTGCCCTTAGTTTGAAGATGTAATCTGGAGACAGGTGTTTTATACAACAGCCTTCTGTGTGTTCTCTTTTCGACTCCCTCCACATATGTGCAATCAAATGCCTTAATTTTCTCCATCTGCTTAGCTATCATGCTCTGCTTCCACCGGGCATTCCACTGATTTCAAAACTCAGTCTTCTCAGTCAAAGCTGCTTTCGAAATAATTACCTACACACACTGAGCAGCTCATTTTATAGACAGAAGCATGCTACATGGCAGACCAATCCGAACTCGCGGTATGTCCAGCCCATCCATTTTCTCAGTCAATCATGGCTAGTGGGAAGGTTCCTGTATTTTTTCCATGGCTAAATCAACTAGGCTCGTAATTTAACCATTGTTTTCGTATTTACAGATGGCTGTCACGGCTTTCGTCTGTAGAAGGAGGAGCGGACCAAAATGCAGCGTGGTTGTTATTCATTTTATTTTAATTAAGAAACTATACACTAATAAACAAATAAACTATGGTCAGGGTGTGAAAGTACCCCCCCACCCCAAGGTGCGGACTCCGGCCGCAAAACCTGAACCTATCGGGGAGGGTCTGGGTGGGCATCTGTCCGCGGTGGCGGCTCTGGTGCTGGACGTGGCCCCCACTTCACCGCAGTCTTCCCCCACCTTGTCCGCTTCCGTGACCTCCCAGCCACGGCAACCCTACTTAACAACACGGGACAGAGGGGCAGCTCGGGACAGAGGGGCAGCTCGGGACAGAGGGTCTCTTCAGAGTCCGGCAGCAGCGCCAGACAGGCGGGAGACTCCGGCAGCAGCGCCGGACAGGCGGGAGACTCCGGCAGCACAGGAGAGGAGGAAGGCTCTGGCAGATCCTGGCTGACTGGCGGATCTGGAAGAATCTGGCTGACTGGCGGATCTGGAAGAGTCTGATTGACTGGCAGATCTGGAAGAGTCTGGCTGACTGGCAGATCTGGAAGAGTCTGGCTGACTGGCAGATCTGGAAGAGTCTGGTTGACTGGCAGATCTGGAAGAGTCTGGCTGACTGGCAGATCTGGAAGAGTCTGGCTGACTGGCAGATCTGGAAGAGTCTGGCTGACTGGCAGATCTGGAAGAGTCTGGCTGACTGGCAGATCTGGAAGAGTCTGGCTGACTGGCAGATCTGGAAGAGTCTGGCTGACTGGCAGATCTGGAAGAGTCTGGTTGACTGGCAGATCTGGAAGAGTCTGGCTGACTGGCAGATCTGGAAGAGTCTGGTTGACTGGCAGATCTGGAAGAGTCTGGCTGACTGGCGGATCCTGGAAGACTGGTGGCTCTGGCTGCTCCATGCAGACTGGCAGCTCTGGCAGCTCCTTGCAGACTGGCAGCTCTGGCAGCTCCTTGCAGACTGGCAGCTCCTTGCAGACTGACAGCTCCTTGCAGACTGGCAGCTCCTTGCAGACTGACAGCTCCTTGCAGACTGACAGCTCCTTGCAGACTGACAGCTCCTTGCAGACTGGCAGCTCCTTGCAGACTGACAGCTCCTTGCAGACTGGCTGCTCCATGCAGACTGACAGCTCTGGCTGCTCCATGCAGACTGACAGCTCTGGCTGCTCCATGCAGACTGGCAGCTCTGGCTGCTTCATGCAGGCTGGCAGCTCTGGCTGCTCCAAACAGGCAGGAGACTCCGGCAACACTGTAGAGGCGGAAGGCTCTGGCGGCGCTAAACAGGCGGGAGACTCCAGCAGCGCAGGAGAGGAGGAAGGCTCTGGCTGCGCTGAACAGGGGGAGACTCTGTCAGCGCTGTAGAGGAGGAAGGCTCTGGCTGCGCTGAACAGGCGGAAGACTCCGGCAGCGCAGGAGAGGAGAAAGGCTCGGGCAGCGCTGACCAGGCGGGAGACTCCGGCAGTGCAGGAGAGGAGGAAGGCTCCGGCAGTGCGAGGCGCACTGTAGGCCTGATGCGTGGTGCTGGCACTGGTGGTACTGGGCCGAGGACACGCACAGGAAGCCTGGTGCGGGGAGCTGCCATCGGAGGGCTGGTGTGTGGAGGTGGCACAGGATGGGCTAGACCGTGAAGGCGTACTGGAGATCTTGAGAGCAGTGCTGGCACAGGACATGCAAGGCTAGGGAGGTGCACAGGAGGCCAGGTGCGTGAGGCTGGCACCAACTTCACCAGCCAACTAACACGCACCTCAGGACGAGTATGGAGCGCTGACCCAGGTGCCATCAAATCCCGACACGCTCCGTCAGGCGAATTGCATACTTAAAGCACCAACATAGCAACTCCCTCATTACTCTCTCCTCCAATTTCCCCATTAACTCCTTCACAGTCTCTGTTTTGCTCACCTCCAACACCGGCTCTGGTTCTGGTCTCCTCCTTGGCTCCTCACGATAAACAGGGAGCCCCTGTGCCCCCCCACAAGAAATTTTTGGGGCTGACTCTCGGACTTCCATCCGCGTCGCCGTGCTGCCTCCTCATACCGGCGCCTCTCCACTTTTACCGCCTCCAGTTCTTCCTTGGTACGGCGATATTCTCCAGGCTGAGCCCAGGGTCCTTCTCCATCTCATTCTTCCTCCCATGTCCATTCCTTTTTTTGTTGCTCCTGCTGTTGCTTTTGCCTGTTACCACGCCGCTTGGTCCTGTTGTGGTGGATGATTCTGTCACGGCTTTCGTCTGTAGAAGGAGGAGCGGACCAAAATGCAGCGTGGTTGTTATTCATTTTATTTTAATTAAGAAACTATACACTAATAAACTAACAAAATAACAAACGTGCGAAAACCTAAACAGCCCTATCTGGTGCAAAACACAGAGACAGGAACAATCACCCACAAACACACAGTGAAACCCAGGCTAACTAAATATGGTTCCCAATCAGAGACAATGACTAACACCTGCCTCTGATTGAGAACCATATCAGGCCAGACATAGGAATAGACAAACAAGACATCCAACATAGAATGCCCACCAGATCACACTCTGACCAACCAAAACATAGAAACATACAAATAAACTATGGTCAGGGTGTGACAATGGCAAACACGTTTGTTATTAAGGCACATGAAAGTTCACATATTCCAGGAGGCATTTCTGCCCAAAAAATAATTTCTGCAAAAAAACAAAAAGAAAATTCCCTTAAAATGCCTCTCCTGTGAAGTAGTGATGTGCGACATCCGCCTAGTTTCCCGAAGTGAGTCACTTATGATGGCCTATTTACAGCAGAATGTCTTTGTCTTTGTAACACAAACACTCCCATTCATTTTTAGTTGAAGCTGGCCATGTTGGTGCAATGTCCACTTGTAGCCTAAACCTGTAGGGATAGTAGTTCTGGAATTTGTCCCCCAGGAAAGATCTAACAGCAGAATAAGGAGAGATGAGACAAAACTAGCCAGTTACAGAATGTGGGTTGACAGCTGAGTGGACTGAAGACCGGGCATTCAACACAAAGTTGTTGATATAATTGCCCCAGAAACATGTCTTTACATGAGATTATAAAACCTGAAGTTGCAAGCTACTTTCGTTGCAAGGTGTTGTGGAACGAGTGTCTCATGAAACACATTACAGACATGGGTACTTCTTGCCACCTTGGCATAACAGTGAGTTGACAGAGGTATATCAGCGAGCTAGATAGGCTAGCTAGCTGGAGCTATCCCCAAGCTATGCTAGCTAGCTGCTGTCAGGTTGGCTAAACACAGGCTTTAGCCAACACATAGAACTAAAATAGTAGATCATCTTGAGATGGCGAGTGAGTCAGGAGAGAAGTCCTCAACTTCAAAACTTCTCTCCATAGCTACAGTAGCTTGATGGCCAGGATAGATGCCATTTATACATGTGAGAATGTGTGCTCATTTACTGTAGTTGTGCAGCTGTGTACAGTATTACTAAGAAAATGTGTAGCTAAAGGACTTAGAGCACATACAATATCCAATGTCAGATTTGTAACTATGTATTCTTACAAGAGTTTTGTACTTGTCTAATTGTAATTTGTCACAGTGTTTGTATCAGAAGTTACCAAAATTGCTTTTGACGAGCCACAGGGTTATGCAGTCTTTTTTTGTTCAAGCCCAGTGCTACCACACCTGATTCTACAACTGAGCTGTTCATCGAGACCTCAGCTGTTCACCGAGACCTTGAATAGAAGAAACATGTATGGTAGAACTGGCTCTTGAACAAGAAAGCCTGTGCATAACCCTGTAGCACTTCAAGAGCAATTGTGGTCATCCCTGAATTATATGTAAAATGTTTACTATATCTGATGAATATATGTTTGATTGTATATTTTATATTTTGTAATAACTCATCATTATTTACAGGTAATGTAGTACTAGGCCTTTCTTCAGTAAACTTTAAAGTACATGTTCATGTTAATAGTTAATGGGTACATCTTGATTATTTGTGCATTTCCCATGAGCTTTATCGATTGCCTTAAAAGTGATCAGGGAAAACATTTCCAGTTAATTCCATATTGGCTTAAATGTGTTACTGCTTTTTGGCTTCCCTCTGGAAAATCAGCTGTTAATATTAAATAAATACTAATAACTACATTATTTCTGTTGCCATTTGTCATTATTGTGAACTTTTACTTAACTTCTATTGCTGTGTTTTGCTTTATTATAATGCTGTATAATAATGTCGCATAATCACCTTCCGGTGTAAAACCGTGGAAATTAGAAAATAAAAACTACATTTTAAGTGAGAAGTAGGCATTGGTCTGAAGAAAATTGGAAATTGGAAATTCAAATGAGCACCACAATGCCTACTCCACCCAGGCTCTACCAAGGTTTTCCAGCACACAGCTTTGACCTACTACAGTAGCTATGTTGGTCTCTTGTACTTCCATCAAAGTGTAGGCTGGTTGCTTTGGACTCAAATGTTCTCAAACAGCCTAATTCATACTCTTCAGAGGAATAATTTACTACAGTATCCTGCTGTTAAAATTATGTGTATATATATTTATACAGTGCCTTGCGAAAGTATTCGGCCCCCTTGAACTTTATTTTTGAACCATTCCATTGTAGATTTTGCTTTATGTTTTGGATCATTGTCTTGTTGGAAGACAAATCTCCGTCCCAGTCTCAGGTCTTTTGCAGACTCCATCAGGTTTTCTTCCAGAATGGTCCTGTATTTGGCTCCATCCATCTTCCCATCAATTTGAACCATTTTCCCTGTCCCTGCTGAAGAAAAGCAGGCCCAAACCATGATGCTGCCACCACCATATTTGACAGTGGGGATGGTGTGTTCAGGGTGATGAGCTGTGTTGCTTTTACGCCAAACATAACGTTTTGCATTGTTGCCAAAAAGTTCAATTTTGGTTTCATCTGACAAGAGCACCTTCTTCCACATGTTTGGTGTGTCTCCCAGGTGGCTTGTGGCAAACTTTAAAGGACACTTTTTATGGATATCTTTAAGAAATGGCTTTCTTCTTGCCACTCTTCCATAAAGGCCAGATTTGTGCAATATACGACTGATTGTTGTCCTATGGACAGAGTCTCCCACCTCAGCTGTAGATCTCTGCAGTTCACCCAGAGTGATCATGGGCCTCTTGGCTGCATCTCTGATCAGTCTTCTCCTTGTATGAGCTGAAAGTTTAGAGGGACGGCCAGGTCTTGGTAGATTTGCAGTGGTCTGATACTCCTTCCATTTCAATATTATCGCTTGCACAGTGCTCCTTGGGATGTTTAAAGCTTGGGAAATCTTTTTGTATCCAAATCCGGCTTTAAACTTCTTCACAACAGTATCTCGGACCTGCCTGGTGTCTTCCTTGTTCTTCATGATTCTCTCTGCACCTTTAACGGACCTCTGAGACTATCACAGTGCAGGTGCATTTATACGGAGAATTGATTACACACAGGTGGATCGTATTTATCATCTTTAGTCATTTAGGTCAACATTGGATCATTCAGAGATCCTCACTGAACTTCTGGAGAGAGTTTGCTGCACTGAAAGTAAAGGGGCTGAATAATTTTGCACGCCCAATTTTTCAGTTTTTGATTTGTTAAAAAAGTTTGAAATATCCAATAAATGTCGTTCTACTTCATGATTGTGTCCCACTTGTTGTTGATTCTTCACCAAAAAATACAGTTTTATATCTTTATGTTTGAAGCCTGAAATGTGGCAAAAGGTCGCAAAGTTCAAGGGGGCCGAATACTTTCGCAAGGCACTGTACATTTATATATCAGACTTGATGTATTTGTAGATATAGGCCTATTGTAAAATGTTATTATTATAGTGTCATCATCTTTATTGCAAAAATAAATACAAATACACGCAACATTAAGTGACAGTTAATTGTTAATTGCTCAGCACAGCAATTGATAAAATAAGGACCATGTTTGAAAATCAAGTGGTTCTGAGCTTATGCCAACATTACACAGATATACTAACGGTTACAGAGATCAGGAAGGCAGACATGCTCTATAGACCTCTATATCTATATGTGTGACTGTGTTGAGCACACCACCACTTGTTGCCATGACCAAAAAAGATGTTATGAAATTTACATCCATCCTTTTTCAATAACATGTATTGTTAAAATAAAGGTTTAATCAAATACAGGCAGACTCCACAGACAAGACAAAACAGCTCACTCAATAAAGCCTGATGGTGTTCTAAGTATAAAAGCAAAGCTAGCTTTCATATAATAAAAATATACTGAAAATGTAGTGGAATGGGGTAAGGTCAGTGCGGGGTGGGAAGAATGCAATACATGACCTTGTATGCGATACAAATCACATTATTGTCACGGCTGGCTGAAGGACTGGACCAAGGTGCAGCATGGTAAGTGTATATTTTCTCTTTATTAAAAATGACGCCGACAAAACAAAGACCACAACTAAACCGTGACGCTTTGGGCTATGTGCCCTGAACAAAGTCAAAGTTAACTTCCCACAAAACAGGTGGGGGAATAGGGTACCTAAGTATGGTTCTCAATCAGAGACAGCGATAGACAGCTGCCTCTGATTGAGGACCACACCCGGCCAAACACATAGAAATAGAAAAACATATATCATAGACTGCCCACCCAAATCACACCCTGACCAAACCAAAATAGAGACATAAAACGCTCTCTACAGTCAGGGCGTGACAATTATTTTGGGAGCACTTCCTCTAAGAGCATGAATTGGGTGAAGATTTGAATCCTAAGCAACCTGCCTACACGTTGTTGGAATCACAATAGACCGACATAGCTACTGTCGTAGGTCAAAGCTGTCTGCTGGAAAACCTTGGTAGAGCATGGGTGAAGTACGCATTCTGGTGCTCATGTGGATTTCCTAGCTTTTTCGGCTTCAGACCAAAGCCTACTTCTCAATGAAAATATAAGGAGCTTGGTGTGGATGTATCACCGGAGGGTCTGGAGCGGTGCCATCGGCTTGAAACATAAGAAAGCTAAATACCCTCGCA
Organism: Oncorhynchus masou masou; assembly: GCF_036934945.1. Lineage (NCBI taxonomy): Eukaryota > Metazoa > Chordata > Actinopteri > Salmoniformes > Salmonidae > Oncorhynchus > Oncorhynchus masou. Next base: position 39,253,045 of record NC_088243.1, read on the forward strand.
TGGTAATCTTTAAGCTGTCAAACGATCAGACCAAAGTCAACATTCTGAAGGCACAGGGGGAAAGGAGATCAAAATCTATGGTCAGTCCATTCGATTCGTCCAGGATCTGTCTGCTAAGCTAAGGAATAAAAATACAACCAATTCGTTCCGATCAGACAGTCACTGGAGGAAAAAAGGAATTTAAGTATCAACTCTGATTCCCAGCAGTGCTGTGGGTATGTAAGGGAACACATACGATGGAGTTTACAAGTGCCGATGAAGCCCTGAACAGGCTGCAGGAAACCTTTCCAGTTGAAAGAGAGCCCAGTGCCCTGAGGAGAGGCAGAAACTGAAAAATAGACGAGCACACTAGGTTACATACAGTGATGCCCAGGATCATAAGTTGAGGGTGTTAGCGGGTGTATGTGTGGGTAATTGTCTGTGCATATCAATGGGAGAGTGAAGGAGGGTGAATATGAATGTGTAGGAGGGCGGGAGAGAATGGGTGTGCGGAGGCATAGAATATATGTTGTGTGTGAATGAAGGAGAATGGATGAGTAAGTAGACATACAGAGGGGTGTAAATGTGTCTGAGAAGAATGGAGGGGGGGGAAGACAGAGGTTGGGATAAATTTGGCCTTGGTGGACAAGGGTGAGCAAAGATGGGAGGTAGGGATGGATTTGGTTTGGGAGAGAGAGAGAGAAGGAAGGACTTAAATATGCTAAAATGTAATTGTTATTTTTAATTGTTATTTTTTTATGACGTTGTAAAATGAATAAGAGTTCTGGACAGATTAGGAAAGGATGTCGAATAATTATTATTCCTTGTTTGTCATTACAACTCAGATTTAATGGTGGTTATTGTTGAGAATGGAGAGGGGCTATATCCGGGGGATTGGGATGGGGTGACTGAGAGGGCAACAGGCACTTATCTGAGGAGTGCGTGGGGCCTCCCCTCATCCCATTTCAGTCTCACTATACTTCTATACTATACTATACTTACACTATACTAATTAAAAGGTAATACAAACAACCACAGTACTTAAGTGGCAGCATTTCTTCAAATGTATATTCAATGTATGTACAGTGTATTTTGGTACATGAAGAGAGGAGTCAGAGGAGTCCCAAAAAGTATAGCGCATCAGGTACAAAGACGTACTTTGCTTTTTGTTATTTTTCATATATTTTTTAATGTCTGCTCAGCCCACATGCCCACACATTCAAAATATATGTCATGTATACAATAACTATGTACAGTGCCTTGCGAAAGTATTCGGCCCCCTTGAACTTTGCGACCTTTTGCCACATTTCAGGCTTCAGACATAAAGATATAAAACTGTATTTTTTGTGAAGAATCAACAACAAGTGGGACACAATCATGAAGTGGAACGACATTTATTGGATATTTCAAACTTTTTTAACAAATCAAAAACTGAAAAATTGGGCGTGCAAAATTATTCAGACCCCTTAATTAAGTTAATACTTTGTAGCGCCACCTTTTGCTGTGATTACAGCTGTAAGCCGCTTGGGGTATGTCTCTATCAGTTTTGCACATTGAGAGACTAACATTTTTTCCCATTCCTCCTTGCAAAACAGCTCTAGCTCATTGAGGTTGGACGGAGAGCATTTGTGAACAGCAGTTTTCAGTTCTTTACACAGATTCTCGATTGGATTCAGGTCTGGACTTTGACTTGGCCATTCTAACACCTGGATATGTTTATTTTTGAACCATTCCATTGTAGATTTTGCTTTATGTTTTGGATCATTGTCTTGTTGGAAGACAAATCTCCGTCCCAGTCTCAGGTCTTTTGCAGACTCCATCAGGTTTTCTTCCAGAATGGTCCTGTATTTGGCTCCATCCTCTTCCCATCAATTTTAACCATCTTCCCTGTCCCTGCTGAAGAAAAGCAGGCCCAAACCATGATGCTGCCACCACCATGTTTGACAGTGGGTATGGTGTGTTCAGGCTGATGAGCTGTGTTGCTTTTACGCCAAACATAACGTTTTGCATTGTTGCCAAAAAGTTCAATGTTTGGTGTGTCTCCCAGGTGGCTTGTGGCAAACTTTAAACAACACTTTTTATGGATATCTTTAAGAAATGGCTTTCTTCTTGCCACTCTTCCATAAAGGCCAGATTTGTGCAATATACGACTGATTGTTGTCCTATGGACAGAGTCTCCCACCTCAGCTTTAGATATCTGCAGTTCACCCAGAGTGATCATGGGCCTCTTGGCTGCATCTCTGATCAGTCTTCTCCTTGTATGAGCTGAAAGTTTAGAGGGACGGCCAGGTCTTGGTAGATTTGCAGTGGTCTGATACTCCTTCCATTTCAATATTATCGCTTGCACAGTGCTCCTTGGGATGTTTAAAGCTTGGGAAATCTTTTTGTATCCAAATCCGGCTTTAAACTTCTTCACAACAGTATCTCGGACCTGTCTGGTGTGTTCCTTGTTCTTCATGATGCTCTCTGCGCTTTTAACGGACCTCTGAGACTATCACAGTGCAGGTGCATTTATACGGAGACTTGATTACACACAGGTGGATTGTATTTATCATCATTAGTCATTTGGGTCAACATTGGATCATTCAGAGTTCCTCACTGAACTTCTGGAGAGAGTTTGCTGCACTGAAAGTAAAGGGGCTGAATAATTTTGCACACCCAATTTTTCAGTTTCTGATTTGTTAAAAAAGTTTGAAATATCCAATAAATGTCGTTCCACTTCATGATTGTGTCCCACTTGTTGTTGATTCTTCACAAAAAATACAGTTTTATATCTTTATGTTTGAAGCCTGAAATGTGGCAAAAGGTCGCAAAGTTCAAGGGGGCCGAATACTTTCGCAAGGCACTGTATGTATACTATGATCCTTCCATTCTATGGAATGCTCACTGCCCTCATATGACATGTCTGCTATAATGTTTTACTTGTATCTTCAATGATAGATGGAACAGATAAGGTTAACTTTGATTCTAGTCAAGTAAAGACCAACAAAGTTCAACTAATCACATGGAATGTGCACAACCTCCATGATAAGGAAAAAAGGCATATGGTTCTCTAACACTTAAAGAGATTGTCAGCAAATGTGGTTTCTTGCAAGAGTTACATTTAGAAAAAGGAGAAATTGAACGTTTAAAGAGGAGCTGAGTTGGAGAGGGCCTATGCGGCCACCTTCTGTAGTAACAGAGGTGTAGGCATCCTGATAAATAAGAATACACCATATCCCTTTTATCCCAATGCATGGACCAAGAAGGCCATTTTCTAATGTTGAATTGTACCTTACATAGTGAAAAATACACATTGATTTAATTGAATATCCCACCAGGGGCAAATATTGTGTTTTTAGATAGAATTCAAGCTATATTAGATCAGACAGGAATTAAGATTTTAGCAGGTGACCTAAATCATACTTTCGATAAGATTGACAGACATAGTAATAAAAAAGACACATTTAAGGGAGCCTCCAAAGTGGCTGAAAAATGTAATCTCTACGAATAATTACTATTCCCAACTACAAAAGACAGTTCCTTTTTTTCTCAATTAAAGAAAAACAATTACTACACCATCGCTGCAACTCCGCACGGACCCGAGTGAGGCAAAGGTCGAGAGCCATGCGTCCTCCTGAATATAGCCCTGCCAAGCCGCACTGCTTCCTGACACACTGCTCACTTAACCCATTAGCCAGCTGCACCAATGTGTCAGAGAAAACACCGTACATCTGGCAACCGTAGTCAGCTTGCAGGTGCGATGGGACAAGGACATCCCGGCTGGCCAAACCCTCCCCTAACCCAGGCAATTGTGTGCCGCCTCATGGGTCTCCCGGTCACAGCCAGCAGTGACACAGCCTGGGATTGACCCTGGGTCTGTAGTGACACCTCAAGTACTGCAATGCAGTGCCGTAGACCGCTGTACCACTCAGGAGGCTTGAATGGCCTTTTCTATTCAAAAATTTGGAAGATTTCAACTTTCCAGCTGAAATCATTTAATGTAATAAAAAATATTGTATACATTTCCTAAGAAAAAATATACACAAATAATACATTATCTGATGAAATTTATTTAGAAAGGTGTACAAGACAGGGATGTCCGCTCTCCCCCCTCCTGTTTGCAATGGCAACTGAACCGCTTGCAGAAACAATTAGACAGGACCCAAATATAACAGGTATCTGTATTGGTAAACATGAATATAAACTAAACTTATTTGCAGATGATCTTCTGACCTACCTGGCCAATATTGAAAACTCAATGACCCCTTTGCAAAAAATATTTTCATAATACTCTAAAATCTCAGGATATAAAATGTACGTGAAAAAAAGGAATAATAGCAATAGGGAAGAAAAACTCTACAGGAATCTTTTAAGTGGACCTCAAAAAATATGAAACACTTATGATGCTTAATGAGTGACAACAAACAACAAATATATAAAGATACCTTTCTTCCATTACTCAACAACATGAAAGCAGATCTTATTAAATTGAAAAATCTCCCTATAAATCGTACAGGTAGAATAAACCTCTACAGTGGCATGGCTGCCAAAGTTTTTGCATTTAATTACCCCTTCGAAGACATTCTTTAAAGAAGTATACTCGATCTTAATAGACTTTATATGGGAAAACAAAATTAATAGAATAAAAAGGAAAGTTTGACATTTTCCTAAGTCTGAATAGTTATTTAAATGTGATATTTCAGTTTTTTTTATACATTTGAAAACATTTCTAAAAAACAGTTTTTGTTTTGTCATTATTGGGTATTATGTGTAGATTGATGAGGGGGAAAAAAACAATTTATTAACCATTTTTAGAATAATGCTGTAATGTAACAAAATGTGGAAAAGGTCTTTTCAAATACTTTCCAAATGCACTGTATAGTTAAATGCACTAAAGAGCAACAATGGGTACATAATGAAGATGTGCATGCGCATCCCCAGAATATTAAAGCTACGAATATTAAGAACTTCATAGTTAAGAAAGTTAAACATATTCTAAAATAACCAATATCACTCCTTAAAAACACAACCTTATGGAACCATCCTTGGATAGCTTTTCAGAATTCACCGATAAATTGGGCCACATGAAAAACTAAAGGCACAGTAGCCGTAAATGACTTGGTAATGGGAAATAGATGTATTTCCATGACAGCATTAAAAAGTCATTTTGGACTGACCAATGTAGATAGTTTCAAATACATGCAACTTAAAAGTTACATGTCAAGAAATCTTGATTTGAAATCTTTTGGACATCAGAGCAATCGTGAGGGAATATGATTTGAGTCAGAAAATGATGTTTATATGATAGGTAAGCTATATAAAACCTTGCAGAAAGCATATCCAACTGATAATCTCTTAGAAAAAATATGAACTATTGGAACCAAGTCTTTAAAAAAATAACTGATGTTGGTACAAAATGGAGGGAAAGATGGAGCATAACTAATGACATGTATACTTAATCCAGTATAAACTAATATATAGAGTGTAATACACAAGAGATACAATTCACATTCTACAGCACAACGGCGGAGTCATGTCTTAATAATGACTCAATAATCCATGCTTTCCAGGAACACTATGAAGTCCAAAAGTTATGGGCGGAGCTAGAAAGTTGTAAACTAACTTTTAATCCGCCTTTGTGCATACTTCAAGACATGGCATATGGGGGTGTAGTGCGATACCGAATGGGCTGGACGATTCTCCTCTCATCACTCATCTTGGACAATCAATACGCCATCATTAACACAATGGAAAATTATTATTTGCTATTGAAATATTGAAATGGCATGGGCGACCGAGAAAAACAAATTGCTACCATTTAAGGCCAAGTGGCAAACAATAACGCAGGCACTAGGGATGGGGGTATGAGTATGCGGGCCTGGGCAGGTGAGATGCAGTCATTGTTTGAGTGCATCTGTAAGTTGTTGTGCGTATGTATAAGTTTGTATCTGGAGGGAGGGGAAAAAATGGAGAAAAAAACATTATAAAACATAGTTTTTAATAGAAATAGAAGAAGAACATCCTAGACATACAGTGTCCCTATGGTCCAGGTTCTGTTAATTCTCCTTTCTATTCATTATAGCTTGTTTAACCAGCTCCTGACAATGCAGAGTTAAGACATTTAGGCTTAAACCAACAGAGCCGTGGGGTATTGTGTGGCTCAGTTCATCCCTTGGCTTAAGTGATGATATGTAGCTGTTAGCTAGAAGCTCAATGTTGTTAACCATGGGAATGTGAGAGAGAGAAAAAGAGAAAGAGAGAAATGAGAGAGAGAGGAAAAATAGAGAAAGGAAGAGAGGGAGAGAAACAGACAGAGAGAGAGAGAGATGACCTGGAGAAGAGTCCCCTAAGCAAGCTGGTTCAGGGGCTCTGTTCACAAACACAAACAGACCCCACAGAGCCCCAAGATAGCAAAACAATTAGACCCAACCAAACCATGAGAAAACAAAAAGATAATTACTTGACACATTGGAAAGAACTAACAAAAAAACATAGAAAACTAGAATGCTATTCGACCCTAAACAGAGACTACACAGTGGCAGAATACCTGACCACTATGACTGATCCAAAATTAAGGAAAGCTTTGACTATGTACAGACTCAGTGAGCATAGCCTTGCTACTTTGAAAGGTTGCCATAGGCAGACCTGGGCCTATTTGCACATCGTTATAACACTGCATATAGACATAATATAACATTTGAAATGTCTTTATTCTTTTGGAACTTGTGAGCGTAATCTTTACTGTTCACTTTTTATTGTTGACTTTTTATGCCAATAAAAAAATACAGCACTGAATTGAATTGAATCGAGACAGAGAGAGAAAGAAAGGGCGAGAGAAAACGAGTCAATGACAGAAAGTGAGAAGTGACGGGATTGAACCGAACTCCCAGGTGGTGTCACCCCCCCCCCCCCTGGGGGAAAAAGCGTTGGTGGTAACAAAGACGTGACAGTAGCTGAAGCCTCTCCCATTGTCAGGTGTCTGTTATAGTAAACCTGGGCCTTTGTCGCCCATCTGGTTCACTTCTGCCAACCGACTGAATGAATTATCCAGCTCTGATATGATTTTGGTACTCTTGAGAACCCGTTGAAGTACTTTGCATTGACAATTTGACCCCTGTATTACCTGTTTTAGGGAATTTAAACGTTTACTCAGGGAATTGAAGTTTGTGCTTGTTTGCATGATAGTCATGGACATGTTTTGGCTCTTGTACGTGGATTGCTTTAGTTGCGTTGCTCATTAGATACTCATAGCTGGTTGATGTCAGGTGTAAACGAGAACAAAGGTTTTCTCCCCGCAACACGTTTGACACCTCAGATAGCATGTTTAGCATGTTTCATGGATTTATGACAAAGACAGCGTTGTATTTATCGTAGGCCTATACTGGTAAAGGGTGACCTTAGACCAGGAGTAGGCAACTAAATTCACTTGCGGGCCGGTTTTGGCCCACGGGCCGCCTGATGCCAGCCCCTGGCTTACACCTTCCTCTCTCTTCCCACATCTGTCTCTGTTTATCAGCCTCCCTCAGTCTTCCTCAATCTGTTACAAGTGGAACTCAACCAGCATCTGTTTGCCTCTTGTTTTCTGTTGCCTTTTTAACGAGTGCCGTCCCATTCTTTTCAACCAAAGACAATTCCTACTCCACCAAACAGGCTTTGCTGTGATAGTTCCCCCGCCACCGCTGCCACCATTGGGATCTGAAGCAGGGAACGGGGGCGCGCCAGTGTCGCCCTAGTCTTTTGACCCACAATGCATTATTTCTCTCCCCCTGTCCTTTTGTTTGGTGGTTCATCATTCCTGCAGAGTCCCTGCAATTTGAGTCATCATCAAAAAAACACTTTTTGTAGTTGAGGAAACCGTGGGGTTAAATGAAGCCATTTGGCGATAGACGTGAGCCGAAATGGAGCCAAGACTGGAATGGATTGGGTAATGATGGGTTTCCCCCAGGTGTCTGCACTGCCACAGAGGAAAACATGATGGCCATTGCTGACTGCTGTTGTTGTAGTTCTGGGGCAGGAGATTTAGGTATTAGAAGCAACTAGCTCTCACAGTCTCACTGCAGAATTAAACTTTTATCCATGTTTCTCCAAACGTCAAATTTTGAAGTTGCGCCAAACATCAACTTTAGAAGGTTAAGGGTTAAGGTTTTGTATAGGGTTAAAACATTACGTTTAGGCACTCATTCAAATGGTTAAGGGCAAAGGTTTGGGATAGGGTTAAAAAAAAGTTTTAAAAATAAACAAGTGTCTACCTCTGGGATCGAACACGAAACACTCTGATCCAGAGTCATGTGATGACGCCCGTCCAACACCCCGTCCACAACACCCTAGCTTATTTGATGGTAATAGCTCTCACTGTTGCCCCTAGTGGCCAGTTATTAAAGCATTTCCCAACGTCCTTGGGACATCGATAGACTGCCTGGTAAGAAGTAACCAGGCCAACATCTTTCAGGCACACAGTCCTTGCACCTGTCGTGACATGTATGAGCAGGTGAGAGACAGAGTGGGAGGATGAGGCAACGATTGGTGGTTGAGATTCACTTGGACTGCTCAGGCCTATATCAGAGTTGGTTGGGATACTCAATTCTTTAGCAAACATATGACAAAATACACGTACATCTAAACTGTACATTCACACATATGCTACCATTTGCAAGCTGATAAAAATCTACATACAGGCCGACAAACATGTGGAGAAGTTTTATCGTCCATTATAACACCCTATCTATATCCTTCTTTCTTCCCTCTCTTTCCAATATGCAAGTCGTCTCTCGGTTTCTCTTTCTAGCCTGCTTTGGAGAAACAGTTTTTTTCCCCTTCATTTGCAATTAAGAAATGTAAATGGAGCAGGTGCTGCTGGAGCCTATTGGAATGTGTATTTGTTTTACCTCGGGCCCCTTCAGATCCTCCTCTCTCTCACAACACGAGCCCAAAGAGGAGCTGTCACAGCCAGCCTCTCCAGCAGCAGCTTGTTGTTGTCACTGCAATCACACAAGTTCTTACAGGCTGAGCCAAGCAGCTCTGACAGCAGCCCACCAAGACACGCACATGCATGCAGAGAAGCACACGTGCCCTTGAGCACGCACGCACAATTGCACGCACACACACAAAACACAGCTTTGTTTTCGTGAATTTTCAGAACTTTTTGGGGAGTAAAAATGTATTCCCATTCAAAATCCTATTTTCCCTAACCTAAAACCCTTATCCCTAAACCTAACCCTAACTCCTAACCTTAACCCTAACCTGAACTCAAGTTGACACTCAACTTCTCTCCTCTCTTCACTGGCACACTTCATATGGACTTTTACCTAGAGTTGCCTGTAAAGTCACTGCACTTCACACACACCCTAGCTATTTAGCACCAGATACGCCGTGTCTCAGTGGGTGCCTCCCAATAATATATCCTTTCTTAAGTTTACACTTGTTCACTACATCCAACAAATGTAAACGCATTGGATTGGAGGAGGCATGGGTTAGTGGGGGTTTCCACCATATCTTTATTCAAGTCACTCCCTTTCAAATCAGCGAAGTGAAGTGAACAAGTGCACACTTTGGGAGGAAGGACAGACAACTGGGACATAGCCAGCGTGTGCGAAGAAGAACGAACATAAGGCGGTCTCATCCATCCATCCATTTGGAACATTTCTGTTCTCGTAAGAAAACAGAATATAGTTTTACAATAATTGGATTATGCCAGCTCAGTCAACATTAAAGGAAAATTGATTTAATAGATGCATCATTTCAATATTTGGACAGTCTGAATGTAACTTTTTAAAGACAATTGGAATATTTAGATGCCTGCTGGACTGTGTGTGAATTCTAATGTGTGTGTGTGTGTGTTCCTATTAGTGTGTGTGTGTGTGTGTGTGTGTGTGTGCTTATTAGTGTGTGTGTGTTTTTATTCCACTGGCAAGAGCCTTATTCCCACCAGCTGTCGGAATGCATAAAAACCAGCCTTGTTGTTAAGTCTGGGGCTTAAAACGCTGCCAAAAAGAAAGCTGGGCGAATAACAGCATTAATTCTGTGATTTGAGCCACCATTCAAACGCAAGTTTAAAAGTGCTTAAAACTAGCAGCTGGTGTCAACAAGGTAATAAAAGCAGGCGCAGGGGAGCGCTCTGCCTGATTAGCGCTGGAGAGTGGGACACCCGTGTTGCTTGAAACAGAAGTGAGGTGGGCACACAGGATAGAGTACCTCGTTCAGGGCACCGCCAGCCATGCCAGTCTGCAGAAAGAGAGTGGGAAAAAGGGGGATCAATAGAATATGGGAGGAGGGGAGTGAGGGATTAAGAGAAAAGGAGATAGAATGATGAGAAAGCAAGAGAGGGAAAGAGTGAAGAGAGGGAGAGAGCTGGAGAATGAGAAAGAAAGAGAGGGAAAGAGTGAAGAGAGGGAGAGAGCTGGAGAATGAGAAAGAAAGAGAGGGAAAGAGTGAAGAGAGGGAGAGAGCTGGAGAATGAGAAAGAAAGAGAGGGAAAGATGGAAAAAAGAGAGTCATTTGGACTCTATGGGGCATGTGCCTAATTCAGTCTTGTCTTTATTTTCCCTCTCTCCTTTCCCCAAACTTCATCAAAAGTTGGGACACTTTTGATACTAGGGATACTGCAAGACGATATCACCTCAGTCAAAGATGTCCAAGTCAAAGATGTCATCTATGACAGGTTGGAGTCATGGCAGATGTACAACAACTTTTCGAGTGCCGGACAACGCCAACGGTTTCATATCCATTACCCATCCAGCAGTAGCTGACGTGGGATTGAAAAACGACACGCTCGGCACTCTTTGGGTGCATTAGCTAACCTTAAACTCCACCTCGCTCTGCTCTTGGAGAGCCTCATCATCAGCAAGGTTGAGATTGCCATTAAAAAGTGAAGACTTGGTTGGACTTGCGCCACAATGTGCATTACGATACACGCCACTTCTCCACTCCCCATTAACTTGTCCTTCACGTTATGACTCTCTTAATGTTCTGCACGTCAATCGAGTCCTCTCCTCTTCCCTCTCTTAAAATCCCTGCCCCTTTCCAAAATCTCCCTGTGCACATTGAAGTGAACAGAATGTTTTACACCATTTCCAGGCCGCCAGTCAAAGCGGAGGACAACTCCTCGTTGTCTCCAAGGTTAATGTGCTGAGAGACGCTGAGAGACTTATCCACCATATGGAAAGGTTCATCCAGGCACTGTTAAAGGTTGCACCCATCCGCCTTCCCACACAGTGTAGGATTGAGATAATAGCACTCATCGCCATACAGTTTAAGCCACATATCTCCCCTACGTTTCCAGTGCTAGTGCTAATCCTAAAATATTAAGGTCCGTTAACATTAGTCCACCCCTGAAATGATCTTTCTCATGTGGGGAAAAGTACAGTCTCTTGTTTCCTTCTCTCTCGCTCTCTTTCCCTTTTCTTCTTGACAATATCCAGCCATTTGTTTCTCAGCGCAGGGCCATCTGTTACTAGGCAGGCTGAATGCTTGGTTGAAATATGTACGCTCTAATTAATTCAACCAAATTGTTTTAGAATAGATTAATACAATAATGGCAGCACACGAGAGGTTATTTCAAGTACACCTTTCAACTAATTTCATAAAAATCGATGGTTTGCGCTGTTTAGCCTGCTCGGTTACTGTTGCTTATTTACCAAGTACTGTGTCTAGCGGAGAGATAACGCTGTTGTGTCAGTTGAGTGGAGCGCTGCTGTCATTTTATCTGCTGTTTTTTTTTATTGTCTGATGGCGGCTGTGACCTTTGGGAGGTCAACGACTTGATGCTTTCAGCATTCAGACCTCTCTAAGTGTCACGATGCAGTTGAGTGTGGAGGTCATCCCTTGGTTCCCACTCGCAGGATATACTGTAGTTGCACCACAAGGCCCAATCACAGACTGTGCAGTGTAAGTGTAAAGTGGAGAAGGTCCTGATTTCCTTCACAAAACCTCTTCATCGTCAAAGAGAATTGAACTGATGCTAGAAGCTTCCAAAAGTAGCTTCTAAAATATGTTTTGATTCTTATAGCGAAGATCTACTGTTAAAAAGTTTGCCCATGACACTGTCATAGTAGGCCCAAGTGTGATGCGCTTATGACACCAAAAAGGGTATAGCATCACTCACCTAGATTTGGCTCCGTGGGGAAGTCACAGCACAGACACACTCAGAAGGCACTGAGCTGTTGTACATCGAGAACAACACAACCTCACTCCTCTTCCCCAGAGAGGTAGCATTATAGATTTCCTGGTAAACAGAGATCTCTTCTCCTGTTCTTTTCCACTGCTTCGATTCATTAGCACAGTTGTGTCTGCGCAGGTGCGCTCGCAAAACAGTCCCGCGTTCGTTTGGAGGCTTAGCCACACACATGCACGAACGCACACAGACACACACGCGCACACACTCGGTGCCGGGCGCATTTTTTTTAAGACAAGGAATATGATAATGAACCTGGCTTGATAGAGTAATTAACTGGGCTAAATGAAAATCCCACGAGGTTCAGGGATGGTTAGCAGATGTTCTTTGAAATCCATTAAAGAGGAAACGTCTTCTGAGGGGAGGAGGAAGCAGGGAGAGAGGAAGGAGACTGTACATGTGACATTAGTGTACATATAGTACAGTACATAAAGTGTGGTCCTCTGTTGTGGCGGGGAGCTGTTTATTTGACCTGCTGTCTTTGCAGCAGTGCATCGGGTAACACGCTTCACAGGGTTTATGGGAGGAAGAGAGTGGTGTTCCATGGCTGCATAAAAGACGACAATGGAACACAATGTCAAACTCCAGCAATAGACTCACACAGAGAAGAGCCATCTGCTTCGCTGTCTGAACTTTGGAACAAAGACACAAGGCTGTCAAAAGTTCCCCAAATAGGAGGAATGCATTCTGACTCACACACTGGGTTTGGGTCTAATTTACCAGTTATTATTGGATTTTCCCATGCAAACTGCAGACTGCAGGCCTCAACGTGTCTAACTCGGAATGGACAGAAATAGATTTAGACGGAACTGTGTGAGAGATGTTTCCTCTGAAATACTCAGAAATAGCTCTCAGCGACAATAAGCAATAGACAGAAACAGAGGTACTTAAAAGGTGAGTGTGTGTTTGAGTAATATAGGAGCACCTGTTAATAATGAGTGTGTTATCTGATTGGGCCATTATGTTGGCAGTACAGAAGGTGTCAGCCAGCTGCAGGAAGTTCAATAAGAGCTTCCTGTCCCGTTCCTGTCCTCCCACTCACTCACTGAATGGCTGCAGCATGCAGCCACCGCCCATGGTGCCTCTAGTCAGGGTGCATCACTAACGTACCACCACTGTCTGGACCCCACAGAAAAACTCTACAAAAACACTTCAGTTTCACACTCTACTCATACACTTCACATCAAATTACACTATTTAGGACCATAATCTTAAAAAATATATATATATATTTTTTTTTTCTCCATAGATGACATGTCATAGAACAATGGTATTCAACTCTTATTCAACTCTAACACTTACTCTACTCCGGAGCTGGCTGTTTGTTTATGTTCAACCTGATAATTCATTTCACCCACCTGGTGTGCCAGGTCTAAATCAGCCCCGATTTCCTGGGGAAAAATTGAAACCAGCAGCGGAACTTTATTCGACGTCCAGAGTTGAGTTTGTGGGTTTTAGAAGGTTCCTGACACCTTCTTTTGCAAATTCACTTGTTTTTGAGGAACTTAGCCCACCAATAACTTGCTTCCTGAGCCTCAATCTGGAGGTCCAGGGCATCCAAAAACATGAAACAAAGGCCCCAAAAACACCCAAATAAGTCCTTTTATAAACAACAAAGCTCTCACGAGCCTGTCCAGAACAACGTGTCCACTGTAAACACAGAGTTGCCAGCTAGCTGCCGGTCGCTAATCTACCAACCTACCTAATTATTTTTTTCTTTCAAACTACTACGCCACCAACATGAACCATAATACACAGATGAGGATCTTCAACAGATGAAGGATCACTGAGCAGGTGGCAGGTACCCTAGTGGTTAGAGAGTTGGACTAGTAACTGAAAGGTTGCGAGATCGAATCCCTGAGCTGACAAGGTAAAAATGTATCATTCTGCCCCTGAACAAGGCAGTTAACCCACTGTTCCTAGACCATCATTGAAATTAAGAATTTGTTTTTAACTGACTTGCCTAGTTAAATAAAGGTTAAAAAAGGCAGAAGCTCAGCCAGATACAGTGGATTTGGAAAGTGTTCTCATGAGGACTGCCACAGGAATGGAAGACCCAGTTACCTCTGCTGCAGAGGATACGTTCATTAGAGTTACCAGCCTCAGAAATTTCAGCCCAAATAAATGCTTTGCAGAGTTCAAGTAACAGACACATCTCAACATGAACTTTTTAGAGGAGACTGTGTGAATCAGGCCTTCATGGTCAAATTGCTGCAAAGAAACCACTACTAAAGGACACCAATAAGCGGAAGAGACTTTCTTGGTCCAAGAAATACGAGCAATGGACATTAGACTGGTGGAGATCTGTCCTTTGGTCGGGAGTCCAAATTGGAGATTTTTGGTTCCATCCACAGTGTCTTTGTGAGACACGGTGTGGGTGAATGGATGATCTCCGCATGTATATTGCCCACCGTAAAGCATAGAGGAGGAGGTATTATAGTGTGGCGCTGCTTTGCTGGTGACACTGTCTGTGATTTATATCGAATTCAAGGCACACTTAACCAGCATGGCTAACACAGCATTCTGCAGAGATACACCATCCCATCTGGTTCAGGCTTAGTGGGACTATAATTTGTTTTTCAACAGGACAATGACCAAACACACCTCCAGGCTGAGTAAGGGCTATTTTTAAGGAGAGTGATGACCTGGCCTTCACAATCCCCCAACCTCAACCCAATTGAAATGGTTTGGGATGAGTCAGATCGCAGAGTGGAGGAGAAGCAAACAACGTCCTCAGCATATGTGGGAACTCCTTCAAGATTGTTGGAAAAGCATTCCAGGTGAAGCTGGTTGAGAGAATGCCAAGAGTGTGCAAAACTGTCATCAAGGCAAAGGGTGGCTATTTGAAAGATCTCAAATGGGTAGGTGTAAAAAAATATATATTTGACCGGTAGTGTATATGAGATCCCACAATTAGACAGTGCATATCAGAGTAAAACCAAGCCATGAGGTCGAAAGAATTGTTCGTAGAGCTCCGAGACAGCATTGTGTCGAGGTACAGATCTAGGGAAGGGTGCCAAAACATGTCTGCTGCATTGAAGGTCCCCAAGAACACAGTGGTCTGTGTGGAAGAAGTCGGGAACCACCAAGACTCTTCCTAGGGCTGGCTGCCTGTCCAAATTGAGCAATTGGAGGAGAAGGGCTTTGGTCAGGGAGATGACCAAGAACCCAAATGGGCACTCCTTACAGAGCTCCAGAGTTCCTCTGTGGAGATGGGAGAAACTTCAAGAAGGACAACCATCTCTGCAGGACCCCACTCATCAGGCCTTTATTGTAGAGTGGCCAGACGGAAGCCACTCCTCAGTAAAAGGTACATGACAGCCCACTTGGAGTTTCCAAAAGGCACCTAAAGACTCTCAGACCATGAGAAACAAGATTCTCTGTTCTGATGAAATCAAGATTGAACTATTTGATGTGAATGCCAAGCGTCATGCCTGGAGGAAACCTGGCACCATACCTACGGTGAAACATGGTAGTAGCAGCATCAGGCTGTGGGGATGTTTTTCAGAGTCAGGGACTGGGACTGGGAGACTAGTCAGGATCAAGGGAAAGATGAACAGAGAAAAGTACAGAGAGATCCTTGATGAAAACCTGCTCCAGAGTGCTCAGGACCTCAGACTGAGGCCATGACCCTAAGCACACAGCCAAGACAACTCAGGAGTTGCTTCGGGAAAAGTCTCTGAATGTCCTTGAGTGGCCCAGCCAGAGCCCGGACTTGAACCCTATCGAACATCTCTGGAAAGACTGAAATTAACTGTGCAACGACGCTCCCCATCCAATTTGACAGAGCTTGAGAGGATCTGCAGAGAAGAATGGGAGAATCTCCCCAAACACACGTGTGCCAAGCTCGTAGCGTCATACACCAAGAAGACTCGAGACTGTAATCGCTGCCAAAGGTGCTTCAACAAAGTACTGAGTAAAGGGTCTGAATACTTATGTAAATGTGACATTTCAGTTTATTTGTAATACATTTGAAAACATTTCTAAAAACCTCTTTTTGCTTTGTCGTTATGGGAGATGGTGTGTAGATTGATGAAAAAAACAAAAACAATTTTAAATAAGGCTGTAACGTAACAAAATGTGGAAAAAGTCAAGGGTTGTGAGTACTTTCCGAATGCACTGAATTCAACCAGCAGCTGAGGCCCGACTCAAGACATCTGGGAACTGGTGGTGTACCTGTGGGCAATGCCAAAGATGCCAACTGAAGACAAGTGTCTTTGCTGCGTAGTGTGGGACCTGATTGTGCCAGCCTTGGGAAATCTAGAATTGTCTGGCAACGAGACAACGTTGACCCGCGAGCCCACCCTACTCTGTGTAACCAGTGAAAATTTTTACATTTTTAAATTTTACCTTTATTTTACTAGGCAAGTCAGTTAAGAACAAATTCTTATTTTCAATGACTGCCTAGGAACAGTGAGTTAACTGCCTGTTCAGGGGCAGAACGACAGATTTGTACCTTGTCAGCTCGGGGATTCGACCTTGCGGTTACCAGTCCAATGCTCTAACCACTAGGCTACCCTGACGCCCCAATGACTTTCCATGCTTAATAAACACAGCAGTTGTAGAAACTTTTTTCCATGTGCCAAAAATAAACTGGATGAAAAGACCTAGGCCAGAGAGACCTAATGGCCAACTGTCAATAAACTAAGTACTAGTTTGTGTGTGATGAAAATAATTCCCAGCCTTACGGTATTCCTAGGCTGTGTCATATATGTCATCAGTCACCCATATGTTCATCAGTAGGCCTACCTGGTGTCATTCTGCTTGCACACAGCGAGCTGACATGTTTTTTTGTTTTTATTTTCTAGAATATATAGACTTGTAGCTTACAGAGTGCTCTTGGAATGGGTATTGAAAGGCAAACGACTTGGGACGTGGTCAGCAGAGTTGTAGACTCGAGCCACATGACTTGGACTCGAGTCTGACTCGAGCCAGAGACAGTAGCCGCAGCATCCACCCTTGCAAAATAACCTGCAACAGGTTGGCTAGTGAAACTCACACTCACACAGCTAGCGAACAGATTACTGATTTGCTGTACAGCTATAGGATCGACCGGGTGCAGCGCAAATATCAAATTGTAGGAAGAGAGGATTGTCATAATAAATGGATATGTAGCTCCAAAAATGGGTTGGTGATCAAGAATATTAACTGTTTTTGCAAGCTCACCATCAGTGGGGCTACAATTACTAGCATAGGCCTACTGGTATTTTGGTATGTAACAATTGCTTATAATGTATAATTTACTTGAAGCTTACATTTGGAATTTGATGTTAACATTAATTATTACTGTGGAGAAGAAGCACCATAGGCACAGCTCTTCACATGCGCTCTCCAACCTCCTGCCATTGGAAGGTGCTTTTTCTTCTCTCTCTCTCTTGTTGAAATGTTTGCTGTTGCTTTCACATGTTTAAATGCATAGACCCTATGTGGTAAATCTATATTCCATCCAATACCACGATAATTGCTAGCCTTTCATCATTCCATCCCGTACCGTTTATTGCAAAATGTAGGCATTTCTGTTTGATGTTCGATAGGCCTACGACACATTTCCATTTAGCCAACCATTTGCTACCCTGTTCTGAGTGGGCGCGATGTTTATAATGCACAACGTTCGTAAGACTTATGAGGTAAAAGTTATGTTTATTGCATTAAAATGCATGGTTTCCTTTGTTCATATTTCCAGGGTTATGTCAGAGTTCCTATGTGTCATTTTTGTTGTGCTTAACAGGAGTGCACGCGCGCCTCAGTGCCCATAGAAATAATCTACGTGGCCTGCACCTCACGCCTTGGCGTCAGAACGTTGAATAAGAGACAAATATTATTCCATGTACATGTATGCATGGTGTTGAAATATCAGTAGTAATCATTAGGTCTGATTAAGACGAATGTACCAATGTAACAACGGATGTGGAAATGGCCTTTTACATTACAGAACCATTTCATTGGTTGTAATTGCCAATTGGATAATTGTATGGTCCTGGGGGTGAAGTGTTTATATTATGTGTGAGTTCCTGTTAAACAGATTCCATTTGGTTTGTCAAGGGGAGGCTTTGCAGGCTTTCCCTCTACCTGTGTCCGATCAGATAGGACAGGTTCAGCCTCATATAGAGGCTATTTCTTTTGGGCTGTGGCCTGTGTATAGTTGGTAAATCTTCATGTCTATTTTGGCTGATATGGTGCTTTTACCATTGGATCACCAAGACCAAGACCTGTAAATAAATGAACTCTGAGCACGTCAATCTGCCTTGCCTTCTGCTGATTCCATGCCCTTATGACTGAGGTCCCGATTTTACAATTACATAGGCTAATCAAAATGTGTTTTAGACAAAATAATGAAAAGAGCTGTCTGGTAGCCTCAATAAATGGAGAAAGATTTGTAGTTGAACAAATCGTTGCATGTATAGATTGGGTTTCTACTTGACTTGAGACTTGACTTGGAAACTGGTGACTCGACTTGACTTGCTCTTAGAGCGCCGGACTTGGACTTGATCAGAGTCTTTCACTTGGGGACTCAAACCTTTCACTTGAGACTCAAACCTTGTGACTTGAGACTTGCTTGCGGCTCGAATAATAGCGACTTGATCCCACCTCTGGTGGTCAGAAACGAGTGTCACCCAGTTGCATCGTCAGATCCGTCCGCAACAAGTACCCTTCATCTCCGCTGGATTCAAGGAGGCAGATGGCGCCTTCAGAATCCTTCGAACAACCCTCCACCGATGGCTCATCAACTTTCCCCTCCTCCCCTCCTTTTCTAAATCTACTTTTCTCATTCGTGAGTTTTGCCATTTGTTTACCACAATTGCACTTTGAGTTGCTAATGTGTACAAGATAAATAGGCCTTACTATACATGTAAGGTCTAGTCAACAACGCAGCCACTGCCAGCTAGCCTACTCCAGCAGTACTGTATCATTTCAATCATTTTAGTCAATAAGATTCTTGCTACGTAAGCTTAACTTTCTGAACATTCGAGACGTGTAGTCCACTTGTCATTCCAATCTCCTTTGCATTAGCGTAGCCTCTTCTGTAGCCTGTCAACTATGTGTCTATCTATCCCTGTTCTCTCCTCTCTGCACAGACCATACAAACGCTCCACACCGCGTGGCCGCGGCCACCCTAATCTGGTGGTCCCAGCGCGCACGACCCACGTGGAGTTCCAGGTCTCCGGTAGCCTCTGGAACTGCCGATCTGCGGCCAACAAGGCAGAGTTCATCTCAGCCTATGCCTCCCTCCAGTCCCTCGACTTCTTGGCACTGACGGAAACATGGATCACCACAGATAACACTGCTACTCCTACTGCTCTCTCTTCGTCCGCCCACGTGTTCTCGCACACCCCGAGAGCTTCTGGCCAGCGGGGTGGTGGCACCGGGATCCTCATCTCTCCCAAGTGGTAATTCTCTCTCTCTCCCCTTACCCATCTGTCTATCGCCTCCTTTGAATTCCATGCTGTCACAGTTACCAGCCCTTTCAAGCTTAACATCCTTATCATTTATCGCCCTCCAGGTTCCCTCGGAGAGTTCATCAATGAGCTTGATGCCTTGATAAGCTCCTTTCCTGAGGACGGCTCACCTCTCACAGTCCTGGGCGACTTTAACCTCCCCACGTCTACCTTTGACTCATTCCTCTCTGCCTCCTTCTTTCCACTCCTCTCCTCTTTTGACCTCACCCTCTCACCTTCCCCCCCTACTCACAAGGCAGGCAATACGCTCGACCTCATATTTACTAGATGCTGTTCTTCCACTAACCTCATTGCAACTCCCCTCCAAGTCTCCGACCACTACCTTGTATCCTTTTCCCTCTCGCTCTCATCCAACACTTCCCACACTGCCCCTACTCGGATGGTATCGCGCCGTCCCAACCTTCGCTCTCTCTCCCCCGCTACTCTCTCCTCTTCCATCCTATCATCTCTTCCCTCTGCTCATACCTTCTCCAACCTATCTCCTGATTCTGCCTCCTCAACCCTCCTCTCTTCCCTTTCTGCATCCTTTGACTCTCTATGTCCCCTATCCTCCAGGCCGGCTCGGCCCTCCCCTCCCGCTCCGTGGCTCGACGACTCATTGCGAGCTCACAGAACAGAGCTCCGGGCAGCCGAGTGGAAATGGAGGAAAACTCGCCTCCCTGCGGACCTGGCATCCTTTCACTCCCTCCTCTCTACATTTTCCTCCTCTGTCTCTGCTGCTAAAGCCACTTTCTACCACTCTAAATTCCAAGCATCTGCCTCTAACCCTAGGAAGCTCTTTGCCACCTTCTCCTCCCTCCTGAATCCTCCTCCCCCTCCCCCCCCCCCCTCCTCCCTCTCTGCAGATGACTTCGTCAACCATTTTGAAAAGAAGGTCGACGACATCTGATCCTCGTTTGCTAAGTCAAACGACACCGCTGGTTCTGCTCAAACTGCCCTACCCTGTGCTCTGACCTCTTTCTCCCCTCTCTCTCCAGATGAAATCTCGCTTCTTGTGACGGCCGGCCGCCCAACAACCTGCCCGCTTGACCCTATCCCCTCCTCTCTTCTCCAGACCATTTCCGGAGACCTTCTCCCTTACCTCACCTCGCTCATCAACTCATCCCTGACCGCTGGCTACGTCCCTTCCGTCTTCAAGAGAGCGAGAGTTGCACCCCTTCTGAAAAAACCTACACTCGATCCCTCCGATGTCAACAACTACAGACCAGTATCCCTTCTTTCTTTTCTCTCCAAAACTCTTGAACGTGCCGTCCTTGGCCAGCTCTCCCGCTATCTCTTTCAGAATGACCTTCTTGATCCAAATCAGTCAGGTTTCAAGACTAGTCATTCAACTGAGACTGCTCTTCTCTGTATCACGGAGGCGCTCCGCACTGCTAAAGCTAACTCTCTCTCCTCTGCTCTCATCCTTCTAGACCTATCGGCTGCCTTCGATACTGTGAACCATCAGATCCTCCTCTCCACCCTCTCCGAGTTGGGCATCTCCGGCGCGGCCCACGTTTGGATTGCGTCCCTACCTGACAGGTCGCTCCTACCAGGTGGCGTGGCGAGAATCTGTCTCCTCGCCACGCGCTCTCACCACTGGTGTCCCCCAGGGCTCTGTTCTAGGCCCTCTCCTATTCTCGCTATACACCAAGTCACTTGGCTCTGTCATAACCTCACATGGTCTCTCCTATCATTGCTATGCAGACGACACACAATTAATCTTCTCCTTTCCCCTTCTGATGACCAGGTGGCGAATCGCATCTCTGCATGTCTGGCAGACATATCAGTGTGGATGACGGATCACCACCTCAAGCTGAACCTCGGCAAGACGGAGCTGCTCTTCCTCCCGGGGAAGGACTGCCCGTTCCATGATCTCGCCATCACGGTTGACAACTCCATTGTGTCCTCCTCCCAGAGCGCTAAGAACCTTGGCGTGATCCTGGACAACACCCTGTCGTTCTCAACCAACATCATGGCGGTGGCCCGTTCCTGTAGGTTCATGCTCTACAACATCCGCAGAGTACGACCCTGCCTCACACAGGAAGCGGCGCAGGTCCTAATCCAGGCACTTGTCATCTCCCGTCTGGATTACTGCAACTCGCTGTTGGCTGGGCTCCCTGCCTGTGCCATTAAACCCCTACAACTCATCCAGAACGCCGCAGCCCGTCTGGTGTTCAACCTTCCCAAGTTCTCTCCACGTCACCCCGCTCCTCCGCTCTCTCCACTGGCTTCCAGTTGAAGCTCGCATCCGCTACAAGACCATGGTGCTTGCCTACGGAGCTGTGAGGGGAACGGCACCGCAGTACCTCCAGGCTCTGATCAGGCCCTACACCCAAACAAGGGCACTGCGTTCATCCACCTCTGGCCTGCTCGCCTCCCTACCACTGAGGAAGTACAGTTCCCGCTCAGCCCAGTCAAAACTGTTCGCTGCTCTGGCCCCCCAATGGTGGAACAAACTCCCTCACGACGCCAGGACAGCGGAGTCAATCACCACCTTCCGGAGACACCTGAAACCCCACCTCTTCAAGGAATACCTAGGATAGGATAAGTAATCCTTCTCACCCCCCCCCCCTTAATGATTTAGATGCACTATTGTAAAGTGGCTGTTCCACTGGATGTCAGAAGGTGAATTCACCAATTTGTAAGTCGCTCTGGATAAGAGCGTCTGCTAAATGACTTAAATGTAAATGTAAATGTATGTAACATATAGCATTGACAAATCCCCATTGACATCTGTGCTGCGGACGTATAACAGGACCGAAACAATAGAATCACTTTGAATTACCTGGAGGAGAATAATACATTGTAAACTTTACATACATTTCCAAATGAGGAACGAAGAACATGTATAGGAGTTTTATTTCACAGATGAAATACATAATAATATATTGACAGTATCTGTAGAAAATCCCTTCTGAACCCTTTCCCTGACCCCTTGGAGATTCTCAGGCTGCATCAAGTAGGTTTTACCATCCCCAACCAGAGTCTGACTATTGTCTTGCAGTAGAGGGCAATTCACACCTCTGTTGTTAGGGAGGTTTACTAGGGAACCCTCTGAGAAAGTCCCAGAGAGGGAGTCACAAGGTCTCCCCAACTCCCAGGGTCAGAGAGAGGGTTCAGAGGGGATTTTCTACAGTACAGTAGCATGGGCTAGCTAGATGGTGGTTGGTAGAATAAAGTGACTGGATTTGAACATATATAGTAATAATGCTTACAGTAGGTTGGATGGGTACATTGTGGTTGAATGATGTTAGAGGTAGATTGTTTAACCTTTATTTAACTGGGCAAGTCGGTTAAGATCAAATTCTTATTTACAATGACGGCCTAGCCGGGCCAAACCCTCTCCTAACCCGGACGACGCTGCCTAGACATAGACTTGAAATCACTGGCCACTTTAATTATGGAACATTAGTCACTTTAATAATGTTTACATATCTTTGCTTTACTCATCTCATATGTACAGTGCCTTGCGAAAGTATTCGGCCCCCTTGAACTTTGCGACCTTTTGCCACATTTCAGGCTTCAAACATAAAGATATAAAACTGTATTTTTTGGTGAAGAATCAACAACAAGTGGGACACAATCATGAAGTGGAACGACATTTATTGGATATTTCAAACTTTTTTAACAAATCAAAAACTGAAAAATTGGGCGTGCAAAATTATTCAGCCCCCTTAAGTTAAGGGGTGATGCCTCTAGCACCCCTGCGATGCAATGCCTTAGACTGCTACACCACTCAGGATGCCTTAAAATCCCGTGTAGCATAGGTAGTGGTGCAGTAGCAACAGTCGTGTATGTGTCTAATGTATGGAAAGAAGACAGCTTCTAGCTTTACAAAAGGCAAATATTTTATTACCAAGTCTCTTGTGAATTGATCCCAGTGAATTGATACCATTTGTGTCATGGATGTGATTAGGGAGCAGGAACTCTCAGTGGGTTGTCGGCACCAGAGTGGGAACGTGACTGGCCTTTTTAATTTGTATTTATTTAGGTTTATTTAACCTCTATTTAACCAGGAAGGGCTTATTGAGATTTGAAACATCTTGTTCAAGAGCGTCCTGGCCAAGATAGGCAGCACCAAGTCATTACACAATTACAGACAGACAACATGAAACACTACAAGTAATCGAGTATAAACCATAGAAATCACAGGAGTATAATGAAATCATAAAACAGCAAATTAAAAACATTGACAGGTCAAGGAATCAGCCTCAAAATCCTTCATCAGTGATTAAAATACACCAATCGGGACAAGTTCTTCCAGATTATAACTATTTTGTAAGGTGTTCCAAGCCGACAGCGTAGAGTACATGAAAGCCCTTTACCCAAATTCAGTTCGGACATTTGGACCAGTTAGCAGGATAAAGTCCTGCGAACAAAGAGAGTATCCAACACATTTCTGAAGAATAAAAATGCCCAAATAAAATGGTAGTAAACCCAAAATGGCTTAGATCTACAGTGGTAAGGGGACGGGTGTGCAGCTACAATCTCGGCCTTGTCTGGTCTTGGAACACTGGCTGTGTTCTTGGGTGGTTGTCTTGGAAGTTGTACATGGTGTCACGGATCCACCCGGTACTGCTGCTCATTCTGTTCACCAGTTCCAGAGCAGAGGCCGATGTCACCGGCTTTCTAGGCATCACTGAACGGGATTCATTATCATCAACCCCAGACTGTCTTGTCTGATTACACAGCACAATTACAAGTGGTACGAAAGCCAAAACAACACAGCACAGGTCCTCACCGACCAACAGACATTGTACCAATAATCGACAGAACACTGGTAAGCCAAGTTCCGGAAGGATCCGTGATACATGGGAGAGCGGGTCCTTGTGTCTTTTCAGTACATGCTCTACCAGGTCCAATCAGAAGTTCTATTTTGTTGGCTCGTAAATGTATTATTACTTTGTAATTTCTTATACCCCTTTTTCTCCCCAATTTCGTGGTATCCAATTGATAGTTACCGTCTTGTCTCATCGCTGCAACTCCCGTACGTACTCGGGAGAGGCGAAGGTTGAGAGCCGTGCGTCCTCCAAAATACGACCCAACCAAGCCGCACTGCTTCTTGACACAATGCCCGCTTAACCCGGAAGTCAGCAGGGCAAACATGTGTCGGAGGAACCCCTGGCGACCATACCAATTAGCAATTTTTGCACTTTTGCATAAGATTTACAGACTAAATCTGCCTGGTGTCTACCCTTCCTGAAAATAAAATGACAAGGTATGACAAGCATTACTGGGAAAACAGGGAAATTGTGTAACTTCCGCAAGCCTACAAAGATGTGAAACAATGATAATGGGATTAGCTTCTCCCCAGCCCTAGACAATATGTCTCCAGTCACCATGGCCCTTTATAGAATTCATGACCTGTCCATTGCAAAGCCATCCCATTTTACCTGCCAGGTGTTTGTTCCGTCTGGAGCTACAACATGTTGGGGGTACTCGAGAACCAGAGTTGGGAAACAGTGATCTACGGTGTGAGTCTAACACATGTTGAAATCCGAAAACTTGTAAGGGTACAATGTAATCCATTCACTTGTGGTGTAACTTAATGGGTTGGTTCTGGCTGGCTTGGAGCAGTGGTCAATTCACTTGTGGTTTCCTGTGACAGACAAATAATACATAAGCAACAAGACAACAATGCCAAATCAGTCTTTTATACGTGTAAGCGAAAAGCATTATTGATGACTGTTTTGATAAGCAGTGTGCATATTCTTATTTCTAGCCCAGGTGGTAAAGCATAAAGCACGGTAGACCCCTGAGGTGGAACTCGTTGTGCATAGGTTTGCCTGCTCTGGAGTGGAGAGCGACAATCTACGTTTTGTGATATCTTACAGACTCCGATGATGCAGTTGTTCAATGGGTTCCAGGTTTTCTTTTGCTAGGAGTTAGGTGAGGAGTCGATTGTGGTACATTGGAAGTCTCAGCAGCCATGGGCAATCCACTAATTTCTGTGCTACCTCCGACATCAGCCTTCATAACATAGATAAATGGGGAAGTTTAAAAGACAACTGGCCAGGGTCTCACACTATTATCTATTCTACAATTTAGCCTACCGATTAATAGAACCATGGCTTCACTATATAATACAGTGGACATCCGAATTCCACTGTCATCCTACCTCCAGCTCACGTTGTTCAAGTTAGGGCCGTTTTCACATGTGAAATTTGGTTCTCGGGAGCATTGGTGAGAATCATACAAAACACGATTTGCATTCAAAGACCTGGACCATTTCAGGATGCAATTTGTGAGATGCTACAAGATATTAGCAAGCTTGGTTGTTTACAATGGACAAAAAGACTCACCTGGGTACGATATTGCGTGTCACTCATGCTTTTTTTACCCCTTTTTCCTGGTATCCAATTGTTGTAGTAGCTACTGTCTTGTCTCATCGCTACAACTCCCGTACGGGCTCGGGAGAGACGAAGGTTGAAAGTCATGCGTCCTCCGATACACAACCCAACCAAGCCGCACTGCTTCTTAATAACACAGCGCGCATCCAACCCGGAAGCCAGCCGCACCAATGTGTTGGAGGAAACACCATACACCTGGCAACCTTGGTTAGCGCGCACTGCGCCCAGCCCACCACAGGAGTCGCTGCTGTGCGATAAGACAAGGATATCCCTACCGGCCAAGCCCTCCATAACCCGGACGATGCTAGGCCAATTGTGCGTCGCCCCACGGACCTCCCGGTCGCGGCCGGTTACGACAGAGCCTGGGCGCGAATCCAGGGTCTCTGGTGGCACAGCTGGCGCTGCAGTACAGCACCCTTAACTTTAAAAAAAGGTGAAATTGCAACAAAAACAAAAAACTATCTGGAACCTTCTATAACATTTACCTAAAAATAAACATTGGAGACATTTGTGGACCAGGTTGAAATTGAACCTCCAATTACTTTACATTCCATCTAACACAAACTACAAAGTTCTCTCTCTCTCAGCATTTTATCTGCTAAAAAGTCAGTTTGATTAAAATGTTTTGCTATGTGGACTGTAGAATAATTACGTGAAAATATGTCGCCAAATGGATGGAAATATAGCTACGCGCGCACACACACACACACACACACACACACACACACACACACACACACACACACACACACACACACACACACACACACACACACACACACACACACACACACACACACACACACACACCAATTTTTGGGTGCCATATTATGACATGCTTAATATGTTCCAGAGGAGTGCACTGCTAGCCTCTGCCAAATGTCTCTGTTTACATTATGAGTGAAGAATGCAAGTACATGGACCTAATGCTCTAACATGAGAGGTTACAACTGATATCAAGCCATAACATTATGCATCTGCTTTTCCTGACAAGGACATTTTTGAAGTGGAATGAAATATTACTCTGTTCAATAAATCTCTACACATAACGTGATATATGTTAACATTTTGACATATCCCTATCTGCAACACCACCTACAGGTGTTGGATCTTCATTTGAGCCAGTTTGCTACAGCAGGAAAATGATCCTGCAGCAACAGGAAATGTGAATTATTATGTGAATTATAATTAATCCATTGCCATTTTTTTGTAGGGGTTGACACATTGTTTCATAAGGGAAAATCAAAGTGGAAATTACAAACTTCAGAAGCCTTTTAAAACCTCAAAAACACTACACGTTTTACATTTCCTGCACTGCAGGATCAGTTCTACAGCAACAAGGTGATCAAATTAAGATCCTACAGTGGTAGGAGGAAAAACAGGACCAAAATGAGTTACAGTTGGGGTCCTATCTACCATAAACAGTGTACTCTCTAGTGTCGATAAAATACAACAGTTGTGTGTGGACGTGCAGTATCACACCACACAACTGCCCGTCTTCCTCTTTACTGATAATTCTGTTGATATACAGCATCTGACTGAGCATTCTTAGTAACTTCTCTGTATAGTGTCTCGAGAAGAGGGAAGTTCTAAATCATTGGTTTGGTTCAGATACAGTATAGTGGCAGTTGGTTCACAGTGTTCCATGGTTTCCTGCTTTTGGGACCCAACTACCCCCGGAGTTAGTGGTTAGCTAGCCTAGCGGTTAGCTGTCGGGACCAGCTCCACAGAGTTAGCGGTTAGCCTAGAGGTTAGCTCTCAGGACCAGCATTCCTCAGAACACACCCGATGATTTATTAGTCTAACACCCACAGAACCCTCAGAGGCATATGGTGCCGTCTTCCCACTGGAACACACATCTCGGTAGAGGATGAAAGGAGAGGCGAGGATCTGCCTCGTAGACAGAGATCTGGTGATCTCACAGTTTGTCATCCGCCATCAGGATACACTGGAAGTACATCTGTGATTCTGTTTTCTTGATCTGTTTTATTGAGAGAGGCAAAGCCCTGTCAAGTATATGCCAATCATATGCAGCTCTGTCAACAATGGTACCCAGGTACCAATAAGAAATAAGAGATTGGAGTTGTATTCCATTTTCTCCAAATGATCAAATCTAGTGCATGTGAGAGCTTACCGAGTCAGAAGCGGAGCCTTTTACTCACTGTGTAACGTTTTTTTGGTTCGGTTGGTGCACATGTACGGCTGCCATGGAAACCTTTATAATAGTAGTCCATTAAGAATCCCCATGGGGACCGAGTTCTCTAACCATGCTCAATAACCTGAACCTTCACTCCCACACACACACACACACACACACACACACACACACACACACACACACACACACACACACACACACACACACACACACACACACACACACACACACACACACACACACACACACAGAAGTGCTGGAGTCATAGCAACATATATCCTCTCACAACAATTAGATTTTGTGAAACATAACCAAATGGGGACCAAACCCAACGGGAACCTTATACAACTGTTGGCAGAACCTTCAGTGTTGGGCGGTATCTCCAAAGTTAATCTGTCCCAGCTGAAAAAAAAATCACTCAATCCTGGTTAAACATTCAATACAAAATTAATCATTCTCAGGAGCAACATGAGAATTTCATGACCCCCCCATCTCCCTCCTTTACTCCTCCTCCCTTCACTCCCTCCTTCCAGTCCCTCCTTCT
This sequence comes from Oncorhynchus masou masou, assembly GCF_036934945.1. Classification (NCBI taxonomy): domain Eukaryota; kingdom Metazoa; phylum Chordata; class Actinopteri; order Salmoniformes; family Salmonidae; genus Oncorhynchus; species Oncorhynchus masou. The sequence continues at coordinate 39,281,666 of NC_088243.1, forward strand.
TCATGCCACTGGTCTTAGTTCATCACATACTTGTCGACACTCTTTCTGCTGCGGCGGTGACAAAGCCCGTCTTTCATTTCCTCCCCAGCCTGCTAGTGGGAAACAGCGCTGTCGCAAGCGCCCAGGAGCACCATCTGCCACGGCCCCTTAGAGCAGATGATAAAGTTAGCATCTTCCCACACCCTCCTCCTCATCACACAAACACAAACACACACACACACACACACACACACACACACACACACACACACACACACACACACACACACACACACACACACACACACACAGAGTGTCTTCCTTCCTCCTTTTCCAGGAACTGGTCGATGAGTCAGAGTGCCAGCTGAGCATGCCGAGCTCAAAGCTGACCAGGTCTCACTCTACTCCTGGGGTCCCATAGGGAGGATGCAGAGGGAGTGTGATTGTGTGTGTATGTGTATGTGTATTTGTATGTGTGTGTGTGTGTGTGTGTGTGTGTGTGTGTGTGTGTGTGTGTGTGTGTGTGTGTGTGGGCAACAAGGGGGTGAGTGAGGAAGAGGAGAGAGAGGGAAAGTGGGGTGAGGAGGAAGTGCACACACACACACACACCCCCAGTGGAGGCTACTCAGAGGAGGAAAGGGAGGACCATCCTCTTCACTGAATTTCATAAAAGTTATCATTTTTAGAATACAGCCAATGTTCCCTCTAATTTTGGGGGGCACTGATCACATTTCGGGTCTTGTGAGTGGAAACTTGAATGTTGTGAGAATTTTGTGCAACTTCCGGCATGCTTTTACAGTGAACACAGGATGTATAGTGACCGACCGCCTTGATTCGGTCTTATGTAGCAAAATTTGAAATTGTGTTTTTTACATTGGATAAAAGCAGAGACACGGAGCTACAAAATGTTATATCATACACTGCATTTGATGAACAATTGAAAATGTATTCTGCTTTGAAAGTTGAAACACTTGTAACCTCACTTGAGAAAATGGCCTTTGAATATTTTGGCAAGTACCTACTGGAGAGCTCTTCTTTGTCCACACCCATTCAGCATCGTTCACACTCTCTTAAGCTTTAGCCCCACCCATCTCTTTAAGGGTTGATCCTAGCATTCTGTCCTAACAACAGCAGTCAAGCACCCAAGCTAACTGGCTAACGTTGGCTAGCTGGCATGCTACTTCCAGACACAAATGAGAGAACAGCTCACTCTGACCATTTTACTCTCCCTAGCAGAGCTGGTTAGGCTGTTTTTATGTTATCCAGAGCGTTGATGACTGCAACTGTGCTGCTTGCAACATTTTCATTTTTTTGCCAACGTGTACTGACACTGGCCATATTCAACTGGTGTTGAGCGCTTGTAAATTCGTCAGTTATTCCACTCTCTGGTACTCTCAGACAAGAGTGCTCTGAAATCGGAGTAGATAGCCAGAGCGAATTTACCAGCTATTTCTATCAACAGTGACATTCTATTGACATGGTTACTTGCATAGTGGAGTCTTTTGTTAAGACATGTAGCTAGCCACCTAGTTAAACAATGAAACATAATCCCAACTCATGACATTACTACCCTGCATGAATCTGCAGGAAGCTAACCAACCAGGTTCAATGTTAGCTAGCTAACATTAGGCAATAACTATTAAAGCAAATGGCTCTGAGAAATTAATAATAAGATCATACACGTAATATTAGCTAGTGAGCCAGCCAATTAACATTACCTAGCTAGCTAACAATACACTTTAACTTGAAATGAAAACGACTTTCTGTTAAAATTAGAAACCTGTAATATCTGAAAACGTAGCTAGCTAGACCAGCGGTTCCCAACCACCAGTACCGGTCCGCACTGAAAGGATAAATATATATATATTTTAAATCTGTAAAATAAAATAATCATTATATACAATTGCAGGCTATTTGTGCAGTAATTACCTTGAACATGGTGCAGTCTGTTGGTCCTTTTTTCACCACTCACAACAGTTTACAGATTTTGAACTTGAGTAATGCGCACGCCACAAGTTCATCACGGTCTGCGTGAGCTGTGCTGCCCACCAACTCTGTACAAGCTAGCTACGTTAGCTGACATGAATAAAAACAAACGTCACTGGAGAGCTCCTTTGAAGGGGTAAGGGAGATGGAAGTCCCACTGACGATGTCTATAATGCAGAGAGCGCAGAGCCCGAGACTGCAAAAAAAAGAAAGCCTCATTCAATAGAAAATATGATGAGTCCTACCTAAAATAGGGCTTTATTGCGACAGGTGACTTACATGCTCCAAGCCCTCTGTGCGTAGTAAGTCGAGATCTAAGAAACGAGGCAATGAAGCCCTCATAACTGCTTCGGGCGCATTGAATCCAAGCACCCTGCATTTAAAGACAAACCTGATGAATTCTTTGACCGAATAAACATGAACAAGAAGGACAAGAAGCAAGTCTTGAAAGCCTCTGCATCGACAAACGTGGCTGCACTATGAGCATCATACTTAGTGACTAGCCGTATTGCTAAGGCCAAGAAGCTTTTCACTATTGGCAAGGAGTTGATTCTCCCTGCTGCTAAGGATATTTGCTGTGAACTCTTAGGAGAGGCTGCAGTTAAAAAGTTAGCACAGGTTCTTTTTTCAGCTACCACTTTCACTAGGCTAATTGATGAAATAGTGGAGGACGTTGTGGCACAATTGTTAGAGAGGTTTAACGAGTCACCATGGCATGCAATCCAGGTCGACGAATCTACCGATGTCAACAACAAGGCAATAATGCTTGTTTATGTGCGATACTATATGTGATGTGCATGAGGATGTGTTGTGTGCGCTGTTCCTGTCGGCTAACACAACAGCCTCAGAACTATTCAAGTCTGTGGATGATTACATGTCAAGAATATTGTATTGGTCATTCTGTGTGGGCGTGTGCACGGATGGGGCTGCTACCATGACTGGACGGCTGTCTGGTTTCACTACCCAGGTTAAAGAGGTTGTGCCTGAATGTCATTCACAGAGAAATGCTGGCTAGCAGAAAAATTTGACCTAAATTTAACGTCATATTGAATGATGTTATAAACATTATTAATCACATCAAGCACTCGCGTCTGTTTGTGCAGCTTTGTGAGGAAATGAAGTCAGATTGCTATCCAAGGGGAGATCGCTTGCCAGAGTGTTTGAGTTACGAGAGCTGGTACAGAGATTTGTTTCTGATAAAAAGTCACCACTGGCAACACATTTTAATGACGAGGAATGGGTCGCAAAACTTGCTTACCTGTGCGACATATTCAACCTGCTCAACGAAATCAATCTGTCACTTCAGGGGAGAATGACAACTGTCTTTAAGTTGGCAAATAAAGTGGCTGCATTCAAAGCCAAACTGGAACTGTGGGGACGACGAGTGGACAGGGGCATATTTGAAATGTTCCAAACATTAACGTGATTTTTGGAGAGACTGAGACTGGGCCGTCTTTCTCCCAACTGGTGCGCGAGCATCTAGCTTCGCTGTCAACGGAATTCGAGCCTTACTTCCCAACTGCCAAAGACCCACGGAGTGTGAAGAAATGGATCCGTGACCTATTTGTGAATGTCCCAGGCAAATCGTCCATGTCCGTGCAGGAAGAAGATCAACTCCTTGAGGCTGGACATAAGGAACACCCTTCGGGTGTCACTGTCTCCCTACACCCCTAGATGGGACCTTCTTGTTGCCGGGAAACAAGCTCAGGGCCTCACTGATTCAGTGACATGGTGAGTTGCAATGATTTTATTATATGGTTATTAGAGAAAAGTATGCACTTTATGTTTTTATAATATCATCATGTTAGACCTACTTAAACTAAAACGTTATGAAAAAGCGGCTATACCAAAGGCCTAAACTCAGATCCTGAAAAGGTTTTACAGCTACATCATTGAGAGCATCCTGGCGGGTTGCATCACTGCCTGGTATGGCAACTGCTCTGCCTCCGAACGCAAGGCAGTACATCACCTGGGCCAAGCTTTCTGCCATCCATGACCTCTATACCAGGCGGTGTCAGAGGAAGGACTGAAAATTGTCAAAGACTCCAGGCACTCTAGTGCAAGCGGTACCAGAGCGCCAAGTCTAGGTCCAAGAGGCTCCTAAATAGCTTCTACCCCCAAGCCATAAGACTCCTGAACAGCTAATCAAATGGCTACCCAGACTATTTGCATTAGCACAGCTGAAAACTGTTGTCCTGATTAAAAAGCAATACAACTGGCCTTCTTTAGACTAGTTGAGCATCTGGAGCATCAGCATTTGTGGGTTCAATTACAGGCTCAAAATGGACAGAAACAAGGAAGAGTTGCAAAGTAAAAGCCATGTCTCAGACTGAACAATAAAAGAAAAGATTAAGCTGGGCAAAAGAACACAGACACTGGACAGAGGAATTCTGCCTAGAAGGCCAGCATCCCGTAGTCGCCTCTTCACTGTTGATATTGAGACTGGTGTTTTTGGGGGACTATTTAACCTCTTACATCTTCGCAACTCTTTGCGAAGCCTGTATAGCCATTCTGCTGGGGACAGCCTAGCTCTGCCTAGTTGCATTCGCTCAGGAAGAGGTGAATTGGCAGACTTCGGAGACTCTCTGGGGAACTCGGGTAGCCTCAGGTTCTCTCGGGAAGGGCGCCATCGGGGACTTCCAGGATGTCCCAGAGGCGTGTTGGAAATCAAACCTCCTCTCCGTCTTTCGCTCCCGTATTCTCCCATTGATTCGAATGGTCAAGGCGATGAGCGAGTCGAGATCCTTTGGTAGTTCCCGGGCTGCAAGCCTTTCTTTTACTTCTTCCTATATTAAGTGCAGGAACATGTCAAACAGTGCTTCCGGGTTCCAGGCACTCTCAGCTGCCAATGTTCCAGGCACTCTCAGCTGCCTCTCTCTCGGACAATGGAGCATTGAAAACTTTCTTCACCTCCGCCACAAACTCCTCCAGACTGAAGCATACGGCCGACTGTTGATCACATACTGCCGTAGCCCAGGTGAGAACCCTCCTGGACATCAGCGTGATGAGGTATGCTATCTTAGAGTGGTCCGAGGGGAAGGAGGAGGGCTGCAGCTCAATGATGAGGGAACACTGAGCGAGAAACGCCCGACACGTGCCCGACTCTCCATCGAAGCGTTCCGGGGGAGGTAAGCGAAGTGTTCCCGGGAAATCGGGGTGGCCGGGGAGGCTGTGCTGCTGACAGCCGGGTTACTGAGGGGCTGGGAAGTTGCCGTCGTGGTAGGCTGCCTAACAGACAACCCGCGGAATTGCTCCAGTCATGGTCATGGCGTTCAGCCAAGGTCTGGAACCCTTCCATAAGACCACGAAGCAACTCCCCATGCCTTCCAATGGTTGCTCCTTGGGAGGTGAGGGCGTTGCGGAGCTGGTCCAAGTCTGCTTGGTCAGTCTTGGCCAGTTCGTACTTTCTGACTGTACTGCATGATTGTAGCGGGTTTACTAACACATTAGTTATAGTAGCTATGTTGACTATGACAGCTAATATGGAGATGTTCTAGGCTCTGTGTAACTGTTATAATGTGATGGTTTGGCTTGGAAATATGTTTTTGCCTGGTCACAGACAGCTAAAGTGTTGTTCACTGAAGTCCACAAGCAAAGGCAAAAGGTGAGATGAGGAGAGCACGTAGATACGAGAAAGAATTATACAATGATAAAATGGATTATGATGTTTCTATGTGGCTGCTATGAGAGTGACCTGTGTTTGTGTGTGATCAAGCGTGTATTCATTCCGCCGATTCTGTTGAAAAACTTTTCTTAAATGGAAGCAAACGGAACAAAATGGGGATAAACATACCTGAATTTGTCCAATAGAAACGCTTGTTTTCAAATGTTGGACTAATGATTACACCCTCGAACAGCTAGATGCAGGCAAGAGTGTGCAAGGTGGTATCGAATGTGTCAATGTCTGTCACCTTGATTACTCAAATTTCTCTCGACCTGTGCACCTACAGTACATTGTAAACTTTCATTCATAGGCTAGGTTGTAGCAACCTCATGATGGGTATAGGGACAATTAGAGTATCATGTAGCAGCCTAAACATATCGATGTTACATTGAACTGGGTGAATGGAATATGAATGACAGTCATCCAGTATGCAGTATTAGAAATAAGGCCATGCTCATGCTAAAAAATAATCAACCGCCACTGACACACACACACACACACACACACACACACACACACACACACACACACACACACACACACACACACACACACACACACACACACACACACACACACACACACACACACACACACACACACACAGAGTGTCTTCCTTCCTCCTTTTCCAGGAACTGGTCGATGAGTCCGAGTGCCAGCTGAGCATGCCGAGCTCAAAGCTGACCAGGTCTCACTCTACTCCTGGGGTCCCATAGGGAGGATGCAGAGGGAGTGTGATTGTGTGTGTATGTTAATGTGTATTTGTATGTGTGTGTGTGTGTGTGTGTGTGTGTGTGTGAGGGCAACAAGGGGGTGAGTGAGGAAGAGGAGAGAGAGGGAAAGTGGGGTGAGGAGGAAGTGCACTCCGCCTGCAATTGTTTTTGGGCAGGTTGTGCAATTAAAGTAGATTAATATAATCAGATTTTACTTAAAGGCTGATGTGTATCTTACCGCCACAACCAACAAATATTTTAATGGCACAGTAAATCAGCTCAATCTAATAATGTAGCAATCAATCCCCAGATGATGAGCTGTATCTGTTATGGAACTACCTCAGAGTAACAACTGCAACACGTCTCGGATACCAGGGACTGAGAGCAAAGAAGCGTCAGGAGATATTTCATTAAGACAACAGTTCAATTAACAGCTCAATTAGCCAAGGTAATTAGGGGCTCTGTTGGAACAAAAACCTGCACACACTCAGTGCATTCTAGTGCAGGACCAGGGTTGCTAAACCCCGTTGCAGGCCACATAATCCCACTTAATCGATGGACAGAAATGTTTGGCTCAAACTGCCTGGAAGGAGAGAGGACGTTCTATTTCTAGTTCAATCTGAGCTTCCACTACACTGATTTCAAAAAGGCTAATTCAAGTTAATGGAACTTTGGGTCTTTGTAAAATAATTGATAACCTCAGCTCTGAGAGGCACTGTGTAACCTGCCCCTGAACAAGACAGTTAACCCACTGTTCCTTAGGCCGTCATTGTAAATAAGACTTTGTTCTTAACTGACTTGCCTAGTTAAATAAAGGTAAAAATATATATATATATAAAAAAAATCGGTTATATCGATGTTACATTGAACTGGGTGAATGGAATATGAATGACAGTCATCCAGTATGCAGTATTAGAAATAAGGCCATGCTCATGCTCAAAAATAATCAACCGCCACACACACACACACACACACACACACACACACACACACACACACACACTTAAATACAAACGTATTTTAACCCAACCCTGTGTTAAACATTCACAAAAGGCCTTTGTTTCAGTTGAATATGTACCTTGCAGTTTGCCAGGTGAGGCTTAGCCCTGGTGGGGGGAATCTGATGTTTAAGCCCCCACGAGTGTATAGTCGTCTGGCAGAGATCAAACCCCCGGAGCCCCTACTCAGTCAATTAGGATCCACCCACCAGCAGATATGGGGCCCAATTAGCTGGCTTGCATTATAGGACCCTCTCTCTCCCCTCTGTGGGGCATTGGAGCCATTAGAGGTATGGACACACACCTGATGACACGTCCTTCATAGGCTTGATGCTATCTGAGTGTGTTTGTACGTGTGTGTGGAGTTGGAATGACCTCCGGTGAGTGGGAGACATCCCCACCTGCCCTTGTGCTGCCCTCCCTGGAGTGAGTGAGTAGGCCTGGTCCTGCTCCACAGACCTGTTCTGTAATAAGAGGAGACAGTGCAGGCTGCAGCAAGACCAGAGCTCCTGTTCTATATGAGATGACCTCGCATATGAACCCACCTCATTATAAGGAGAAATGTCATACATTCTCTCCAAATAGCTATGGGAATCACTTTTGCAGGGCCAATAAGAGAACATACTGGAAATGGTATTGTCAGTGCTGAGGTGACAGTCACCAGTGTAGGGGTACTGTTTGACACATGCGGACTACACAGCATCATTTCAAACCCAAACCCCAACTTGATGCCTTGTTTTCGGTGGCATCTGAACCCAGGTTTTGCTTTGTATAAATCTTGTGACAGACAGGATGACTGGCTGTTCGTCAGCGGCAGTTGAAGTGAGGAGAGCTATTTGTTGCCACATCCAGCCCCACACTTCCCTGTATGCTGTGTTACTTCATCTCTCCCCAACAGCTGTGCCTCCTGACCACTATCTGGCAACCGCAGCCTCCGTATGGCATGTGATTCGCACGTAGAACTGCATAGGGAGCATCGCAGCGACCTGCCGCCCCGGCTTCCTGTCCCAGGCCCTATGCGCCTGGCGTCGCAACAGCACATCCTACAGTTAATCTGTGGCCACCCCCTGCCCCCCTTATCCTCCTCTCCTTCCTCCTCCCTGACCAACCGACTGAACTACCGGCTTCCTGCCAGCTGCTACTGGTCATACATGAGACACTCCACAGCTCTCTCACTGCCTTTATCTCGCTCGGTGCCTTTAACTCTCTCAGTACCTTTGGGTCGTTCAACCAATTCCGTCCCCTTTGAGAAGTTTAACTTGGTCAATTTCTTTGGTTAATTTCACCAAATTTTAGCTATCATAAAGAGCACATGCTCAACTTTCTAAAAACACGTTTTCCCATCTTCTCAAGGTTAAACTTAAAAAAAAGACTATAGTTAGTGCCTATTAAGTGCCAAATAAAGTAACATAAATCCCATTGTAACCGGGGGGAATGGAAGCTTGTTGTTTGCAAAACAAATAGTATTAATTGAATGCAAGCTTCAGCAAAAAATTACAGTTGTTAAAATATATTTATATATTTCAATATATTTCACAGCAATTTAGATGGTACAATGATTCTCTACACTATACATTGCTTGTTTTATCACAAACTGAAACTACTACAATTTTAGCAACCATGCAATGGCGGAGCGATTTCTACATAGTGCATCTTTCAAGGACACTTCATTTAATATAACAGGCTTTTAAAATTCAATATTGTTGCACAGTTTCTACTTAAAATATCATAGGTACGCAAAAGGCACTCTTTTTGTGGAACGATCCCTTTAACTCTCTCACTGCCCTTTAACTCTCTCACTGCCCTTTAACTCTCCCATTGCCTTTTAACTCTACCACTGCCCTTTAACTCTCTCACTTCCCTTTAACTCTCTCACTGCCCTTTAACTCTCCCACTGCCCTTTAACTCTCTCACTGCCCTTTAACTCTCTCACTGCCCCTTAACTCTCTCACTGCCCTTTAACTCTCCCACTGACGTTTAACTCTCCCACTGCTAGGCATTGATAGAGCATGGGAGATCTTTGACTTTCTCTCTGCTTGATATATTTGGACCATTGAATATGTTCAATTTTCTTCACCGCTGCACTGCGAAAAGAGACTATATTATGTGAACTTGGGTTGTCAGAGGGATAGGAGGCCGAAAGGAAATTGGCCGAGGTGATGTCTGGAGCAAAGTGTCCAAGAAACCATACAAAAAATGGCTGACGCTATAACATCATGTTTTTCTCTCTATTATCACCACAGATAAGGGTTCATTTTGAACTTCATGATAGTGTTCACTCAAACAGAGCAAATAGCAGAGACATTGTTCAGAGAGAGAGAGAGAGAGCAGAGTAGCATCATTGTGAGATGCTGAGTCATAGTGAATGGAGAAGTCAGACTCGGTCAGGGTCACTCAGCTTAGCATCCAACACTACAAGCAACCTTGTGTCATCTTACAACACAGTGCATGTACTGAAAGCTACGCCAGGTGACACACAGCAAAACACTGAGACTTGTTTTACAAGACACAGGAAATGAATTTATTTGAACTGAATACAAGATCTGATACATCAAAAGAATGGTTGAATGATTCAAATGGTAATTTCCCAATTCTACAGCAACCTGCTACATATGCAAGTGTGGCTCTATGAGTGTTTGAAGATCAACTGTATGTGCTAGATGCTTCACATATTTGCTCTGATCTTACCTTCACCTCTTTGGGGGTTTTGTCTGTGTACGTGTGTGTGTGCTTGAGTGTGTATGAACATGAGTGAACAGTGGGCTTGAAGAGACTGATACGAGGAACCGTGGCTTACCAGAAATAGGTCAGCCTTCACGCCCTGAGGCTGCCTCCACAGTTTTCATGTTAATCGCCAATACACTCTCGCTCCCTCATTCTTCCTTTGGTCTTTCCTCTCAATTAACGCCATTCCACTCTGCTTCTTTCTAACATCCCTCTGCTGTCCCAACATACACTCTCTATATGAAACATTAATGATGACAATACTAAGTGGATCCATATCAGGGGTTTTGTTTGAAGAGAAATTGCAGACTGGGGAGAATTCCTGCAGTGGCTCCTATAATTGGCCTGCAGCCATTCCTATGGCCTTCTGCTCTTTGAATAATGCATGGGCCCTTTTTTAACGAAGATTCTTTTTGTTGTTTTACTTCTGTAGGCTGTAGGGTGAAATTAGCATAGTCCTGTATCTGCATCTTAATAAGGGGACGGGTAATAAGGACCGGCGGCACTCAAAGCTAGCCTTGAAGAAATTAGGAAAATGTACGCTAAGGTTAACTTCAGTTGGTGGTCTATCTCAACCAGCAAAGGGCTACTTAAGTATGTATAAAGAATTGGTCTCCTGGGTGAGGAATATTGTTCCAAATTATTTTCTAAAGCTCAGTGGGTACAGTAATCAACTGTACTGTATCCATTCGGGCAGTGTAGAGGACGCCTCCTCTATGGCACAAAAAGGACCCCGGGACACGTGAGTCAGCAAGAGTTGGGCGGCCATGATGGAAATCTGGGCTTTAGAAGTCTGTCTGCTACTCCTCTGCTCATTCTGGGATGTACTTTTAGAATCTCCCTTTTTAAGATACAGCATATTTCTCTTAAAATCCAATCTACTGTAAAAATACAACGATTACCTCACCTGATGGAGTTTCCATGTCGTATATATATAATGTAATTTTAAGCTTGAGCTCCTTCATTAATTTCTGTTACTGAATGCGTTTTCTGTATTGAACTGAACTAACACATGCTCTTCAAGCATATCTTCAGAGATCACGAAAATCATTGCGTGGGAGAATATTTAGCGGTCGTAGCCCACTGTAAGCTTCTCAACACTGATACCCACCCAGACAGGAGCGAGCAGGAGCCTGGACTGCCCAGACAGAATGGAGTCTAGACTCTTTAAAAGTCTGTCCTCAAGTGGGGGGCAGAACATTCCTTAGTCATCAAGCTGTACAGAATGGTCACTAATCCTACTGGAGAACACAGTCCCTTTCATCTGGAGAGGGAAGGCTCACCAAAGCCCTGATCCGCATCTAGAGCAGGACCCTTTGGAGAGGGGGACCAGGGTGGCTGAGATCTGGAAGGGCTGAGAGAGGGGGACCAGGGTGGCTGAGACCTGGAAGGGCTGAGAGAGGGGGACCAGGGTGGCTGAGACCTGGAAGGGCTGAGAGAGGGGGACCAGGGTGGCTGAGACCTGGAAGGGCTGAGAGAGGGGGACCAGGGTGGCTGAGACCTGTAAGAGCTGAGAGAGGGGGACCAGGGTGGTTGAGACCTGGAAGGGCTGAGAGAGGGGGACCAGGGTGGTTGAGACCTGGAAGGGCTGAGAGAGGGGACCAGGGTGGTTGAGACCTGGAAGGGCTGAGAGAGGGGGACCAGGGTGGTTGAGACCTGGAAGGGCTGAGAGAGGGGGACCAGGGTGGCTGAGACCTGGAAGGGCTGAGAGAGGGGGACCAGGGTGGCTGAGATCTGGAAGGGCTGAGAGAGGGGGACCAGGGTGGCTGAGACCTGGAAGGGCTGAGAGAGGGGGACCAGGGTGGCTGAGACCTGGAAGGGCTGAGAGAGGGGGACCAGGGTGGCTGAGACCTGGAAGGGCTGAGAGAGGGGGACCAGGGTGGCTGAGACCTGGAAGGGCTGAGAGAGGGGGACCAGGGTGGCTGAGACCTGTAAGAGCTGAGAGAGGGGGACCAGGGTGGTTGAGACCTGGAAGGGCTGAGAGGGGGGACCAGGGTGGTTGAGACCTGGAAGGGCTGAGAGAGGGGGACCAGGGTGGTTGAGACCTGGAAGGGCTGAGAGAGGGGGACCAGGGTGGTTGAGACCTGGAAGGGCTGAGAGAGGGGGACCAGGGTGGCTGAGACCTGGAAGGGCTGAGAGAGGGGGACCAGGGTGGCTGAGACCTGGAAGGGCTGAGAGAGGGGGACCAGGGTGGCTGAGACCTGGAAGGGCTGAGAGAGGGGGACCAGGGTGGCTGAGACCTGGAAGGGCTGAGAGAGGGGGACCAGGGTGGCTGAGACCTGGAAGAGCTGAGAGAGGGGGACCAGGGTGGTTGAGACCTGGAAGAGCTGAGAGAGGGGGACCAGGGTGGCTGAGACCTGGAAGGGCTGAGAGAGGGGGACCAGGGTGGCTGAGACCTGTAAGGGCTGAGAGAGGGGGACCAGGGTGGTTGAGACCTGGAAGAGCTGAGAGAGGGGGACCAGGGTGGCTGAGACCTGTAAGGGCTGAGAGAGGGGGACCAGGGTGGCTGAGACCTGGAAGGGCTGAGAGAGTGGGACCAGGGTGGCTGAGACCTGTAAGGGCTGAGAGAGGGGGACCAGGGTGGTTGAGACCTGGAAGAGCTGAGAGAGGGGGACCAGGGTGGCTGAGACCTGGAAGGGCTGAGAGAGGGGGACCAGGGTGGCTGAGACCTGGAAGGGCTGAGAGAGGGGGACCAGGGTGGCTGAGACCTGGAAGGGCTGAGAGAGGGGAACCAGGGTGGCTGAGACCTGGAAGGGCTGAGAGAGGGGGACCAGGGTGGCTGAGACCTGGAAGGGCTGAGAGAGGGGGACCAGGGTGGCTGAGACCTGGAAGGGCTGAGAGAGGGGGACCAGGGTGGCTGAGACCTGGAAGGGCTGAGAGAGGGGGACCAGGGTGGCTGAGACCTGGGAGGGTTGAGAGGGGGGGGGGGGTCATGTGATAGGGCTCTGGCGCCAGGTGAAGGTGTCTGGATTTTGAGTAGGCGCCCTGGCATTCCTGGGCCCGTATTCACTAAGTTTCTCCGAGGTGGAGTGCTGGTCTAGGATTATAATGAGTATGATTATACGAGCGGCTGGGACCTAATCGTAGATCAGCACTCCTACTTTAAGACGCTTTGTGAATACAGGCCTTGGCTAGGGTTTGAGTAGTATTTGTGGTAGGATCACAGCACAGGTGGTAGAGCATGGTGGTAGAGCATGGCGGTAGAGCATGGCGGTAGAGCATGGCGGTAGAGCATGGCGGTAGAGCATGGCGGTAGAGCATGGTGCTTGCAACGCCAAGGGTCGTGATTTTTTATTTCCGCTGGGGCCTCCCGTAGGTAAAATGTATCCAAGCATGACTGTAAGTTGCTTTGGATAAAAGTGCCTACTAAATGGCACACAGTATATTACAGCAGAGAATACATAGGGGATGGAGGGTGGTCGGGGAACCCATGAATAGTTACAGCTGGTACAGATGCCTCCTATGTCTCATATGTGGAGAGTTGTGATTTATATCTTGGAAATACAGACAGGGGATATGCTTTTAAAAAGAGGATATTTCCCCCCACCTCCTATAGCAGTGTTGCATTGTGATTGTGTCATTCCATTTCTATATGAAGTATCTATTTAAAGAAATCAGGATGAGAGTAATGATGCAGTAGGATGATAAAAATGGTGGAGTGTCAAGTTCCTTGTTTCTGCCCCAACAGTTTAGTCCAGGCTGCATCACAACCGGCCGTGATTGGGAGTCCCATAGGGCGGCGCACAATTGGCCCAGCGTCATCTGGATTAGGGTTTGGCCGGGGTAGGCCGTCATTGTAAACAAGAATTTGTTGTTAACTGACTTGCCTAGTTAAATAAAGGTTAAATAAATACAATAAAAAAATAAAAAATAAATAGAATATTAACCTCTATATAGAATTTTCATCAATTAAGAAATGACGTGCTCACTTCTAAGCTCACTGAATCAGAACGTCCGATCTTCGGAGGATGGCAGATACAAGCAGCTCATTCTGGCAGCCACTGCCATACCTGTCAATTCTCACATTCTGTACTGTCTACCAGGTTCACAGAACTCTCATTTCCTATTTTGGCTTGAGACACAAGCTGGCATGGGAACAGAATAGGAAGTGAAGTTGCAAGATGTTCCCTCTATGGGATTTCAGAGCTGCTGTTTTTTTTTTGGGGGGGGGGGGACTGTCAAAGTGACTGACATCCTATAATGGGCCAAAGTTATGAGAGAGTTGTTTCAGATGACTGCCTTTCCCATCTGATTGTGCTCTCATGGAGATTTGAGTAATGACTTTATGTTGACGTTTTACTAATCTACACTTGATGAAATACTTGATGAAAACAGTGGCAAAAATGACTAAACTGGTTTTGATATGTATAAGGGATACAATTTGTTCCATGAAAATATTAAACTCAAGATCGGTTCTTTAAATCACAAATCATATAGTTATTTTTTATTTTTATGCATATTGTATTTACAGAAAATAAGTTACACAATGATAATATTAAGCTTTGGCCCTTTTGTCCATTGCATTTAGTCATTGTCGTTAAAAGAATGCTCAAACCGGCAGGTCAAATGAAATGGACAAAACAACACTGATGACTGAAAGTGATTCATTGTCATTTCTACTGTTGAGGCGACACTGTTCCTAATAATTCCTAGACATGTGTGTTCCTAGTAGTTATACAGCTGTCATCAAGTTTATTTAAGTGATTCAGGGAGTAAGGAAATCGCAGGACAGGTGCCAACATACTGGGTTTGCACCACTTCGGCTTATGTTGCACTGAATAGTGTGTGAATCTTAAGATCCGAAGAAGTCTCTGTTGACTTGTAATAACTTAATTGAGCGTTTACAGGTTTTGGATGCACTCTTTAGGATAAACAAGAACTATGAACACGGTGATCTGTGTTTTGAACAAAATCTACATTGTTTTTTTGCCTTTTCAAGAGCATCTATTTTTAATGTGCCCTCCTCATCACGGAAAGAACTCCACAAATCATCAATGAAGTTGAATTCCCCCCAAATGTTAAATTAACTATGTGAAGGCAGCTGCTCTTTGAGCACGAAATACTTTTGTTTGCGCTGTGAAAACAATGAATAATTCTCTTTGCGCCCCATATGTGGGCGTCGAATCGGGGCGAGCGAAAGATGGCAAGAGTATTATCTGTGGCGCAGATCAAACAGTAGCCAGGTTTTAATGAACACAGAGAATAGAAAGGAGGCAGGCACAAAGCAGGACGTGGGAATGTTTGTTTGTGTAGAAGACCTGTGAAAGACGGGAGCATGTGTAAGAAAGGCCCCTTAACCAGGCGGTGGGGAGGTGTGTGTGTGTGTGTGTGTGTGTGTGTGTGTGTGTGTGTGTGTGTGTGTGCGTGTGTGCGCGCGCTTCAGACGGGATACTTGGGTTCCCTGCTCTGCCTCTGGTTGTGTGTTATGTTCAGCTCTGAGATGACATCTGTGTGAGTGATTTTAACAGTGTTCCCATTGCATTGTATACACCCTGGTTCTCCATGAGGAGAATTTTCAAGGCAGCGGCGCAGATGCTTCGGAGCTGTCATTGTCGCCAGACACAAGGGCATGTGGGCGTGAACAATGCAAATCCTTAGGATTCTCCCGAGAAGCACAAGACCTAAGTGCCTGTGCACGACGCATAAAGGCCTCCACATGAATGTGAATGTGGGCCTGAGGTGGAATGCAGGGGAAGTAAGTTAACCCTTGTGTCGTCTTAACATTCTGCATACTCCCATTGTCCTAAGGGTAAAAAGTGACCCACCTTCACTAAACTCTGAAATAAAGCAGCTTAATTGAATTTTAAACCCCAAATCTATTGTGCATGAAGAAGCAAACTGTGAATATCTGGGTTTTCCCTCTTCACAATGCAGAAAGACTGCATTTAATCAGTTGACACCACTCGTTTTTACTACAACACACCCGTCATAATTGTTTTCTTTACTAAAGTAGAGGTTTATTATTGCTAAAGGTACTGCATAGGTGTAAACATTTTTTTAGCAAGATATAGCACTTGAATAGCCTAAGAAAGTAGTAAAAATGTGCACAAAGTAGTTTTGAATGCCTGTTATTAAGGGAAACAATAACAGTCTTGAGCTTTTTTGGCAACATGGTGATATATTCTTATATGCTGTACAATGAGGAATTCAACTACAAAATACTAGTCTTCTCTCATTTTTTGAACCATTGCCCTCACCCACAAGGTGTATAAACAACTACATTAAATAAGATAATAGATAAAAACAAAAACATGAAGAACATAAATCAAACTATAACTAGCACATGTAGGACAGTATGCAAGTATGTGTTCATTGACTTTGCAGATATATTTCTCACATGTGCAGCACATTTTTTTTACAGTCCTTCTTTGGGGTGCAGAATTGGCATCCCCTCATTTTGCCTGCCCCAGCTGCAGCCTCAGGTGGATCAGGACAAGATTCAGCCCCCTGAACAGCTTTCACAAGCGCTGCAGAGGCTGCTGTGCGGGGGAGGTGCTCCCTTCTTTGAATGTGTGGGGTTCCTTTCCCAGCTGCTCCAGGAACACCCTCCTCTTGTTCCGCTTATCAGGCATCCAGGTAGGGTTGATCTTGTTCCATATCATGAAGGCATTGTATGAAGACACATCAATGATGTTTTGGCAGATGACCAGGGGCCTGTGGGCAGTCATCCTCCTGCAGCTGTAAGTTCCAATCACCTTGTCCAGGTTGTCCATGCCTCCTTTGTTGTGGTTGTAGTCCAGGATGATGGCTGGTTTCCTGTCCTCACAATCACTGATCTCAGACATTTTTTGCAGTGTGCTCTGGAGGACCACATCCTTGTTCTTCTTTGGAAGGTAAGAAACTAGAGTGGGGGTGAAGGCAAACATTGATGAGAAGACCTCTGTCCTCCTTGTTGCGAGGAGTGCAGGGGGGAGCTCAGGCTTGTTCTTTCTAACTGTGCCAACCATGATGATCTTCCTCTCCAGGAGCTGCTGGCTGAGTTCATAAGAGGTGAGAAATTGTCACACGTGACCTCTCAGTCCATCTGTCACATCAAGCACAACCTGCGTCCCTGGTTCTTCTCCGGGCCTCCACTGGTCAACTTCCCTTGCAACTTCCAAGCATAGCTGGATTGTGCGTCACAGGCAGAGGTGGGACCAAGTCATTGTTTTACAAGTCACAAATAAGTCTCAAGCCTTAGCACTCAAGTCCCAAGTCAAGTCCCAAGTCAAGACAGGCAAGTCCGAGTCAAGTCTCAAGTCTTTAACTTTGAGTTTCGAGTCCTAAACAAGTCATAATGTGTCACCTTTATTTAACTAGGTAGGTTAGTTGAGAACAAGTTCTCATTTACAACTGCGACCTGGCCAAGATAAAGCAAAGCAGTTTAACACATACAACTATAAAGAGTTACACATGGAATAAACAAACATACAGTCAATAATACAGTAGAAAAGGTCTATATACAGTGTGTGCAAATAAGGTAAGATAAGGTAGGTAAAGGCAATAAATCGTCCATGGCGGCAAAGTAATTACAATATACCAATAAAACACTGGCGTGATAGATGTGCAGGAGATGAATGTGCAACGTGTGCTCTTCACCAAATGTAATACCATTTCATATGTTTAACAAGAGTAATAGTAATGCAATGATAATGTTCCCGCACTGACTGACTGTGTGGAGGCTCATTTATTTAACTTTATGCTAGCCTACATGATACACTAGTAAAGTAATCAAATAGGCCACCCATATCTTGATGCCATACTTTGCTGTCGAAAAGTAGAGCAACCTTTTGACAAAAAAGATTCATGTGAGTAATTGGTATCAGTGTCACAGAAAACAATCGCAAAAATCAATGATATTACAGCGATACATAATAAAATGAACTGTGAAAGTCACTTACTGTAACGGTTTTCCTCCTCTGAGGAGGAGTAGGAAGGATCGGACCAAGGTGCAGCGAGGTAAGTGTTCATCATTTTAATAAACTAAACTGATCACTAAATACAAAGTAACAGCTCAGTCAGGTGCAACACACACTAAACAGAAAAAACACCCACAAACAAAAGTGGGAAAACAGGGTACCTAAATATGGTTCTCAATCAGAGACAACAATTGACAGCTGCCTCTGATTGGGAACCATGCCAGGCCAAGCACATAGAAATATAACACACAGAATAAAACATAGAATGCCCACCCCAACTCACACCCTGACCAAACTAAAATAGAGACATAAAAAAGGAACTAAGGTCAGGGCATGACACTTACATTATATGAAAATAGAATTTTACCTCTGAATGGAATCAGTTGCTGTTACTTCAGGCCCAGGGTTGTAGAAGTATGGCAGACACTCCACTCACTTCTCCCAGACCTCTCTATGGCCGTCAGTTTATCTCTCACACGTCTTTCAGGTCTTGACTCACGGTTGTCAAATCATAGCATTCTTGAGAAAGTGTGAAAGGCTTTCAGTGGCATCGTGGTACAAAAAAAATCGCCCTTCCACTCTCTGCAGCCCTATGTAGGCACGCAGATCAATCTCAGCCATCCTTTTCCAGTTGTCTCCATATTTACAGAAACCCTCCAAATATGTCATCTCCAGGATAATTTTTTTCGATGGCTGGTGTGATGAACATGAAGAATATTGAGGCGATGTCCTGGGCATGGGCAACTGCATGTGTTGTGGGCACTGTGGTCGCCCTTATGACATTTTGTGCTGCCATCCTGCCCTTGGTTGTCATGTGGTGACAAGGACCATGCTATTTTGCTGTTCTTTGACATAAATGTCTCTCTCTCTTTCAGCTTGGAGGATTTCATCTTCTTCTAAAGATGATGCATCATGCTCTGGTTGTAATTCTTCCCCATCTTCTTATTCAGATACCTCCTTCTCTTCTAAGTCATTGTTCTCTAGTTCCTCCTGGACAGCTGAAAAAAATCAGATCTACGACCTGTTGGGCCCTGAAACGTGCACTCATGGCTTCAGCAAACAGAAAACTGTGGGGACTATCATCTGCAGCACCTTTATAGCCTCTGACTGCATTCCCCATTAGTAAACAATGCTTTCAAGAAATGTTTATTTTGTCTGAAATAGTTGTTATTTTGTCTGTGTACTTGAGTCGTGTGTGGGGTCGTGAAGGGTAGATGCTGCACATCCACAAGAAAGTTTCTCATTGTGTGTGTGTGTGTGTGTGTGTGTGTGTGTGTGTGTGTGTGTGTGTGTGTGTGTGTGTGTGCATTTTGTGGTGTGTAAGTGATTTAGACCCAGCAGTCTAGACGATCTTTTTACCCTGGTGATGTACATCTTCCATGGAAATATGAACAAATACGATTTTTTTTTCACTTTTGTAATGTTGGGGTCACTCCAGGAAAAGTCATCAAATTTCAAGTTGAAAAAAATAACATTTAGGGCGTTTTCTCTGCTATTAACCTCTAGCGTCGAGCGATCCCGTATCCGGGAGCATAATCATAGCCTCAAGCTCATTAGCATAACTCAACGTTAACTATTCATGAAAATCGCAAATGAAATGAAATAAATATATTGGCTCACAAGCTTAGCCTTTTGTTAACAACACTGTCATCTCAGATTTTCAAAATATGCTTTTCAACCATAGCTACACAAGCATTTGTGTAAGAGTATTGATAGCTAGCATAGCATTAAGCCTAGCATTCAGCAGGCAACATTTTCACAAAAACAAGAAAAGCATTCAAATAAAATCCTTTACCTTTGAAGAACTTCAGATGTTTTCAATGAGGAGACTCTCAGCTAGATAGCAAATGTTCAGTTTTTCCAAAAAGATTATTTGTGTAGGAGAAATCGCTCCATTTTATTCATCACGTTTGGCTAAGAAAAAACCCCGAAAATTCGTCATTACAACGCCAAACTTTTTTCCAAATTAACTCCATAATATCGACAGAAACATGTCAAACGTTGTTTAGAATCAATCCTCAAGGTGTTTTTCACATATCTATTCGATGATAAATCATTCGTGGCAGTTGCCTTTCTCCTCTGAACCTAATGGAAAAGTGGACGCAGCTGGGGATTGCGCAATAATTTCGACGGAGGACCCCAAGCGGACACCTGGTAAATGTAGTCTTTTATGGTCAAACTTCCAATGATATGCCTACAAATAAGTCACAATGCTGCAGACACCTTGGGGAAACGACAGAAAGTGTAGGCTCATTCCTTGCGCATTCACAGCCATATAAGGAAACATTGGAACACAGCACATTCAAAATCTGTGGCATTTCCTGTATGAAATTTCATCTTGGTTTCGCCTGTAGCCTTAGTTCTGGGGCACTCACAGACAATATCTTTGCAGTTCTGGAAATGTCAGAGTGTTTTCTTTCCAAAGCTGTCAGTTACATGCATAGTCGAGCATGTTTTCGTGACAAAATATCGTGTTTAAAACGGGAACGTTTTTTTATCCAAAAATTAAAAGAGCGCCCCCTATATTGAAAAAGTTAAACATAGTGGCAGGTCATTTTTGACCCTTAAGACAACGCACGGGTTAAGTTCATTTTGTAGTAGGAGCCCAATGTTTCCACTTTAACTTCTTGCTTTGACCACAACCTGCAACCTAAGTTCCATGGCACACCCTCTTTCTCTCTCTCCATCCATATATGATTCTAACTTCTACTCTACTCTCTCTTCTTACCCACCCCACACTCTAATATTTCCTCTCCCCTCTCCCTTCATCCACAATGCACCCATTCTCACTTCAGCTGTGTTGCCAGGGAAGTGTCCTGTATAAGGTTGCAAAGGGAATGAGTATTACTGGAAACTTTCAATGTTTACGAGTAAACTGACAGAATTTTGGTAACTTTCAAGGTTTTGATGTAAATTGATCACAAGACATCTATTGGCCCTTTTGGGTAATTCAGATAATCAGGTGTCTATAATAATCTCTGTAACATAATGAACTAACACGATGACAAAAAGTTCAATGAGAAAGATTGCCATAGATTACCTGTTAATTACCAAAATGACAGAAGATTCCAATAACTTTGGTAAATTACCAGTAGCTTTGCAACCCTAGTCCTGCAACACCTTCAAAAGCCCCTATTCCACTGCAGGGCATTCACCTGAACAGATGAGCAAGAAGGGATGATGACAAGGAGGAAGAGGAGGAGGAGGTAGGGAGAGGACAGAGACCATTTTTTTTGTGTGACACAACTATATCTCCACCACTGAGAGCGACACATAATAAGAATCTTCTGCAGTACAATGGGTTCCTAATGAAGTCTAGACCAAAATAAAATGAGCCAGGATGGAGAGGTTTATTATTTCCAAGGAGCCAGGAGGAGCTGCAGCCAGTCAGTCTATGAGAGAATGATTCAGTGTGTGTTTACCGTGATTCGGTTTGGGAGAGGAAGGAATTCAATAAAGATGATGAAGAAGCCTTGCTTGTACCTCATAGGTTGCACCGTGTGGTGGTTAGATTCAGAGGAGCGCGAACACAGCGCTGGGAGAGAGAAGTGATTACTGTCGTTAATTTTCACAGGAAATGTTGCGTCTCGCTGACATTTTAGTAATGATTTCAGCAGCTGGGAACAATAAAACTGTAACATTGCGCAATTATTGGCCTGCCTCACAGCATTGAGTAAAAGCAATAAGGCAATAACACACATTCCCCCCCCATCCTTCACACCTCCCTCCAATCCCCTTTAAAGTTGCATCAGCGAAGGAAGAAAAACCAAATGAGATTTAGCATTTAACAAGCTCAGGTTGCTTACACATGTGATTATTTGGGAGAAGACTGTTCTTTGGCTTCAGTGTTGTATTGGCCTAATGTGATTTTGTCTCCTCTGGGTTGTGTGTGGAGGTCAGAGAGAGTTAGAGTGGCAGTTGGAACAGTCCATAAGACAAATCCACAGCCATGTATCATCAGCAGCTGCATAACTACTGTACAGTACATGAGATCTCGTGGGAAGGGGAGAGAGATGATCGGAGGAGGGAGGGAAGGAGTGGGGGGATGAAAGGAGGGAGAGCGAGTGTGAGAGAGAGACAGAGAGAGTGGAGGGTGGTTGGAAGAGGAAAAGATCAAGAGAGACGAGGGAGAGAGAGAAGAAAGGAGGTAGAGAAGAGGGAGAGAGAAAGTGACAACATGTTACAAGCACATAGTCCCAGAGCAATGCCTCCCCCCAACAGATACAATGCGGACCCGGCTCCACAAATGGGCTTAGCCCCCTCAGTTCAAACTTTATCCCCCTTAGTTCTAGTTTTATGTCCCTATATAAAAATAGCAAAAAAGTTAAAATGATTGAGTGACAGGTCGACACCAAAAAAATCTACATCTCCGCTGCGCTGTGTCAGCACAATGGACAGGGCGCGTTGCGTTGTGTGCAGGGGGGCTATGGAAACTCACTGGGTAGTTAGACATGACTCCTTTGGGTTTCCATACAAATCTGAAAAAAAACCTCTTCTCATCTCTGTTGTAGGCTAAGTGAATAACGTGATACGCCTCTGCCTGTAATATTTTATTTAGAAGGGTGGGGTTAGGGTTGTGGCGTTCATGACATTTTGTCAGCCGGTGATTGTCACGCAAATAAATGTCGGTCTCACAGTAATTGACTGCTAATTAACATGAACACATTTAGCATCTCAAGGCTTAAACATAGAGCCTACAGGCCACTGATGCAGACCTTTTGAACATCTACATTTTCAAAAGTCAATAAATTCATTTAAAGGGAAACTTCACAATTTTTTAATAATTTCCAGCACCACCCCAATATCAACATATGTGAAAATTGAGAGTTTCAATGTTTTGTAGTAAAAAAGACAGAGGAAGATAAGTATTTCCAATGACATCATCGGTGTGCATCGTGTGATTTCGACCAGTTGTGAGTCGGCATTGCCTACTAATTGTCTACTATTTGGTCGACGATGTCATTGGAAACACGTATCTTTATATTTTTTACTGCAAAACATAGAAGTGCGCCATTTTCACAAATGTCAATGTTGGGGTGGTGCTGGAGATGATAAATATGAAGTTGAAAAATTGTGAAATGTCCCTTTAATATAGCCTACACCAGGGGTATTCAACTATTACTGCTGTTTTTTTGTTGTTCTACCTGATCATTAATGATCATCATCATTACATCATCATTACACTCACTAAATCAGTCCCTGATTTGAGGGCAACAATGACAGATCACAGTGGAACTGGCTTCGAGGTCCAGAGTTGAGTTTGAAGGGACAACACCATCACAACAAATCAATTATTTATTTTAGGCAGGTCTAAAAAAACAAACATTATGATATGAATAAAATGTAGCCTATTTCAGAAGAACAAAATAGCATATTCTGAGTCATAATTTTGTTAGGCCCTGATCTGGTTATGCCATATGGCTGTGGGCTACTCTAGTTCATTTAGCAGACAAGATTATCTTATAATTCCCGCTGCATTATTTTATATTATTGTATAGAATACAATTCAACATAGCTGAATAAAATAGAAAGGATATTTTTCCCAAACAATATTCAAGGGAGCGCTCACTATTCTGTGTTGAGCAGTTAACAAAGAAACAGGTCCTTTTATATGCTTAATTTAGAGTTATATATGCAACTTTAGTTGTGATACAAACGTTGGGCTATATGTTTTCATTTCCAATACATTCTAAGCTGCATGATGCGACACCAGTGATGATTTGAAAAAAGTCACATGAAAGGCAAGCGCTCTGGGCTGGTTCTTGTGCAGGCTGCACGCACTTCATCAGTCTCTCATTCACAATTTGACAAGCACTTTATGTTCTCACCAATCAGACTATTCTCAATTTAATCTGGTGTTTACATATAACCTACTAATATATGTGTGGAATTATTTTTTATGAAATAATTGTCCCCCCTCAAAAAAACGTAATCTGTAGCCTGCACTCGAATAGCAAATGGAGGTTATGTGTGGTTATGTTTTTACTATGCTAGTTACACCGGTTGTAAGCAGATTCACGTGTTTAATTTGAAGAACTGAGCAATAAATAGCAGCACGAGAAATCTGGGATCCTCTTTCAAACAGTGGCCAGTCAGAACTCTGTTTTCACATACATTCATTGGGCTTATAAGAACACATCTTTCACTAGCCTCTGTAGGCTATGAGGGGTCCTAGACCTATAGGGTACATTTGGAGTTATTTGGCCACTTTAGTTCTGATACAAACGTTATTGAAAGGTATAGGCCTATGGGCTGGTCTACGCGATGCATGTGACTATGATTTGGAAAAAAATATATATATAATGCATGCTCTGTTTTTTCCCTTAGACTGCACACGCTGGACATCATTTAGAAGTGATAATATTCTCACCCATCAGACTACTATTAATTTAATATTGTCTTTACATATACTAAATAATATATAGTACACTGAGTGTACAAAACATTAGGAACACCTTCCTAATATTGAGCTGCACCCCCTTTTGCCCTCAGAACAGCCTCAATTCAACGGGACACGGACTCTAGAAGCGGCTGAAAGCGTTCCACAGGGATGCCGTCCTTTGGGTGGTGAACCATTCTTGATACACATGGGAAACTGTTGAGTGTGAAAAACCCAGGAGCGTTGCAGTTCTTGACACACTCAAACTGGTGCGCCAGTCAGCTATTACCATACCCCGTTCAAAGGCTATTACATATGTTGTCTTGCTCATTCACCCTCTGAATGGCAAACATACACAATCCATGGCTCTCCTCCCATTCATCTTCAGTGGGAAATCAGTTGTGAAATTAGTTTGGGCCATTATCATGCACCTGTTGGGACAGGGGGAAAAATACATAATCACTATCATGCACTGGAATAGCGAATGGAGAATGTTTTTCTTTTAGCAAAGCATTGTGTTTAATATTAGCAAAGTTGAGAAATAAATATAGTAGGCCTAGTCAATAGAAAGTTGATGGGAAACTCCTCTTTTTAACAGAGGTCAGCAAAACTCTGTTTTCTCATGCAATAGCGTAGCATAGCGTGTCGAAAATGTTGCACAACATGTTCTTATAGGAACACTTATTTCATTCCATGCATCAACCAGCTATGAGGAGCTGGCTCTTGCTGTGCAACAGGTGATCAAACTCCACCAATCCATTAGTGACTAGCCGTTAGCAAGTTTGGCAGGCTGCTAATGACCATCAGCAGCATCAGAGAGCAGTTTTGAGGAAGCCTAGTTATCGCGACTCACCAGTCACGTGGAATTTGGCTGCAATCATGACTCGTGACAGACGGTGTGGCAGTAATACAGTCACTGTAACAAGCCCTAGGCGGAGTCAAGTTTACAGTTGAAGCTGCTTCACTCTTAGCTAGTTAGCTTTCAAAAGCGTTAGTGTTAATAGCCTGAGCCTATTTAGCTAGCTCGAACCAGCTAATCTGCCACGATGGATTTCAGACGTTGGCTTCGCCAAGTACCCAAACAAAGGAGAAGGAGAGTGATGAGCAGCACCACCATCAAACCACCGAGGCCGCCTCCAAGTCCATTAGCGATAATGCTGCCAAGCTCCAGCTAGCGTGTGCAGAGCCTACCAATCCTTCCAGAAGCGCTGCCAGAGTAATGTCTCCACCTCTGGCTATTCCTGGTGATCTTGGAACAGCTAACCCAGGTTAGCCTAGAATCATACCCTTAGCTGCAGGTCATGTATTTGTCAAGACAGCTGTGCGTGGCTGCATCTCACTGTAGTCGGCTGTAGGTTATGTTTTGGTTATTTGGATCCCCATTCGCCTTTTGTTAATCGCTTTTGTTTACTATTAATGTAACGAGCCTAAATATACTATATATTGTGTCGTGCCTTTATCAATCCGATATTTTGTTTACAACTTGATACCACTGTTTTGTTCTGTTCAGTCGTTCGCTGCATTGTTTTTTGGTATGACAGCTGTGTGTACGGCTAAGCTGTTTGTAGTAGCGGATTTACCTTGTAGCCTATATTCATTACCAAAACGACCTAGCTGTCGGGCGCTGTCTATTGTGCTAATACAGGGCAGCAGCGATCAGCTACAGATGTCAAAAGCACTCACATTTGAACTTTATTTCTATTGCGGTATGGTGTGATTATATAAGCAGAATTGAATATAATTCCAATGCAAGAATCCCGCAAAATATTGCCCCCTCGCCAATTTCAACTGCCCCCTTAGTCACTTTATCCTGGTGCTGGGTCTGATACAATGAGACTTGTAAATGTCAGATTGTTTTTGACCTTTCTCTCTTTACGTGACTACAGAGCTGCCTGTCTCTGTGTATCAAGTGTGTGTAGTTGCATTTGAGTCTATGTCTGTGTGTGAGAGCGAGATACGACCATTGGAATATTAATGATTGATTAGTACTGTTGTGCCTGTGCATAAATATCATGGGCGCATTAGTACTCAGCACTGAAGGGCATTAATATCCTTCTCCCCTCACTTGTCGGGCGTCCTGTGTTTCCTGTCTAATACATTCAATTTTATTCTGGGAAGAAATCAGTAGGAAGTAGATCCGGACGTGTCCCTCTACTGTTATTCACACTCACGACAACGCAGTCCTGAAACTTGTACCCAGAGTGACCATTCAACCATTGCAGTGATACATTGAAACGGCAGAGGAGTCACTCACTTGTTGTGGGGCTGAGTTAGAATTAATGCTCGTCGTTCCTGTTGAGTATTTTTGACAGGGTAGTGTGTGCTGAAATGAAATGCAGAGTGCTTTCGAATTCTGACATCCATTTTCAAGAGCTGAATAAAAAAACAATTGACTTCCGCCAAAGACAAGACTTTGTGGAGAGGAAACCACTTTTACCTCTAGTCTACCTCTAGTGCTCTTCCTGTCTGGGGAAAGTTTTCAAGAACAATCACAAACTAAATAAGGGCTATTTCTTTGCTGACGGAAAGAGAATAAAAAAATGATAGGAACTAGAAGAGCACCAACTCGTGCACTATAGTTCCAGAAGCTTCGAAACTAGATATAGCTGGTGAAAACCCACCTCCCTCCCTCCCTCCCTCCCTCCCTCCCTCCCTCCCTCCCTCCCTCCCTCCCTCCCTCCCTCCCTCCCTCCATGGGAGACATATGTGAAATAGATAATACACAAACGTGAAATGAACAGTAAAAATTACACAAAAAGTTCCCCCAAAAAGTTCTCTCTCTTGTTTCACTTTTACTTCACACACCCACAACACTGTCACCACAGACAGTTGCGGTAAACTTTAAATAGTAGGTCACCTAAATATTATGCATGCACTTTTGCTCGCTAAACTCCTCACCCCCCTCTCCCCCCCCTCTCTCTCTCTCTTTCTCTCTTTCTCATCAGAAGGTGATGTAGAGATAAGATGCTCGAGGTGGATGGTTACTGATGATGTCAGACGTTCATAGAGGGTTATCTGAGGTTTGGATTGGTTTTCATGAGTCATGCTCGGGTGCTTCTGGGATCATGCGCCAATGATGGGAAAGATATGTCAGTTTTGGGTTAGTGGGAGGTTAGGGGAAGTTATGAAGTTATGTGATGTTGACTCATAAAGTCATTAAGATACTACTTAATGAATCTGAACTGATACAAGTATTACGTGTCATTTAAAGGTATGACAACTGACATTTGCAAGACATTGTTTAAATGTTTTGAAATCTCGTTCATGGTTTACTGGAACTTTAAAGAATTCAAAAGAAACTCCAAGGCATTACAATTCAAATTCAGTTAGACACTCATTTTATCCTGTGCACTCGCTTTTGGATCTTATCAACTTTTATCAAAGTAAAGCATATGCTTCTAGTAGTATGTCTCGTGGAGTATACCAGTCTGACAGTGAGAGTAATTCATGAGAAAAAAAAACATCAACACAAACTCTAAAGTGGTTGGTAAACTACATGCCATTGACTTTCCCTGGTCTGTTTAAATCACTGTGCTTAGCCATTGAACCATCAGTGTTATGCAACACAGAGGATAAGTAGCCTATAGACCGTTGAATGACATCTCTATAGACTTGAACACCTGTGTTCGTGTATTGCCATTCAACCTACAGAACTCAGTGCTTCCTTGCTTTAGTTGGGTAATATAAACCATGTCATTATATACGAGACAAAAATATGAATGCAACTGGTAAAGTGTTGGTCCCATGTTTCAGGAGCTGAAATAACAGATCCCAGGCATATTCTGTACACTCAAAAAGCAGATTTCTCTCAAATTTTGTGCACAAATTTGTTTACATCCGTGTTAGTGAGCACTTCCCCTTTCGCCAAGATAACCCATCCATCTGACAGATGTGGCATATCAAGAAGCTGATTAAACAGCATGATCATTACACAGGTGCACCGTGTGCTGAGGGACAATAAAAGGCCATTCTAAAATGTGCATTTTTGTCACACAACACAATGCCACAGATGTCTCAAGTTTTGAGCGAGGGTGATATTTGCATGTTGACCGCAGGACTGTCCACCATAGAATTGAATGTTCAATTCTCTACCATAAGCTGCCTCCAACGTCATTTTAGAGAACTTGGCAGCACATCCAACTGGCCTCACAACCGCAGACCACAGGTAACCACGCCAGCCCAGGACCTCCACATAGGGCCTCTTCACCTCGTCTGAGACCAGCCAATGGGACAATACAGATACACCTGTAGCTCAGAGCCTATTCAGGTAGTGGAGAGGTGAAACAGGTGTGACAGGTGAGACAAAGCTGTACAAAGTCAGGTTTTTTTCCCCCAGCACTACACAGCTGACTCAAATTAAAGCTTGATGAAGAGTTGGTTATTTGAATCAGCGTTGGTTATTGGAATCAGCTGTGTAGTGCTAGGGCAAAAACCAAAATGTGCCCCCGGGGGACTCTGGTACTCGAGCTATAGGGTTGGGAGAAAGAATTAAGAAAAAGGAGGAGGAAGTCAAATGGAAGCAAGTGGCTGGAAGTTGATCAGTGCAGCACTTTTCTTTCTTACACGTCCTGTTTTACTACTTCCCTCCCTCTCATCCGTCTACTACTTCCCTTCCCCTCATCCTCATCCTCCACCTTCATCCTCCTCTTCTCTCCTCTTTACTACTCCTCCACAACTGTTCCCCGCTCTTTCCGGAGCGGCCGCAGGTTTCCAAACAAACTTGCCGAAACATGTTGCCTGCTCATCTGTCCCCGCAGGCCCCCTGCCGCTCGCCAAATCTGCTGTGCCACAATGTAAGCAGGTGGCGCCGCGTTCCACCGAAAGAACGGGCAGAGCGCGTGGGCGTCAGGCAGACAGACGACACCAATCCCAAAGTCCCCGCTGACCTCCGAAACCTTGGCTCGGCTCGCCAAACTTTTAGTGAAAAGTTCTGGTTTTGTGCGCTCTGTCTTCCTCTTTCAGTCTCTCTCTCTCATCTGTCTCTCTCTCTCTCTCTCCCTCTGACCGTTTGTTTCACTCTAACTCTCTTTCTTCCTCTGTCTCTATTTCTGTCTCTTGTTCTCTGTCTTTCTCTCTCTCTCTCTCTCTCTCTCTCTCTCTGTTTTTCTCTGTTTACTTTGCAGGGGGTTTTGCTCAGTGGCGTGAAACTGGTAGCAGGCCTCAGGCCAGGCGGTTGCAGTCACGTGTTAATGAATGGAACAGGAGTGGGCGCATCTGATGCGGCTGGCGATTCTTTCAACTGATTCTCATCTGTTGTGTGTGTGTGTGTGTCTCTGTGTAAGTGTGTTTGTGCGCGTGAATGTGTGTGTGTGTGTGACAACAGGTGCAGAGCAGCTCTGTGCGCATTGACACGCTGCAGCCTGTGCTGTGCCAACACAGGTGATTTCCACTCAGTGAAGCTGCGCCCACACGTTGGCCGTTTCCACACATCGGGGCTTGTGAAATCTGTTTCTAGCGGTTTTGTGACAGTTTGATTATACAGCCAATGTCTCCGCTAAAGTTAGTGATAACTTCAACCCTCAACTCGTTTGTCCTTTGATTGATAAATCATGTCTGGGGGAGCTAACAGTGGAAACAAAGGTTCACAGACACATGTGATATGGAAACACCTGCCACATACACCCCGTAGTCAAACGTCTTTCTAGCGAACACAACGACCCAACGGAACGTGTTTGCTCACACTGACAACATCCTGAGTACCAGAGTAGTCAAAAGGCCTCAAGCACCAGTAACATTTACTCATGACTACTACCTGTCACGAGCTCCCTAAGCAATTTAACAACTCAAACAAAAGCTAGTTTGAGTCCTAATCCTTGTTCTGACGCCACCGGCACACCGGAGCCGAGCGCCAACCCATCAACCACATTTCCGCACATTGTTCTCCGACTTATATGGGCGAAGAACAAATGAGTCGGGAGACCAGAAACGTGATTTTCCTCAGAGAGAGATGTTTTTTGTAGCGTAGTCTGAGTCCAAAAATAACAAAGAAAAGAAAGGAATAAATGAGTGTGTTTTGAACGCAGGCTAGCAGGGTTTGGCAGCCATGTCGGGACAGGGTGGAGGAGGGGAGTTGGAGTTGGAGAGAGAGAGGGAGAGAGGGAGAGAGAGAGAGAGAGCATGGCATCTACACATCTGTCCACACAGCACGGGGTTCCAGAGACACCCACCACAGAAGCGGGCTTAACCTTCTCTTCCCCCGCCACCTGTTCATTAGCATGTGCCCCCCCACCGAGCCACCGCCATTTTGCACTCCTCTTTTCTCTCACTCTCTCGCTCTCGCTTCCTCGTTCACTCATTCTCTCTGTTCACTTGATTCATCTTTCCATCTCTCTTTCTCTCTCGCTCTCTCGCCATCTCTCCCGCCCGCCCTCCATCCCTCTCTCTCCATCCCTCTCTCTCTCTCCATCCCTCTCTCTCCATCCCTCTCTCTCCATCCCTCTCTCTCCATCCCTCTGTCTCTCTCTCTCTCTCTCTTTCCGGTTGATGGCGAGCCGTTGGGACCGTCGTTGTCAGCCCAACCGTAATCTACCATCTGATTGAGCTTCCATTGACCGTGGAGGCTTGTAGCACGGAGAGCCAAGGCCAACTTTGTTGGAGGGGAGAGAAAAAAAGAGGGCTTGATGAATTGTCTGTGAAAGTGTATCTCTCTTCCCACATCCCTACCCCCTGGTGACTCTCGCCTTGTATCAGTCCCATTTTTCCACAACATGGGTTGTAATTTGAGCGCTATTGCTCGTGGCATCAGTCATACTTGGCCCATTTTAATCTCTATGCAGTATCATAAAAAAAGAGAAAATGACAAGATTTATCATATTGAGGTATGCCAGAGAATATCCTTGAACATCCAACATAGAAATAGCTAGATTAGACTTGGTAGATCAAAACCTTAGAAGGTCACGGCACGACAGTGTAGTAAACAAAAGCCACAAAACAATTAGCCACATTGTTGCACGTTTCTTTGATACACCATATCAATGGATGCAAACGCACAAACAATTTTGACTCAATTTTGCACAAAATCTTCTCTCAAATCAACATGGGATAATTATTCTACAGAACTTACATTAACACAAATTAAACCAATACTCTACAGTGTTTTCATTTTGAACAATAAAACAAATGTGAAAACATACTTTGATGTATTTTTATTGGGCAAATTGTTCCAATCTGTCCTCTTAATCCAATACT
The DNA here is from genome assembly GCF_036934945.1 of Oncorhynchus masou masou. Classification (NCBI taxonomy): domain Eukaryota; kingdom Metazoa; phylum Chordata; class Actinopteri; order Salmoniformes; family Salmonidae; genus Oncorhynchus; species Oncorhynchus masou. The sequence continues at coordinate 39,313,195 of NC_088243.1, forward strand.
TTTCATCCTCCAAAAATGCCTTGCTGACTTGCGCTCTGCACTCTCGGATCCTGCATGAATCCACACACATTCCTTTTGACTCTTTAATTGCTTTTGCACAGTGCCCAGATGACGATAAAGACGAGTTGGTGACAACATCTCAATTTCTCTCCCCACTGAACACTTCCCATTTCAATTATGCTCACCGTTTTTTTCTCTCTCTCTCCCTGTTCTCACTCCGAGGTTGCTAATATAAAATTTCATTTCCTGTAAGGCCGCCAATTTCACTATCTGATGCCGTTTCACTCGGTTATCCATGCATGGTGTTATCACACAGACTGAGACAGATCCTCATAACCCTTGGAGGGAAGGGCCGCAGGGCCCATAGGCCAGGTATTACATACCAAATATGCAGATTTACTCTAGACCAGGGTTTCCCCGCCCAAAACTAGCTCTAGACATCTTGATAGCTTAGATACGATGCCAGCAAGACTGGCTAGGCCATAGAAATACAATATATAGAAAGGGCTTGGAACCTCTAATCCTGACACTTTGTCTAGTAAACTCATTGGCACGCTCACAGTGGCTGACTTGGTATGGTGAGGATTCTATTAGATTCTACTAGATCCGATTTCTCCGGGCTAGACTTCCTTGACACGATGTTCAGTCAGTGTAAAGTTCAAAGGGACTGATGTGAGATGTTATCAATTTATTTGAGAGGCAGTCCACAATTCATATTGTCTTGGCTTTCAGTGTAAATCAGGTCTGACTGTAGTGTTGGAAACACATGCTTAAATGGTGAGAATGTTGAAGAGGCATTTGGTTTGACCTGAAAAGACTATTAGAGCTGGACAGAAATCATGTGCTGTCCCTTAGTAATTTGCTGACTTGTTGAACAAAAAAATCAGAGGCCTATCTGAAAATGTGCTATGGCATGTAACACAAGACTTCTCAAATAAGGAATTTAGGAGTAACTTTTACCACATGGAGAAAGGTTTTCGTAGATCTGGCATGACGTCATTTGAGTGTACTTTCCTGAGCTCTCCCAAACAAAAATAAAATCATTTTCAAGGAGGCCCTTCAGGAAACAGAACAACCGTGTGGGGGTTGAATCAACATATTTCAGTGGATATTGCAATATTACAAAGAAAGCTATTAAACACACATCCCACATCACCAAAGTCTGATATCATAACTTTTATTACTCCCCCAAGCTCAATGTAATATTTCCTGCTCAAATTGCTTTCTGTTCAAGAACCATATCTAAACTCCAACATGCAAGTAAACAGTCTAATTCTAGGTGGTACCTCCATCATCTTTTCTACAATAAAGAAACAAACCAAATAGCAATTACTATGTGGACACACCGCAATAAACATGCAAACCAATCAGAAACACTACATAGCCGTCCCAGATAAGTACTTGATGTTGTTGTAAAAGGTTCCCATAGTTAAAAAGTGTTCAAAGGTCTCACTCACAAACATTAGGGCTCATAAAACGAACCTCTTCACAGTCAAGTGTATAGATGTTCTCGATGTGAACTTTTGCTACTGGTTATTCATTTTTGTTCAAAGTTCCTTGCTGGTCAGATTTTTTTTCTTGTCCATTTTCTCTCTCTCTCTCTCTCTCTCTCTCGATTATTTCCTTTTGATGTGGTAACTATGTACATGTTTAACTGTGTGTCTCACGGTCAGACTTACTCCGCACAATAAGTCACATATTATGACTGACCTTGTTTTTGAAGTTGGGTATTTCTCATCATGGTGTTTATGTGTGAAGCCAGGTCACGTGTTGTAATCGAAAAGGGATGTTACACTCCAAAATCAGTGTTCATCAAATGTTTTCAGATCTCCAACGTATTCTAACGTCAATATGTTGATTGTAGATCTAGCTACGTGCTTTACATTTTAAATGATTAGACAAGACAAACCACCACAAATCTAGAAATAGCACGGTGCTCATCTTTCATTTTGGATCGTGGCAGCATATAGCTGGAACGACAAACCAGATGGTCTGGCACTTAGATTCAGCTTGACATTACACTACCTCTGAGGTGAGAAAACATCGGACAAAATTGGATTTTTGAGTGTAATGTCCCTTTAAGTGAAGCCTATCCTAAACGTTTACCACGGTAGCAATAGTCTGTCATTTATGAGTGAACATTCATGCGCTAGGACAACTATATCACCGAAAAGCTAGAGTAGGCTGAGTTCAAATGCTATCACTTCAGTATCAGAAAGTAGCCGACCCTGATGGTGCTCGGTAAATATGCTGCAAGAATGACTTTATCTTCACAGTTTATGCTGGGTGGGAGAGATAACGGTCCTGTGTGCACTCGAAACGATCGACAAAGCCTTTCATATAGGGCCTTTATGCCACCGATATCTGTGTGTTTTCTCTCGCTATTACCATGCAGTTGTCTTCCTGACAAAAGAACAATCAATACCCCCAACAGATGAAGATGAAAAGAATGAGCAGAGCTATTTCTCTCCCTCTTTCTTGTTCTCTCTCTCTCTCTCTCTCTCTCTCTCTCTCTCTCTCTCTCTCTCTCTCTCTCTCTCTCTTTCTGAGAGTCTCCTCTTTTGAGGTCAATGGATTGGGAGAAGTGGGACGAATCAATGGTATGTCCAGATTAGTAACAAAATGGCCTGTATTTATATTGAAGTCTGGAACTCAGTCAAATAAATATATCACCTCTGACCAATAAGGGGAATTTCCTTTGTTTCACACATTGTTATGATGTTAAAAACACATTTAGATGTATTTAACAGTGAAATACCAAATGTATCTCACGTATACGTTAATCGGCATCAAATTTCCTGTGGAGAAACCACATCATGTTTAGGTTATAGAGTTGTATTACCAGTCGTGTGTTTGTGCCAGGTGTACTGTGGTACCATGCTGTGCTGGATTGCATTATGGGATTTTTTTTGGCCCAGCCTCAACTCCGTAACACGTTCATCCCCTATTTTCTTTCTCCCGTTTTGGTCAAATTCAATTTCACCCTGCCAGAGTCACGAAGGTGGTGGTGGCATCTTCATTAGAGCAACACAGGCAAACACAGCTAACCATTTATTAATTAGCGGCTCAGTTGTCTTTTAATTATAAAATGAGTTGTCTTATTAGGTGGCTCACCCGCTCACCTGATCCGCCGTCCCCGCTCGCCTCTCTTTCCCACGCACTGCCTTTCGTAAGGACCGCAGCTCATGTGGGACCCGCTCGCCTCTCTTTCCCTCGCCTCTCTTTCCCCGCAGCTCATATGGGACCTTGAAACTTCCGCCTGCACATTGTGACTCTGTGACTCTGCTTCGGATAAGTCAGCAGCAGAGATTAGCCTAGCGCCGCGTCTTCCCACCGTCGACGCCGCAGCCAGACTGCTACGAGCTTCTGATAAGTCAGCAGCAGAGATTAGCCTAGCGCCGCGTCTTCCCACCGTCGACGCCGCAGCCAGACTGCTACGAGCTTCTGATAAGTCAGCAGCAGAGATTAGCCTAGCGCCGCGTCTTCCCACCGTCGACGCCACAGCCAGACTGCTACGAGCTTCTGATAAGTCAGCAGCAGAGATTAGCCTAGTGCCGCGTCTTCCCACCGTCGACGCCACAGCCAGACTGCTACGAGCTTCTGATAAGTCAGCAGCAGAGATTAGCCTAGCGCCGCGTCTTCCCACCGTCGACGCCACAGCCAGACTGCTACGAGCTTCTGATAAGTCAGCAGCAGAGATTAGCCTAGCGCCGCGTCTTCCCACCGTCGACGCCACAGCCAGACTGCTACGAGCTTCTGATAAGTCAGCAGCAGAGATTAGCCTAGCGCCACGTCTTCCCACCGTCGACGCCACAGCCAGACTGCTACGAGCTTCTGATAAGTCAGCAGCAGAGGTTAGCCTAGCGCCGCGTCTTCCCACCGTCGACGCCACAGCCAGACTGCTACGAGCTTCTGATAAGTCAGCAGCAGAGATTAGCCTAGCGCCGCGTCTTCCCCACCGTCGACGCCACAGCCAGACTGCTACGAGCTGCTCCCCTCCCTTGCTCCATGCGAACCCAGCATCAGCCTGCAAATTTTTACAGCTCTCCAAAATCATTATTGGCAATTAGCGTTCGTCAGGGAAGACAGCAGCTGGTTGTAATTACAGGTAGCCCCTCATTACTTCTCAGTGTAGAGAGGAGAGGAGTGGAAAGGGGGGAAAAACACAGCTCTGGAGCCAGTGTTGATATTTATTTATATACTTTACCTGGAATGTTGAGACACAAATGTCCGCTTTGGTGTAGCTGCCATTCGCAGGTGTTGATAGGAAGGAGGAGATAGATGAAGCTCACTCACATGTAGTTATGGAGCTGAAGATTGTTTGTGGGCTTTGCACTCTGGCTGCTCTTGGTGCTCATATTATAAACTGCAGGGTTCTCCAACTGGTGGCCCGTGGGCTGAATTTGGCCCACTGGTGGGGTTTTTTGTCCTCCAAAATTTTCTGAGCAAAAAAAACCCACAAGAAAATAAGCTCCAAGTGATTTTTATTTAAGAATTCCTTTTCCCAAGTATTCCTATGCATAATATAGACAAGGCATGATCGCATACAAATGTAAGGAAGGTTTGAAATGATTATGTTTTAGTCAAACATTACATCTGTTTGAGCTTTTTTGCGGTCAATTTACAGTCTACAAATGATTTGCAATTACGGTACCAGTCAAAAGTTTGAACACACCTACTCATTCAAGGGTTTTTCTTTATTTGTATTATTTCCTACATTGTAGAATAATAGTGAAGACATCACAACTATGAAATAACACATACGGAATCATGTAGTAACCGAAAAAGGGTTAACATATATTTTATATTCGAGATTCTTCAAAGTAGCCGCCCTTTGCATTAATGACAGCTTTAAACACTCTTGGCATCCTCTCAACCAGCTTCATCTGGAATGCTTTTCCAACAGTCTTGAAGGAGTTCCCACATATACTGAGCACTTGCTGACTGCTTTTCCTTCACTCTGCGGTCCAACTCATCCCGAACCATCTCAATTGGGTTGAGGTCGGGTGATTGTGGAGGCCAGGTCATCTGATGCAGCACTCCATCACTCATTCGTATAATGGCTTCTAAGTTTCCTTTGTTAGCAAATAGCCCTCTGAAGCTGTGAGAACTCAAATGACTTGAGGTTGATGTGACCTGACATATCGTGGTATGCTGATACCCTGTCCTAATATGGAAGGAGTGACCTTTTCCAAAGCGGTACGGTACTGCACCTCACCAAATGATCACATCCACTCCCCTTGCCAGCAAAGACATTCCTACCTAATCATCACTCCAAAGCTTTCTCTGGAATTGGTAATGCAGTGATGTGTTTTTAGTGCACGCCTCAAGGTAGTTCGGCTCATTAAATTTGTCCGTAAACCTCTAATACTGTCCATCAACTCTCAACTGTTTCCATCAAAGGACCTCCTTTCAAGATTTATTCTCCTCCTTTCAACCTGGTTCAAGATTTTCTGATATGTTTTATTGTTTTACGAGGGCCTTTCGGATGTACCCAGGCCAAAACTGTCCACCTGACACAATTGAACCCTCAGTTTATTAGAATCTCATAAAATTGAAATACATATCATTCTTTTCATATTTTCTGGGCTGTTTCCCAAATACATGTCATTTCTTTAAACTGCCTTGTACCATGCTGGGCAAAGATTGATGTTAATTTGAATTTCACAATAGCCAAACCCTTACACAATGCTGTCACACCAAGGTGTGTATCATTTGATAACTATATAAGGCGATACATGTATTTCTGAGTCTGAAACCATGAGGTAAACACACTTCTATGAATAGACTGGTCTCCTATGAGTAGTTCATTAATACCATCTGAATGCATGATATGTTTGAGCAGTTGGGGGTTTGAAAAACCCACAGAGCAAGCGTGGCTTAGGGCAACAATAGAGCCAATTAACCTCGGGCAAACGAACTGTGGAGCGAGTCCACCGGTTGCCACCGCCTCCTAATGTGCACAGTGACTTCCACCCCACTCTTACACTCTTACCTCACATGGAGGAATGAAGGCGGCAAGTCAACGCCCTGAGTCAGGGTGTAGGTTTCAGCATGGAGGTCAGGTCGCTAACATGCTAGCTAGCATGGCCCCCCTGTAAGAGCTTTACAGAGGGCAATGCTAATAGCAGCCAAGCATTAGCCTCTTAACCTCTCTTAGCCTTGAGCTAGTGGGTTATGTCTGGTGGTTTTCGGAGGAATATGTTTTGTCTGAGGGTAAAGGAGGTATGATCTGGACTGGAAACTGAGGTAAAAATGAATGCGGTGTAGTTTTGAGCATATTTATGAAATGGAACATGCACTGGTTATCATGAACATTCACAACTCATGGTTATGTTGTCTCATCAGTATACTAGTCATTTGTTTTTAAGACATCACCACTAGTTTGTCACTCAGACTCCTAGTCCACCAATCGTGGACCTTGACTGACGGTCTCCTAGAGAGGTGGTCATGTTCTTCTGGATCAAACTGGGTCGCCTTCATGACATCTCTGTGGCTGACTGACCCTCTCTGAGTTAGATTAATGATGGCTGGAGCCTCAATGCTAAAGTCAGGGTGAAAGGCTGTTGGGTCAAATTTACTACCAGTTATCTTTCGAATAAGTCCTTTTAAAAAGTTGGATATATGGCTATTTTCTATGATATGACATTTGAATGGTGTGCATGCATTTCTTTAGCCTTGTAACAAATACTCTCCCCATTTGTTATGGACTCCCTTTAGAAATGTGTACCTTCTAATTCGTAAATAAACCACAAAGCGTTATCCTTTTGGGGGACTTTCCTGGTAAAATAAAATGTTTACAGGCCCCAGCAAACCTCCTTTGCACTGGTCTTTGTAACGGCAAATCTGTCTCCCAACAAAGCCTTTTTTCTAAGTGTCTCCAGACTAGAATAGGCCTACCAGCATCCTGGCACTGAAATAGTTTGCATTTGCATCGGATTTCTCGTTTCCACTGTAGCCCATCCAAAACAAATACAAAGGACAACTGTCACATTAAAATGGGAGCTGAAATTACTGGAAGATTTTTGATTAATCTTGTCTGGCTTGTGCTGGTTCTCCTTTTTATTTCTTGCCATGAAAAGTTGGAAGTGAATAAGAACCGGAGCTTTAGAGAAAAGATCAAGTGTGTAACGATTGAACAGATGGAATTCTGACTAAATGAGACAGCCAATGCATGGATACTAATGCACTATGAGCTGTAAGTTGTTGAATACGGTACTTTTGCAATGTTTAAAAAAAAATCCAAGTAGGAATTTTCTAGCACTAATTCTCTATAGAGAAGAGTGAAGATATGTGTCATAGAAATTCAAGTTGTCTGGACTTAGTTGACCATTTGATGTTATAATCTATACAAGCTTTGGGAAGCCTAAATCCTCCTTTGTTTTGGCAGTATCTCATACTCATGCAGTGTCATATCGTATTTTTATAATTCCTTACTTCTAAACCGCTTGCTTCACAAATGCTATAAATCTTAGATGAAGATTAGAAACGAATCAGCTCTAAACATTAGTTAAGTGTCACAGTCCTCAAGAGCTATTTTCTTTCTTTTGATTCATGCTTTCTGCTGGCAGAACTGTAGACGCCCCTTCATCCTTTGAGTAACGACTGTCAGTATCATACATCATGTCAGTATCTCATTCTGGCAGACACAGTTGTCAGAGATGGAGTCAGAAATAACATAGAGAAGCTGCCCCAGACTTCTAACTTATTGCTTTCAGTCTTCTCGGACGTGTGTGTGTGTGTGTGTGTGTGTGTCCATATGTGCATGTGTGTCCAGAATGTGAAAATCTCTTCGTATTCTATCCAATCTGTTGCATTGCAGTGAAATATTCAGGTGTAGCTGGTTCAAACGGACCGTGGCGTAGACCTGTCTGGTAACCTTAGTGCAGGAGGAGCGACGGCCTCAGATTGATGCACGCCTACACAATCAATGCACTTGAAAGGCTCAAGCATATCCTTACAAGGAATGTTCAATTTACTCTTCAAGCATTATGTCATTTTGTTCTAGCGCTGCAGACGGTACTGCAGTGCTACATTTTAAAACGTTGAGTCAGATTTCATTTACCAGCTCTTTCATCAGTTTTAACTCAGTGAGGCGAGGTGTGCGCTGCTCGCACTGTGTGTGTCTGTGTGTGTGTGTGTGTGTGTGTGTGTGTGTGTGTGTGTGTGTGTGTGTGTGTGTGTGTGTGTGTGTGCGCGCGAGACTACTACGTGGAGACAGCAGGTATAATATCTGCAAACCTTTGCTGCTGTGCTGGATAAGTAATAGCTTCAAGACGTCACTTTTATCTGTAGACACACTCCTGCAGCTGGGCCTGTGTATTCTCCTCTTACTCTCTCTGTATGATATACAGGTGTGCCCTAATATGTGCTCGTGTGTGTGCATGTGTGTGTGTGTGCGTGCCTGCGTGTGTGTGGCTCCACAACCCTGCTTTGCCCCACACACAAAAGTGGTTATGAAAAACCCAGATAGGCTCTAGACTGACACATTAATTTCCGTAACGGCTGCAGATGTGGGGGCGCCACTATTTAAGCCGCTTTACTCGTATATATATCCCCACGGACGTCAACACTGGGGGAGAGAGGAGAGAGCCGGGTGCCACTGGGGGTGTCCCATCATGCACTAGGAGAGCGGACGTTAAAACGTGGCAATGAGATACTGGGAGAGGAGGAGGGCTGGTTGAAGAGAGGGAAGAGGATGATGCAGAGAAGGAGAGATAGAGTATAAGATGGAGAGAGGGAGAGAGAGAGGGAGATGGAGGGAAAGACAGAGAGAGACAGACAGACTGAGAAAAACAGAGTGCGAGGGAAGAAAAAGACAAAAGAGAGAGAGAAAGAAAAAGATGGAGAGAGAGAGAGAGAGATAAGGCTGCAGCTCCAGCCCCTGCTCCATGGGAGGTAAACCGCAATCATTTACAAAAGGTAAATGCTGTCAGGACGCGGGGCGTTTAAAGGCACTGCGCTGCAGGTGTGATTTATGAGCTCACTGCGGGGTTATAAATCAAAACGCCTTTGTTTCCAGAGGCTGCCGCCCGCGTCAAGCCTCTACCGTCCCACAATTCCTCTCTCTCTCTCTCTCTCTCTCTCTCTCTCTCTCTCTCTCTCTCTCTCTCTCTCTCTCTCTTCTCTCTCTCTCTCTCTCTTTCTCTCTTTCTCTCCTTTTCCCTCTGTCTCTCTCTCTCACTCTTTCTCTATCTCTCTCACTCTTTCTCCATCTCTCTCACTCTTTCTCCATCTCTCTCTCTCTCTCTGTCTCTCTCTCGCATTCTCTCTGTCTCTCTGCAGACGACAATAAAGACAGAGTACAGGAGCGTGGCGTTGAGGAAAAGGATGGATGGATAGAGATTGAAGGCAAGTGGATAGAGGTGACTGTGGATGGAGTCTATCAACTGAGTGTTGAGCCAGGGAATGGTGTGTGTGTGTGTGTGTGTGTGTGTGTGTGTGTGTGTGTGTGTGTGTGTGCGCGCGCGTGTGTGTGCGCGCGTGTGTGTGTGTGTGTATGTGTGTGCGTGTGTGTGTGTGTGTGTGTGTGTGTGTGTGTGTAGGGGGGGGTCACTGAACCGAAGTAAATCATGCAGTCATATACAGGGTTTTACTTTAGGATGTGCGTTTCGTAATGTCATTCTGGCCAATCATTTAGTGTCCTGGCCTTGGTGGTATTTGCCTCAGAACTCCAAATATCTCGGCTCAGATGGTAAATACGGCTGACTATTTCAATGTGATGATCAGTGTATAATTCCAAATGTGGCAGGCCATAACAGGCTCTTATGGTCGTATCGTCTGTATTAACCAGACATAGGGCCTATTGATTTGAACTGGGAGTGGGAGTGGATGGCGCCACAGCAAGGTCACTCGTCCCTTGTCAAGCATATGACCATAACATTGTTAGCATTCTCTCGCAGCCATAGTGAAAGGCATCTCTTCTCTGGAGAGCACACACATCTGTTTATGGTGTAAGAAATGCATTCTTATCACGAGTCCCCATCAGTTCCCATCATTGCTGACGTCGAACAGTTGGGTCCCACATGGGAAAAAAAAGACTGTAGGACACTACGGTGCACTATTCACTGTAGTGTTTTTGCAGACTTTAAGGTAGTATTCACTGTAGCGTACTGTAGTTTACTGTAGTATTTATAGTTAACTATAAACATTGAAAAAAAAGTCAACTGTCGTACTGTATGTACTATAGTAATTAATGTAGCGTTTTCACGGACTGTAGTATCCTGTAGTATATACTGTGGTGTTTTTGCAGACATAATTGTAGTTATGCTAAATACTAAAACAACATATTTTACATTACCTGTAGGTAGGTAGGATTGGGATCTGAATGGATAGCCTGTAGGGAACACAATACTATGCATACTTGGCATGTAGATTTCTCACTCATGAGTGGCACAAATTGGGATATGGGGAGGGGAATGGCCAGGGCATACGCAAATGAAATACTGTAATATTTACTGTAGTTCAAAAAGTGTCGTGTTTTTGCAGACTGTGGTGTTTTGCTGACGTTACCATAGTATTTAGGACACTGTTTTAATGTGTGTATCACGACACCCACAGAAGGTGGTTCCTCTTCCTGCTCGGGCGGCGCTCGGCGGTCGTCGTCACCGGTATACTAGCTGCAACCGATCCCTTTTCTCTTTTCTGTTGGTTTTGTCTTATTGGTTTCACCTGTTTCTTGTTTAGGTTCTTAGTTGGGCTATTTTAGCCTGCTGTTTGTGCGGGCTTATTTTTCCCACTGTGTTTTGTATGTGGTAGTCTGTTTCATTTTGTTTTCTCTCCGGCCGGTCATTAATGTGCGCCCGGTATTGGCGTGTACTAGTGTCTCTGGGACAGAATAAAAAAGCATTGTTCTGTACCTTCTGCCTCCTGCGCCTGACTCCGCACCCACTACGCCTAAAATGCGTCACAGTGTGAATAATACTGTAGTATTTACTATAGTATTCCACAGTATACTACAACATTAAGTTCTGCACATGATCGAGGGATACTACAGTGTGTAGTATCGTATTCCACAGCCTACTACAGAATTCTATCCTAAGTACTGTAGTATTCTATAGAAAACTGTAGTATTTTTCTTATGTGGGGTGATTTGGATAAACACCATGTATCCTGAATCCTTACTGTTGGGCTCACACACTTATGCACACATATATACACACACGCATGCATGCACATGCACATGAACATGCACATGCACATGCACACATTTATCTTTGTTCTAACATTTCACCAAGATCAACCGTGTGCGAACGCCACTGATGTGACCCAATTCATAGCAGTGACCCGTGACTTGCTTGGCAGTTATTGGCCACAATAATGTACTATACAAAATGCATAATTTACCAAGCCACATTCTACTGTAGGTTGGATTATGCAGCATTGAGTCAAGGCTGAGACAATGTGGATGGCTGTCATAGAAAGCTCCTGTATCTGTCGTTATTTCAGCAGAATGATATCAGGCTATCCCTGACCATTTACACGTACTGCATGTAAAGAAGCACAGTTACTCTTCAGCGAAGATGGTCAGGACATAGATGTACAGTGTGGTGTGGAGCCTATATGGCTGTGAGTATGTGAGGATCCACTGAACCATGTGGAAAGAGAGACTGGCGTTGTGGAGATGAGATATGTGGAATGACAAGGTGGTGAAAGCACTCTGATTCCACGCTGCTCTATGGCTAAAGGCCACGACCAGAAAAGAAGAAGATAACTGTTTGTACTCAAGGTTTAGGGTAACAGGCTGGAACCTTCCGGAAACAATTTTCACTGTTGGACAGTATAGCATACATTTAAAGGAATTAGGATACAATGCACAATTTAGAGGGTAAAGGTCTGTTGTAGTTGGGGGTGGACTTTGCATGTTGGATAGAGATAATTGGTGAGGGAGAAGGGGTTGATAATGATGAGGGTTAGGGGCATTTGGGCGACTGGTAGGGGTGAAGGGTAGATTGGGGTTAGTGTGTAGTCTAGCCTGATAGTGGCAGTCTTCAAGATCTCCCATCTACTCACATGCACAAATTCACGCGCACACACACACACACACACACACACTTTCCGCTGTCTTAATGAGTTGGTGGCTAGGCGGGGCGTGTGAGAGAGAGAGCTCCGTTTTTGAAGCCCCTAATCACATCAGAGCTCCACTCCTCCAGATGAGACCTCCTCAAGGTCACCTGGCACAGGGGTCACACAGAAAAAATGACCTGGAAACTCATAGCCTGAAGGGGCCTGAGAGGCATAGACAGCCCATTGAAGAATCACGCAATGTTACTGTCATTAGTATATTGTCCTGGGGACTAATGGGAATGAAGGAATCTGCAGTGTTCTGGCATTTAGTGTGTGCAGTGCAAGAACAAAGTGGATACGCTACATTTCTTTAGCGTTTTGTGTTACTGTGATTTTTCTGCAGAGTCTATCTATTCACATCTTGTCTTTGAGGTTCTTATCAAAAGACCCGGACGAAAACAGCAAGGCAAACCTCGCGGAAAAATCTCCAAAGCAAATTGCCAGGTGAAACCCCGGCTAATCAATTTCTTAACATAACCACGTTCCCGCTGCACGCCACAGTGTATCAGCCAGCCTGAACAGAAAGCAATTGTATTTTCGCAAAATGAACACATCACGCTCCACTCAAAACATAATGTGACCATAAATCAGCTCCAAATAGCAGCCACTGGGCTGAACAACAGAGAATGAAGCTGTAACCCGAGTCTCCGACCTGACCTGAATCCGCTGCTGATATTTTGATTTCCCAGTAGAGCTCATCTCTGCCCTGCTCCTGTGTTTTAAATTCCAGTGGGAGGCTATTAATGCATAGCCTGTCGAACCGATCCACATGTATGGTGTTCAGACCATACTGGAGACAAAATTGGTACTCTGTCCACGAAGACGAAGAAGGGAAGGAATAGACAGAACCACCTTGGACACAGACAAGCAGGACAGTATTAGGAGGGTGATTACTAAGGATGGGCTTCTGGATGTCTTCGCGGAGGAATCCAATTGGGTTTCTTTGCTACAGAGAGACTGGGGGGTGTTTTGTATGTCTGTTAGGCCTGGGAGGAGGCTGTGGCCATTAGACGCTGTCGGTCTGGATAGAGTCCTGTCTATTTCTCTCTCCACTGCCACATTGGCCTGTCACATACCTTTGGTTCTGTCACCCAATATCCGCCCTGTCAGTAATCTGGAAATGAGAAAACGAGAGAGTGTATATTTTAGCGTATCTGCCAGTCTGTCTGTCTGTCTGCCTGTCTGTCTGTCTGTCTGTCTGTCCGCCTGTCTGTCAATCTGTCTGTCTCTCTCAGGTATATAGGGAAGACGTGTGACTTGTCTGGCGTCACCCTAATGATCATGCACGCTCATGTTCCACTACCACTAATTGCCACCTATATTAAGCATGGCTGAATGCCGTCTAGACAGTTTAATTAAGAAATCATCTCCGAAATACTATTAACCTTTTAACGGAAGGAGGGCATCTTCGCCGCATCGCGATCCACTCCTGCAGTGCCTTGTAGCAGAGCTGTAGCCACCGGCCTCATGGCACTAATTTGTTAAAGGCAATATGCAGAAGGCTCCAACAGCAATGGCGTCACTCAAATACAGTACATTGACGATTTTCCTTTAAAATGTATCTTCGGCGAGGTAAAACTCTCCCTGTGTAAATTATGGAACCCCTTTATTTGGTGCCTCTGACTCATTCCCCAAGCCCAGCGGGAGATCTCTCATCAGACCACATATTTAGAGCCCTTTGACCCCGGATGATGTTAAGTATGAAACATTTATATGCAAGGGCGCTAAAAATGGAGGGGAATGTGTAGCCCTGCCGGCCAGAGATAGAGGGCTTCCTCTCGCCCCTGCCCGCCTCATTGTTTCGATTTAGCTCCGTGCATCACGCTAAGTCATTTTGTGGAACAAATTCCGAGTCTAACTCATGTCACAATGTATCAGTCACATTAGGGTTGCATGCGGCACACCCCGGCCACTTGGGAAGGGAGGAGGGATCGGAGGAAGGAGTCCACTGGAGGCAAGTCAGCGGATCCCTTTCTGAAACCAAGCAGAACATTTCATTATGCACTGTACCCTCTCATTTATCGAAAAAGGGCCCCCATTTCTGCCATTGCATCCTGACTTACATGGGAATGTGGTATGGGCATATCTGTTTTAAGGAGAGGGTAAACATTTTATATTGCATCGTTCTCTGTTATGGCTTATCACGGCAGGAGTCTATAGAAGAGTACGTCTGCGATGTCTCTATGCATCAAATAAGAATATATCGGAAATTGCAGCCAGTGCTATTGTCAAAGGTTAAGATCCAAAGGTTAAGATCCAAAGGTTAAGATCCAAAGGTTGAGTCTGTTCAACATTCATTATGTTTAACTTTTGAAGACAACAACAACAACCACTATTTCAATATTTCAATTAGTGGGTTTAAAAAATAGATATATATGTTTTTTAAAGGGTGGATTTGTTTGGCATTAGGCTACATATGTTACTTTGTATGACCTTATAAGTGTTGTTTTTATGTTCCAAATCAAAAGGATGTTTATCTGTGAACACAGAGAGGAACACATGATTAGAGCATTAGCGAAAATAATGAATCATGATTGAGCTGCGAGCTGGAAATAAATGAATTGCCTGAAAAGTCTATTGATAAAATATAATTTGTCTTTAGAAACTCCTACCTCAATACTGTATTATTCCGAAGGTTGTAGGCGAGCCAAATTTACATTGTTTAGTGTTGGCAAAAAGATGTAGAACTAAAAAGTCCACTTCAGTAAGAAAAGAAAAAACACTCACCTTTTAATTAATTTATACACATTCTGTCAAAGAATGTTTCACTAGAGTTATGAATTCCTTAACAACCTTCAAAACTTTTTGATTATACATTTAAAACACATTTTTTGAAAATCAAAACTTGATTTGAATGTAGGCAATACAAACTGTACAAGGCAAAACAGCTGCTTGGTTATATATAATACAATATGCTCTATTATAATTTGAAGCCGTGGAAATTTAAATTCGATATCTTTTTTTTCTCATGGTCTGTCAAAATTAGTCCACGTGCGTTCATGTCAATCACCCTTGCTTTGTGAACATGACTAGGCACCGTGCTTGTTGTTAAGGGTCGACTCGTGATGAAAAACAATTGTATTCGAGAAACGGCACACAAGGGTTTTCTGTTCAAATGAAACCTTTGATTTGTTCTATGAGTTTCTCTTTAGTACCCAAGGTTTATGTCTGAAAGACATCTTGTTCAAACAGAAACTCAGACATAATTGTTTTTGATTTGTCTGGAG